>NC_060127.1:159861486-160182111 GCF_021461395.2 Schistocerca americana | reverse complement strand
AAAGTTTACAGGATGATGTCAGGACAGGTTGTGGAGGGTTAATAAGGGAGGTCATTCGGAGCCCAGGATGAGACAGATGAAAGTGTTGTGAGGACAAGGGGAGACAAACTTTTTCCAGGCACCTGTGACCTATCTTACCTTCCCTCTCTGGGAAGGAACAAAGTTCTGAAAGGTAGCATACTTTCTGCAACTGTATCACAATATCAATACAAGAAAAGTGTTTAAAGTAATTTTTTGCTTCAAATAAGTGATCAACTTCCAAGCCGATTCTGGGAGGACAATTAGAGATTAACAATCTGTTCATGATGACGTTATTTAGAACTGGATCACAGCTCAGATAGGCGTACACAAATGTAGTGGTACAAAAGATGGAAACTGATCACCCGTCACCAAGGTGCTGATGTCAGCTAAATGTATGTGTAATGTTACATCACAAAAGAATGTGTACTTGTATCAAGCCTGGTGGCTAGTAATGTAAAATGAAGGAACAATGTAGAACTAGCTTTTAACATTAATGAAAAACTTCGATGAAAGTGCCTTGTGTACAACTTTGCAGTTTCCATTGTTTGTGTGTTATATATCCCATAATCTCAAAAGAGAAGATAAATAAAAACTATAGAAAAGTTAAGATGGTCATTTTTAAGCTCCAGGTACTCAACACAGTCTCCGCCTAAATGATTACAGTACATTCACAGAACCACAAGAAACTGTCAGGGAAGTATTCCTTTTAGATGATGTTCAACTTGCACATCACAGATGCTTGAATCTTGCTGATGTCAACAAAGCCCTGATCCTTCGTGTGAATTTCCGCACTTTCATCAGTCTGTGGTACGTTCACACTTATGTACGAAGTCTTGTCATCCACAATGATTTTGCTGTCTGTGTTTTGCATTTCAACAGAGTCACAGTGGTTGTCCACATATTGACATTTCTGTTCAAGTGTTGAGGTGCGCGTGACAAACCTTAAACACACTTTTTTCTTCTTCAACTCATTATAGGGAATGCCTTGAACACTTTATTTAGATGTGCTATTCCAATGTAATTAGTAACACAGCTTGGTAGATCCTAAGGCGACTCTTTTAGAAATTAGTCATATTTCGTACATGTATACCTTCATGTTTTAACAGTAAATCTGCCAAATAGCACCACCCTAGCTCTACATTTTTTGAGAAATTTAGGTTTGAAGGCTCAAGGGTCAGTACCTGGTTATTAGTCAGGTAGCAATTTCCCCTTTTTCAGAGACGTATTACTCAATTGACCTGCAGGCCTCAATTTTTTTATGCACTTGGCGCGTAGGCCATTAAGCTGATGTATAAGAAGAAGCATACATCCTTCACATATTTTATGAAAAATGCACTTTTTCCATTCTGCACTTTAAATCTGTGATTTTTTTTAAAAGATTGCAACTATGCACAGGGAAACAGTACAGACCTCAGCTTGTGCCCGTTAAGTCTTTACTCCTAGTACTAAGTATAAATAATAATAAAAAGCTTTTGCGTTGCCAATAGTATTTCTGATCTTCACTAAAAGAAGGCTCTACTGAGGAAAAAAAATCAAATTTGACGAACTTCAAAGTCGTGGGGTAGTATGTAGACAGTGGAATATCAATTTCAATTTTCGCTGAAAAGTTGACATATCTGGTAGCAACCTTAGGTGCAAAGAAAAATATCCTAACTCACTTTATTCATTGGCAAAAAATAAAATAAAAATGACACTTACACGTACCATCCACAATCAAAATAACAGTGAATTCTGAAATAAAAACCATATGTATTCCTTGAAAAACTGTTCCTAAAATATTTGTGATTGACATGTAGGTCAGAAATGTGATTAGGTGGGAGTTGGAAACAGTTATCAATTATTTTTGATAATGTACGTGTTGCATTTCACTGTTAAATGTCTTTTCAACGAAACAAAGGAAGGAAGGATTCAAGCATTAATGAGAAACATTAATAACTTTTTACATATATACCAGTATATATAGATACAAACATTCTGCAAGGAACGTATTCATAAGCAAGTTAAAATATAAAGGAAAAATTATATCTTGCAAAAACTTTGTTTCCCTCGACCTCTTAATCCAAACACCAAACAATTTCACTTAAAGGTGAGAGGACCTACTGTCCGGTTTACACAATCTTGCACTGTGACTGTATGATGCTGGGACATCCACTTAACATACAACATTGGAGTAGGGGGCCTAGGCAGCATCTTTTCTATTATGCCATGAAAGGGAGTGTGATTCAGCAGGAGACAACATCTCTAAATTCATGTGATACCCGGGAAATGTGTACCATATACCAGTTTTCGTTGTATTTGAAAGCCACAAACAGCTCAACTTTGTGTGTGTGTGTGTGTGTGTGTGTGTGTGTGGTTTTTTTTTTTTTAACTCAAGGGCACCGAACAGCGAACAGCAGCCTTAAACTCATTAAAATAAACGAATGTGGCTAAAATTGTGAAAATTGTTCTATCCTCCACTCACTCACTCTCCCTCTCTCATGTGCACTAAAACAATGAAGAAAGAGTAAAATAAGCTATACATGAGATTAAAACACAAGTAAATTGACAAAGGAGCTAAAAGAAAGGCATAGGCAAATGTGATTGGCTGACTACTTCAAAAATATGGGTAAGCCATTCAATCTTTGGAAAAATGTCAGACAACTCACAAAACATTAAAACGCTAATGATATTGGTTTGAACTATCAGCAAGCCTATTGCGGCCGCTGGTCAGAAAATAACACAAAGACCAATAAAATGTTGCACACAGTGACGTGTACACCACAAGCATCACACACTGGAGGGTCCTCTCGCCAGAGCAAGAAGCCATGTGTTATGGAGCTGTGGTCCATGTAAACACGATTAAGGAGCATCTCGTACCATTGACATGGCCACTATCACATTGTGGTCTCTGCTAGACGGAGTTTTTTCATCTGTCCATCCTCCCACCAATGCAAGACTCTTGAGCTCAACAGTGAGGCTATAGCATGTAGGTGGATAACTAAACTAGCACCATCTGAAAAGGCCCAACGGTACCGACTGGTCGCCATGGCATCCTCAGCCCACAGACTTCACTGGATGAGGATATGCAGGGGTTTGTGGTCAGCATACCGCTCTCCTGGACATTTTGTCAGTTTACGAGCATGCAGGTGGGTGGCATGCTGAAATAGCTTAAAATCACAACACACCTCCCTGGCTGCTAGATCCACCCTTTCATCCCCCACAATACGCATGTGCCCTAGTACCCAGCAGAAAGACACCACCTTCCCCAGGAGTTGTAGTTGGAGGAAGACAGCCTGGATTCTGGATTACTTTATCTACTGGGTAGAAATGTCAGAGACTGAAGGGCACTCAGAGAATTGGAACAGACAAGAAATTTAGCAGTGGAAGAATGTCTCATCTGCTCCAGTGCCTGTAAGATTGCATATAATTCTGCATTGAAGACAGTAAAGTCTTGAGGCAGTCGGACCTAGAGGACACAATCGTGGGAAGACAAAGGGTGACCAACTGATGGCAACTGATGGCCCCTGTTTAGACTATTTGTAAGGACAGCTACATAGTTGTGGTGCTCATTTAAAATGTCAGAAAATACCGTATTAAAAACAGAAGCTGTACTGCACCAAATCAAAAAGTATTCTGATCCTCCACATTAACCAGGGCGGCAGATGGTTAAAACCCTGGAGTTGGGTTGTACTTGTTCCACACTGAATGACTCCAGCCCATGCTGCACGTGGATCCCAAATGGCATTGCAGCTCATTTATGGTTGTAGAAAAGGTGTTCCGGAGGAGGACGAGCAACAGTATAGTATGCAGGCATGGGATTCGTCCTACAAGCAACCGTGGTCAGCCAAATCCCCTCATGATGGACAGCATCAATGATCTTCAAATAAGGTGGTCTCACCTATCAATACACTGTGCATCCATAGTCCAGCTGCGAAAACATGAAAGCCCTATAAAACTGGAGCTGACTCACCCTGTCCGCTCCCCACAATCTGTGGCTATGACACTTTATGACGTTCAGTGCCTTGAGGGTTCTGGATTTCAGGTCTCTCAGGGGTAGCAACCACAACAATTTGGAGCAAAAAATAAGGCCCAGAAACCTCACTGAGTCTCTAAATTGTAGAACGGTGTCCTCATATCCAAGTCAGATACATTAAAAATATCAAGAGAATGATTAAAATGCGCGCGCGCGCACACACACACACACACACACACACACACACACACACACAATAATCCAATAATCTGCACAAAACTGAAAACTCGTCTTTGCATCCCACTCCTCTAGCCTCTGCAATTTAAGTTGCAACTGATGGGCTCACTGTTCCAACACTGGAGGAGGAACAGAAAACAGCAAAATTGTCCACAAATAGGGAGCACTGTAAAGGACTCCTTACAGTTTATAGCTATGACAAAGAGGGTAAGCCTGCATCTCGTGGTCGTGCGGTAGCGTTCTCGCTTCCCACACCCGGGTTCGATTCCCGGCGGGGTCAGGGATTTTCTCTGCCTCGTGATGGCTGGGTGTTGTGTGCTGTCCTTAGGTTAGTTAGGTTTAAGTAGTTCTAAGTTCTAGGGGACTGATGACCATAGATGTTAAGTCCCATAGTGCTCAGAGCCATTTGAACCAAAGAGGGTAACACTTAAAACACTGCCCAAGGGACACCATTCTCCTGCTCCAATTGACTTGACAGTGCGCCACCAACTTGGATTCTAAAAAACTGCTTAGACAGTAAAGAATGTAAGAAGATGGGGAGAGCTCACAAAAGCCCCCTTGATGGAGTAGTGCAAGAATATTGTGTCTCCAAGTAGTATCGCACACTTTCGACTTCCAGGTGTTCCCACAAACATTTTCATAACCTTCCATAGCAACAGTGCTCCCATTTGCAGCTGTTTAAAGTCCCATAATTAGAAACAGGTTAGTAACAATAACTATAAATACATGGTGTGATAATGTTCCTGGAACAGCCTTCATTGTACTGACCCGGGTTCCAAGAAACCTTCATAGAATTTGTTTAACCCCCTGTATTTCATACAGTATCTTGGGTACAAGTCTTTCAGATTAACTAAAGTAAGTCTTTTCTGTATGAGAATCTTCTTGTTATTTGCTATGGCAGAAACACTCTTTCCTACCTTGCACAAAGTCTTAAAAATTGTCGTCTTCGTAAAACATCACTATGTCATTTCACAATTTCAGGTAACATCTTTTAATCACTCTAGAATACAAGAGAAACAATTAAAACATTACAGCCAAACTTTTCTTGCTAGATGTATCATTTACTCTGTGACTCCAACAGTATATGCTACACTGACAGTGCTCCACGAATGTTGAGGAACTGATAAGACATCAATCCATTCAATGCAAGTTGAACTCTACAATTTCTGAGTGAGGGGCTCTATTACATGGGCAAAAAGGTTGCACTGTTCACATGGGCACTCCACAAAATACAGGGCATTATGTTTTTCGTTTCTTCGTAGCAGAGCAAATTGTATGAAGGTTTCTTTGAACACAGGTACAGTACAACGAGGACAGTTCCAGTAACACTATTGCACTATGCATTTCTAGTCATTGCCACTAACACCTTTTTAATGAAGACTCACCAGATGCAAATGAGAGTATTGTTGCAATGGCAGGTCATGAATACTTCACGGGAACAGCTGCAAGTCAGGCTGTACATTGCTTTCAGATACGATGAAAACTGATACATAGGACACAAGTTCGAGGTATCACATGAATTTAAAGATGCTGAGTTTAACTACATGTCTCCTGGTGAATCAGAATTCCTTTGATAGCAGAATAGGAAAGATGCTGTTTGGGCCCCTTTCTCCAATGTTATACTAATGTAGAGGTCCCATGACTACAAAGTCATGGTGCACAGTTGTATAAACTTGACACTAAGTGCTCAGAAAAAACTGCATATCTTGCCTTTAAGTGAACTCATTTTGTTTTTGGATCAAGATGTCAAGGCAAAAAAAGTTAGCCTACATGCAAGATGGAAGAGTTTTAAAAACATAATTTCCTTTTTATATTTTCATTTGTCTATGAAACTGTTCTTTGCACAATGTTTATATATCTATATATACTGCTATGTATGTAAAAAGTTATTGTCTCTTATTGCTGCTTGAATATTTCCTTTTTTTTCACCAAAGTTGTCCGTTTAATTTATAGTAACAGAATAAAGATATAATCACCACATTTGAGCATCCAAGCAGTCTCTTGAAATCCTTCTCACTGAAAAGACGTTTAACAGTGAAATACAACATACATACTACAAAAAATGATTGATAATTGTTTACAGGTCAACCACAGATATCTCAAGGACTACACATTGGTCTTGTTTACCAATTCCCTGTAGTGGCAAATGTGGATGGTATTTGTAAGTGGCATTTTTATTTTATTCTTTGTCAATGAATAAAGTGACTGAGGATATTTTTATTTGCACCAAAGATTGCTACCAGATACATAAACATTTCAGCAAAAAATTTAAAGCACAACATTGAAAAAGTGCATTTTTCTTAAGAAATCTTCTTACATATTATATCAATTTAGTGGCCCACATATTCGAGGCATAAAAAAATTGAGATCTGTAGGTCAACTCTTCACTGAGTAGGTAGTCTCTGAAAAGGGAAACTGGTGCCCAAATAATGACTGGGAACACACCCTTGAGCCTCCAAACCTGAATTTCTGAAGAAAGTTAGAGTTAGGACAGTGCAATCTGGCAGTCCTATTTAGACGTATAGTTATCCATGTACCGAACATGACTAAATTCTTAGGTTGCCATCTTACCACGTCTGTGAGAATACCGGGAATATGGCACAACAATGAACATCAAAATACACTCCATACCAATCTGTTAACACAACCTTTACTTCACATTCACAATCAATGGCTTCGCCAACTCTCAGACAAATTATCACCTTTCGACCTTCCTACACCTCATATTATGCTACAGCTCAGGGTCATCCCGACCAATGTTTCAGCTGGACAGAGGGTGGGAGGGGAGGGCGTTGGTCATGCACACACAACCCAATAACATCTTTGCAAAACAATCCTTTACACTAAGGGTCAAACATACGAAGTTATGCTGTTTTAAACAGACTAGACTCATTTCTGGGAGGATGGAGGCTGCAATCTCCATCCAGTACCCATTGTTTAATTTTCCTTGGTTTCTCTAAAGTAATTCAGGCAAATGCTGGATTGGTGTCTACTATAAGGTCATGGCCAACTGGTTGTCCTATTCTTGTCAAAAACTAATCTGCAGTAATTTAAATGATTGTACTTATTCATTAATTTTTTTACTGTAGCAGCATAAGACATCCAATATCCTTGTAAATGTGATAGATGAATAAAACAACAACAACAGCAATAACTAATAGCGGTCTTCATGTAACAAAGATAAACATGCATGAGCAAAATTACAATTTAATCTTAGTTAAAGAACAATAAAATAAACACATTATAAAAGCTAAATCACTGTTTACTTAAACAATAATTAAATAAACCTCCATCACATCACTCTGCTGCCTCATACAAGTGTCACCATACACCAATGACCCACTGAAAGCATTAAACAGTGCAACTGCAATACATCGCCACCAACCAGTTATTTGATTGCTAATTTTGTTGCAGATAACTGCCTCAGTGTGGGATTATGCTGCTAGCTCAGAATAGGTGTCATTATCATGCACAGATCCTAAATTATTTCTCACCTAGCTCACAGCTTATTTTATATTATTGCTGCTTACTTGAATGTATGACAATACAACTTACCATTGTGTTAGCTGAAGCTCCAATGAAGCAACAGGTAAAGGCTTACAATTGCAAAACAACACTGGAACGGTAGATTGTGACTGTCGCACATTACACATAGGCACCTGCTCGAGGGTTGCGGGGAGGAGTGAGGCAGATCTTGACAAGATTTCAAAGTCGTGCAAAGATTACCTACTTGTTTTAAATGTTGAGAAATGTAAATGCTACACTTCACAAAATGACTCACAGTTGGAACCAATCACTATTTTACTCCTTATCTAATCATGTTACTCGTTGAAGGACCTAACATATGACGATATTTTCTAATCACTGCAAGTATAAGCTTATCCACAGAACAACCATGTCTGGTCTCTGGTTTGACACATTTGTGGCCTCAAGAGCAACCTTCTGCAGTAACTGTATCCATGACACAATGGTACATGTGAGGTTGAGGGCACTGGAACGTACGAGACGTGAGAGATATGAAATACAGCTAACATATGGTCAGAGGGTCTGCAGATCCTTTTTGAGGTGGTAGGAGTAGCTCTGGACCTGGAGTAGGTTCTTCACTAATTTCAGAAGCAGAAAAGTGTGTGCACTACACAACACAAAGCAAATCAAAGTGAAGTGGGCAAAGCATTCAGTATTGGCTACAACACTATTACCTGCTGTACTGCCATAAATGATGAAGTACAGGTCCAATCTTTGCTGAATTGAGTAATCAGAAACTTAAAAATATACAAACTATTGTATTTTGTGAAGTAATAATGTCTGTATACTCGGCAACCTATGCTCGTCTTCTTCGTAGCTTGGTGTAAATTGTTCCGAACGTTATCAAGCATCAAGTCCATATACATAGCTTTCTCTTCTGAAGTATTCCCAAAGCTAATATTTTCTGACACTTCAATGTCTAAAGCAATTATTTTCTTTTTTACATCTTCTCCTGACTTTAAAAATTTAACTTTTATACACCCCTTTTTACAGTTTTCATTAAGATCCTTTAATTTCAAACTTGAGTACCCTGCTTCAGTGAAAGTAGTATTTAAATATTTCATAACCCAGAAAACTAAAACATTTGCACTTTCTCTGGGACTACATAATTTACATTACCTCTTTTTTCCTTGGGTGTTAAATAAGATATGATTTATTAAGATGGGCAGTAAGACTAAGAACAGAAAAAAGTTGTAAATAATTGGTTCTATAGGTAAAAAATCACAAAAGAACAAAAATCCCAAAATTTTAGTTTTTCATTTGATAGTCCATGCCTTCAAATTTATTTTGTAAAAATATTTTGGCCATTATCCCATCCCTTTATGTGGTATTTAGTGTTGCACATGTGCCTTTTTCTGTTTCAGGAGAGGGACTTTGTCGAAAAGCTTAAGTAGTTTAACAGTCCTGTTTATTGTGCCTGTCTACAACTCTACGCCTTCTCTAAGTGGTGAGTAGCAATCTTATCTTCTCCATACTGTTGTTATTCCATTCTGAACTTTCCACTGTTTGAATTATTATTTATATTTATATTTAGCAACTGTAATTTTGCACCATCACTATGTCAAAAAAAATCAAAATTTTCTAACTGTAAAATGTGGAAAAGAAAGCAGAAATATCACATGCTAAAATTTGGTACGCATACCGTATCTCTGTAAGGTGAACTAACGAGCTAGGTTTTTCCAATATCTGAGATGGTGAAGAGAAAATCCCCCCCCCCTTTTTTTTAGCTCAATTGACACGGAATGATCCACCATTGGGATGAATGTCAGACGGAACAGAATTAGGGAAAAATAGGCTCTTGAATTTACATTACTTTCCATAGGTTCTATGAAGAGTGGTCACTGGGATGTGGAAAGAACTCAAAGAAGTGCATTGCAAATACAGTAAATGACTTTACATTATCATATTACAGTGCTAATTCTAGTTACAAATTAACATAAAATATCAAATTTAGGAGTTTCTGTGAAAATGCTCAACTGAATCTCCTCCTAAACCATGATATAAAATATCATTTACTTAATTCAGCCAGAGATAATGACCCTTGTGTCATGTGCACACAAAGCAGCCTTATGTCATGGGTCAAAACCAACAGGTGGGATCGTACACTTCGGTCAACCCACAATTTCTATGGAGAACTGGGTAGTAGATCAAAAGTTAGTGATTGCACTGCGTATCCCATTTCCTGAAGTTATAGTGCTGAGATTACCATCCCCATCTTCAATTTAGGCATATCTTCCATTTTACAATCATTTCTGAAGCAATATTCTGGGTAAACAATGATCCAAGACAACCACATTTTGGTCACTTCAGTGCCCTCCCTTTTTTGTGTCCATATGAAATTTGGGAAATACAGAAGCGTCCGATCCCACCCGTCTGCTTTGACCCATGACGTCACAAATATGGCGGAAACAAAAACAAACACACACACTTTCCACAAGAAGCCTAATGACACTAACGGGACAAGCGCGGGAAATGGGGTGTTTTGGGTGGGGGGGCAAACTAAATATAAACAAATTTAGACGCCTTGCGTAGCTACAACGTGTAAGTGAAGACAGCCATGCATAAATACCCACCCACCTCCCCAGGGGTCGTAACCCCTGCAACCCATAGAAGATAAAGATGCTTCAGTAGCTGATTAGTGTTTTTTGTCTTTAAAAAAAAAAAAAAAAATCTCACGAGATAGAACGAACAGATCAGAAAGATAAATATAATAAACTAAAACAGAAATTCGGGGAAACAGATAATTAAAATAAGTAATAAGTGTTTTTAAATTTAAAAAAAAAAAAAAATCTCACGAGATAGAACGAACAGATCAGAAAAGTAAATAAAATAAGATAAAACAGAACTGGAGACAGCCACACTCAAACCAAACTCCGCGCCGTCATGATGTCACACACGACAACACCCTTACGTCACAGGTCAAAGCCGACGCGTTGGATCGGACGCTTCTGTCGACCCGAAATTTGTATAAAACATGTTATAACACTGTGGTAACAGCAATGAAGCTTATCAAGGTTTTTGAACAACAAATCTTTCAAAGGCACTTCGGTTCAGCTGTAGGAAATTACTGTGTAAATTCGAGAAACAGCAAAACATGCTATTTACACACGATCCATGATCTAAACATAAACTGCAAATTTAGGAGGAAATAATCATAAATGTACCACTGTCAGTTACCAGCATAAGCTAAAACATAAAAAAAGCACAGGAAAACCATATTTTGTAAGTAAATTTGATACTGACAGCCAAAAGATTTCAGTTTCCTAGATATACCAGAATACTCCTGAGAAAGGCTGCAGAAGAATCCTTGACACTTTAAGATGAGTATGACATGCCCTACTCACCCAGGGGATTTTCTCTTCCATAATCTACCAAAGTCAAAATAACTTCAGGACTACAATGTAACAGCTCAGATTCAAACAACATCTAATTGATTTAGGCCTAAATGGCTTTAATCACCATCTATTCTGGGAAGTGAGGGGGAGGGACAGATATTAATGATTAAAACAATTTAAGTATTGTAACTATGTAGCCTACTCCTTAGATAAATGAGGAAGAGTAATCTAAAGCAGTTGAAATTTTACCACTGCACATCCACATAGGAGTGTAACGAGTACGTCTATAGCAATTCTGCAATTATTAGATTACTGAAAACTACCAAAACTCAGAATTCTTTTTAAGGCTCTCTGCTCTCCTGGCAAATAAACTGAATGGTACTTTTCAAGGAGGCGAAATTCTCTAGCTTTACCTATGAAGACTGCCTCACCATCAATTGCCGCGGTAACACGGTGTATGTTTATACAGTAACGAATAACAAATATCGTTTAGATGCTTTAACCATGGTACACAAACAAATTAACAGCACTCGACACATTCTCTCATCTGACGCAAAATTCGGCACACCTACCAGATCAAATACCAGCAGTAATTAGAAGTTCTTGACATTGCATTAATTTTTCAACATATATTCACATGCGTTTCTGTTATTCGCTAAAATTGTCATTTAATCTGCTACATACATTACAATGATGTATAACATTAAAAGGATGAACCATTTTGTTTCCCTCAAATCTGCAATATAAAATACACGTACGATGTGATAGAATACATTTTCTCACACCGTTTGGATTCTGTAGTGAAGTTAAACACAACTTACACATATCCTGACAGGGACAACTAACCTTAACAGAAACATCCATCGCTCAATAAACAAACGCCGGCTTGTCCTTTTGACAGTCTTCAGCTACATCGCTGCATCCACTTCGTTGCTGCGTACGTAAGGTTCACAATTACAATTTTCCAACAAATTAATTAAAAATAAATTTTTACACCTCATGCTCGAATCAAGCATAAATTCTATACCGTCCACTCAACACAAATACAACACTGCGTCCTATCCTCCGCGCACCGCAATGAACTAATCCAAACATTACTGGTAGTGCGCACATTTGTTTGCGCATCTCAACACACAAAATCACGTGTTAAAACACTGGATACAAATCAATTTTAATACGGTCACGCGCGTAGGTTAGCAATAAATTTAAAACTTACAGAATCGAATTACCTTTCTCACCCGACACTGTTGTAGAACATGACACCAAATTAAATTACGGCTTCTGGCACCAATAAATTCACGATCGTTCTATGTCATATAAAGCTTTTATTACATCTTAAACAGTTCAGACCATAAATTACAACTTCCTACCTACGGCCATAAAGTTTCACCAGTTATTTTTTACTGCATACTTCAGCGCATTTTGAACACACCATTGATAACACTAGCCGCGAAACACATTTCTACAATCGTCATCTCTGCTACTGATTATACTATCGAATATTCTTTCGATTGTTTGCGTCGAAGTTTCCTGAAATATGTTAGCCCACCTATATTAAATACACATAATGCTTTAGCTACTTTGTGTCGTCGGTTTAGGACCGCTCCCAGCGACTTCAGTCATTCTGTTTCTATTTCATAACTTCTTACGCCCCTCGTTTGGTGTGAAGTGAACCACGAGAACCTTCGGTTATAAGGGCGGACAAGATAAGAACATTGCATTAATAATTAACTACGATTTGCTGTAAACCACTTGTGCTTCCTCTAAGTACCTAAGAACCTACAATTTACCGGGATGCTGCAACTAAACAAAAAGCTTTTGCTCTCCCACCCATCTTTGCTCCAGATAAGGTTTTAATTGATTTAATTTTTATTTTGGGTTCCTACAGTACGTTCTGTATTTTGAATGCAATTGTAATATAAGACAAGGTAAGAAACGCAATATCATACGGATATTTTGAGTCACACAATATGTTATCACAATAGAGACTACATGTGTTTTAAATTAGGTTATATCTGGGTATTAGTATGTTTACACTTTGTTTTTATATTATAAAGTTAAATTTATGCATACCACTATAAGTTACAGTATTACTTGAAATGTATTCCTTTTTATAACAGTTTTGTTCAAACCGTGAAAAATTTTTAAGGCCAATTCAAGCTAGTCGCCACATCACATCACGCCGTGCCAAAAAATTCCACAGTGCATTTCAAATGGTAGCATTCACACAAGTCGAAAACGGGACGCCATTCACGTTGCCATCAAAGTTGATCAGAAACAAAGTTCTGACAGTGACGTTGTTGAGGGGAAACTACTGCTGTCAACTGAGAAGGAACAAATGATGTAGCCAAAAAGGCATAACTATAGATGCTCTAATATCAACATTAATGAACTGTCAACACACAAATGTAACCACAGTTGGGATACCCTACAGTTATGATGCTTAAAACTCGTATTGCATCAGAGATGAAACCATGGGAACAAACAGAAAAACAGCCAAAATAATGGAACTTACCAAGACACTCAATTTTTAAGAGTCCCTAAGAACATAGACTGGTATACTTCTCACGGACTCCATAAATGCTACAGGGAAAAGAAGAAATGGCAATAACTATGGTTGAAATCTCTGCAACGAAGCAACTATAACCTGCAATATCACTTAGATGAAAGTGACCAAGTGGTACAACCATAGTGATGTCGACAGGTAAGCGATGAGCAAAGGTATAAGAAGATCAGTCTACAGCAAAAGTAAAGTCAAAAGACCAATCACAAGATTTTTGTGGTCCTGCTTAGCAGGTCCATTTCATCAAGAAACTTCAAGAAAGGCGACCTTACAAACAAATAATTAAGATAAAAAGTATTATGAATAGTATGAAGGTGACAGATCAACTGGAGATAACACTGGAGAACAAAGTCCTTACATTCCACACACTCTTCAGTAACACTTACTAAGTCAAATGTTGTAGACTATACAGTTCCAGTTTCTGTATCACCAGAGATGGCAGACACATCAGCATTTTGTACAGAGATGGCAGGCATTTCAGCATCTCTTATGATAGCTGGGCGGACAGAATATAAGTTGGAGCTCCAGAAACTCACCATGGCCAAAGAGAAATAAACTCTCCCTTGACGCCTGGACCCAATACGTACGCAAGTGAACCAGTTCAGTGCTTTATAATGGAAGACAATCCAGTGACCAACAAAAAATGACACAAAACTTATGCACTTATGAATCTAAATACACAGTAACTTAGAAATAAGCTTAATGTGTTGCAGCTCTTTGTAAATGAATATTCACTTCATGTGTTAGTGTTAACCGAGCATGGGTGAAAATCTGATGAAATTACTTACTGTAACCTAGAGGGCCACTTCTTAGCAAGTACACTCTAAAAACAATAAAAAAGAAGGCATACCAAGAAGAAATTGTCCGAATGGGGCGAAAATCGGTAGATGTGATGCACATGTGCAAACAATGGCTATGATTTAAGAAAAAATGGGTTGATTTATTCAGGAGAAAGAGCTTCCCAAATTGAACAACTCATAAATGTACTGGTCCACGTCTGGTCTTTATGTAAGCGGATTCTCGGCTTGATATTGATTGATAGAGTTTTTCGATGTCCTCCTGGGTGATATCATGCAAAATTCTGTCCAATTGGCGCGTTAGATCGTCAGAATCCCGAATTGTTTGGAGGTCTCTGCCCATAATGCTCCAGACGTTCTATATTGGTGAGAGATCTGTCAACCTTGCTGGTCAAGCAAGTTGATGAGCATGAAGAGAAGCAGTAGAAACGTTTGTCCTGTGTGGCTGGGCATTATCTTGCTGAAATGTAACCTCAGGATGGCTTGCTATGAAGGGCAACAAAACAGGGCATACAATATCGTCGACGAAGCTCTGTGCTGTAAGGATGTCACAGATGACAACCAAAGGGGTTCTGCTCTGAAAAGAAATGCCACCCAAACCGTCACTCCTGATCCCACCACTCCCACCACTCCCTGAGGCATCTCCAAACACGTCTTCACTGGTCATCGGGATCAATTCAAAGTAGGACTCATCACTGTAAACTACTCTAGTCTAATTAATGAGACTCTAGACCAAAGACATATCTGGAAGCGCCCCTGACAGTGGTAGGGTACCTAGCTGACAGTCACCTGCCACACAGCCTGACAACTAAGACTGATGGTCTAGGGTGCAATTTCTTTTCATAGCAGGACCCCTCTTGGTTTTATCTGAGGCACCCTTCCAGCATACTCATACATTGGAGATATTCCGTGCCCCGTTTTGTATCCCACCATGGCAAGCAAAATGACGGGATGTGACATTCAGTCTATACATACCCTGAAGTGATGGTGATGTCATGGTCCATTCATATCAAGTGTGAATCGACCTTTAGGCTGATGGAACTTTGGCCAAATTCAAGTATCATTGCTGGGGAAGAGATGCAAGACAAGTCGAGGTGCAGTCAAACATGGAAAACACACACATATATATACACTCATGCTCATAAATTAAAGATAATGCTGATACATAGTGAAAAAACGATTGGGTGGGCGGTTTGTGGGTTTAAATCACCTCGGGGTATGACCATCTGGTGCATTTGACTAGCGGCAGTCGCACGGTGCTGCTGGCACCAGTCCAAATACGCAGAGGTGTGTTGGTGAATATCAGAGTACGGTGCAGCGAGTAAGTGTGCAGAAGTTTTCAGACGTGCTAATCGTGACTGTGTGCTGAAAATGGCTCAAAGAGCATATATTGATGACGTTATGAGGGGTAGAATACTAGGGTGACTGCAGGCTGGCCAAACACAGCAGGTCGTAGCACAGGCCCTCCGTGTGCCACAAAGTGTGAACTCAAGATTATGGCGACGACTCCAGCAGACAGGAAACGTGTCCAGGCGTTTTGTATCCCGCCTGTAAGGCGGCACATGGGTCTGCTTCTGTAAACGGAATGGGTAGGGCGAAAGTTAGAAGTGAGTAGTAGCAGGTGAAGTAAGATTCTCAGTACAGCTTTTTACGTGAAAGTTCATTTAATTATTAGTCAACGAGATACGTAACTTTACACTGAAGAGTCCATAGGTGCGAAACTGTATTCCCGTCGTAAGTAGATACATAGTCTCAATAGCAAGCTGAGGTTGAAGCAATATTTCCAGGCCGTCTGCTCTTGATGAAATTGGCAGAATCTGGAGCGGAGCTTGTAGAGCCGGACAGCACTGACTAGAGGGCTATGTCGCCGGTGTCTGTCGTAGTGACAACTTAATAACTTACACCTAAGCCGTGACATCGTTGCTATCGATACCACAGTATGCGACGTCCACAGTGTAAAACACCATAAGAAGACCGATCGTTATCTTACCATCAGTGCCCACAGACGACCACAGATTACTGCAGGTAGTCTTGCTCGAGACATTACCGCAGACACTGGAACACTTGTCTTCAGACACACAGTCTACAGACGACTGAAAAGACATGATTTGTTTGCCCAGAGACCTGCAAGGTGCATTCCACTGACCCCTGCTCACAGGAGAGCCCGTAAAGCCTGGTGTCAAGAGCACAGTACTTGGTCATTGGAACAGTGGCTCCAGGTTATGTTCACGGACGAGTCTAGGTATAGTCTGAACAGATTCTTGCCGGGTTTTCATTTGGTGTGAACCAGGAACCAGATACCAACCCCTTAATATCCTTGAAAGGGACCTATATGGAGGTCGTGGTTTGATGGTGTGGTGTGGGATTATGATTGGTGATGGGAAACAACTTGACGAGCAGATGGTACAACACAACACCCCCATTGGCAATGAAAAAATCAAGCCGGTCTGTACCTGGTATGTTGAATGCTGCGAAGTGTGCCTCGAGCTCGGCGATGTTTTCTGGCCAGCGTTCACGTCAGGATTGAAGGCACGAAATGGCGGCGCCACTGGCGACGGTGTCGTTACAGGCGGTGGCGTCGGAGGCGCCGAAGTAGCTCCAGATTGTAGTGTGACCAGTCCATTTCTGGCAGCAAGCAGCTGCGTCATTTGCTGAGCCTGAAAACGTACAAGATCGGACAGCGAAGCATGTTCCAGCGGCGAACCAATGGTTTACACAAATGAAATTCTATATAGCGAAAGGAGGGAAGCAGTCATATACCCACAGGGAAATCACAAAAAAAAATGGTTCAAATGGCTCTGAGGACTATGGGACTTAACATCTATGGTCACCAGTCCCCTAGAACTTAGAACTACTTAAACCTAACTAACCTAAGGACATCACACACATCCATGCCCGAGGCAGGATTCGAACCTGCGACCGTAGCAGTCGCGCGGCTCCGGACTGAGCGCCTAGAACCGCTAGACCACCGCGGCCGGCTCACAAAAAAGCTAAAGCAGTACAGAGCAAAAAAGGAAATGAAAGGAGGAAAAAAATTTTAATCCGATCCTCGTCGCCAAGCTTTTGTATCCCGCCTGCAAGGCGGCGCGTGGGTCTGCACCTGTAAATGGAATGGGTAGACTGGATGTGGGAAGTGAGTAGGAGCAGGTAAGGTAAGATTCTCGGTACAGCTTTTTACATGAAAGTACATTTAATTATTAGTCAATGAGATACGTAACTTTACACTGTAGAGCCCATAGGTGCGAAACTGTATTCCCGTCGTAAGTTGATACATAGTCTCAATAGCAAGCTGAGGTTGAAGCAATGTTTTCAGGCCGTCTGTTCTTGATGAAATGGGCAGAATCTGGAGCGGAGCTAATAGAGCCGGACAGCACTGACTAGAGGGCGCTGTTGTCGGTGCCTGTCGTAATGCCAATTTAATACTTTGCACCTAAGCCGTGGCATTGTTCCTATCGATACCACATCCCTCCCCCCTGAAATGATGCACCGTTGTTGAGTATGGCTTCCGACGGTGCGTGGAGGGACCTAGGGGCGGCGCACCAGAGGGGGCAGACAGCAGAACTGCCAGAGCGCGCTGTCCACCTGCTACCCCGAATTGCTCGCGAGGGGTCGAGGAAAAGGCTCCATGGAAAACTTGACTAGGCCACGCGCCGCCACTGGGGATGCTCAGATGAGGAGATGGAGCAACGACATCCATGGGCGGCGGCGGCGGCGGTAGGATGTCAGCCTCAGCGTCCATCGGCTCTGCCACCGCGGAGGAACACAGCGGCTGCGGCGGCGGCTGGAGGTGGGGCCGTGGCGGCCGAGAGAGGAGTCCGTCTGCTGCAGGTGACCGGACCGGCAGCGGCGACGACGGCAGGGGCGCCCGTGGAGGCTCGAGCGGCGGAGGCGCCGTCGGTGGAGTCGTGGGCTGAGGCGGTGGAAGCCTCCAATTCTGCCAGAAAACAAAGAGCGTCAGAAAACCGAGGACAGCACAAACGGATCTGGTTCCGGTGTCGCTTGGCAGTGCCGGAGGGACCAGAAACGATTAATAAGGCGCGGCCAAGCTGGCGAAGAATGCGTCCCTGCTCCCAGCGCTGCCTGCCAGAGAAAACCCGATAATACCAAATCGTGCGGTGCCAAGCCAGAACGAGGTGAAGCAGCGGGAGCGCCCGGTGGCGGGAGCGGCCATGTAGCATTTCCGCTGGGGAATGGGTGCCGCACGGCTGAGAGCGATATGAAGCAAAGAAGGTCCAGAGCGCGTGCTCGCGAGAGTGCGTGGCATGCAACTTGCTCATCTGCGACTTAAACGTACGCACAAAGCGTTCAGCCTCGACGTTCGACTGGGGGGTGGAACGCGGCTGAGGTCAGATGGCGAATGCCATGAGCAGCACAGAACGCTTCAAACTCTGAGGATACGAATTGGGGGCCATTGTCGGAGACAATAGCTTCAGGAAGGTCCTCAATGCAAAAAATAGACGTCAAAGCCCGAACAGTACTGGCAGATGTAGTAGAAGACATTGTTGTTGTTGTGGTCTTCAGTCCTGAGACTGGCTTGATGCAGCTCTCCATGCTACTCTATCCTGTGCAAGCTTCTTCATCTCCCAGTACTTACTGCAGCCTACATCCTTTTGAATCTGCTTAGTGTATTCATCTCTTGGTCTCCCTCTACGATTTTTATCCTCCACGCTGCCCTCCAATACTAAACTGGCGATCCCTCGATGTCTCAGAACATGTCATAGGTACAAAAAAAGGAAAGTTGCTGTACGCATCAATAACGATCAACCAGCGGGTGTCCCAGAAAGGACCCGCAAAATCAATATGAACGCGCTGCCAAGGCGCAGTAGGAGTCAGCCATGCAAAGAAGCGCTGGTGGGAAGCAGATTGATGCCCCGCGCAGGAGCGACAGTTAGCAAGCAAATTCTCAATGTGATTATGAATGCCGACCCAAGTGCAGTGACGACATGCTAATTGCTTCATCCGCAATATACCCCAATGACCAGTATGCAGCAATCAGAGGATTTGCGACTCCAACGAACAAGGTACAACCACACAAGACTGATCATTGTCTGTTCGCAACAAGATAACACCGAGGTGTACAGACAAGTTGTGACGTTGGTTAAGTAACGTCGAACAAGTGGATCTCGAGTCTGCATAGCAGATGGAAGCCATTGAGTACGAATAAACTGCAAAAGAATCTGCAAAAGAATCTGCAAAGAAGCATCGGCGGCTGTCGCGGAAGCAATGCGACGAAAATCCACTGGAAAACCATCAGCTAAGCGAATCAATAAATATGCAGGACAGTTCGGAAGAATCAAACACTTCGTCAGGACTGATAGGCAGATGAGACAAACCATCAGCATTGCCATGCTGGGCCGTAGGCCGAAACAAAATTTCGTAATTGTAGTTGGACAATAATAAAGACCAACGTTGCAACTTTTGTGCAGTACGGGCCGGAACTGGCTTTGACGGGTGGAACAACGACTTCAAAGGCTTATGGTCGGTGACCAAATAGAACTTTCGACCGTACAAAAAATCATGAAACTTAGTCACTCCATATACAATAGCTAAAGCTTCTTTCTCGATTTGAGAATAGTTTTGCTGGGCAGAATTGAGCAACTTAGTTGCAAAAGCGTTCGGGCGATCGACAGAATTAATGCGGTGCGAGAGAACCGCGTCGATGCCGTG
The DNA here is from genome assembly GCF_021461395.2 of Schistocerca americana. NCBI lineage: Eukaryota > Metazoa > Arthropoda > Insecta > Orthoptera > Acrididae > Schistocerca > Schistocerca americana. The sequence goes on along the minus strand of NC_060127.1, from coordinate 160,162,014 downwards.
CGAAGATGGATCGACAGCCAAAACAACTGGTTTAGAGGGATCGAAAGGAATCAAACAGCGATCACTCAGCAAAACAGATTTGAGCTTGTGGAAAGCAGCATCAAATTCCGAAGACCAAACAAAAGGAACGTTCTTACGCCGAAGGCGATGCAATGGCGCTGCAATCTGCGCTGCATTTGATATAAACCGAATATAATATGTAATTTTGCCCAGCACAGACTGAAGTTCTTTCAAGTTCCTGGGCGCTGGCAAGTCTCTGATCGCATTGAGATGTGACGGCGAGGGGTGGATACCCTGCCCATTAACCGTATGACCTAAATACTGAATCTCAGTTTGAAAAGATTTGCACTTGTCTCTGTTTCACTTTAGTCCTGCCTGTAAAAGTAGAGTAAATAAGGCACGCAAATCTACAAATGTTCGTCAGGGGTGCGACCTGATACAACTATATTGTCCAGATAGTTGGAACAACCAGGGACGGTGGCACACAATTGCTGCAAGTAAAATTGAAAAATAGCAGGAGCCGAAGCAAAACCGAACGGAAAGCGGCGGAAGTTGAACAAGCCAAGGTGGGTGTTGATCACAAAATAGCGCTGCGACTGTTCGTCGAGCAGTATCTGGAAGTATGCGCCCCGCAAGTCAATCGTGGAAAAGAGTTTTCCCGCGTCAAGATGATCAAAAACGTCTTCAGGACGGGGTAAGGGAAATGTAGCTACCACCGTCTGGGGATTTAATGTAGACTTAAAGTCAGCACAAATACGGAGACGACCGTTTAGTTTCTTCACACTCTCTATAGGCGAAGCCCATGGCGAAGTAGAAACAGGATCAATTACACCACTGTCTTGCAAATGCTGAAGTGCAGAAGCTAGGCGTCGCGCAGTGCGTGCGGTACCGGGCGTGCACACCAGAAAACAGGCATGGCATTGTCTTTAACTACAACATGCGCTGCATAGTCCGTGGCACAACCAAGGCCATCATAAAAAAGTTCAGCAAAATCATCGCATAATGCGGCAACACTGTCTGCATGGTGACTAGCTCTGGTGAAAGTACATTGTCCTGAACTGCGAGGCCAAAAAGTTCAAATGCGTCCATGCCAAAAATGTTCGTAGCATCACTAGAGCGGAGCACATGGAAACACACTGTACGGGTCGTTGCACCACACATGGCTTGCAAACTGCACACGCCAAGGACTGAGATTTCCTGTCCAATAAATGCAGTCAGTGTGAAATGTGAATGACGAAGCAAGTTCAAAAATAGTTCAAATGGCTCTGAGCACTATGGGACTTAACATCTGAGGTCATCAGTCCCCTAGAACTTAGAACTACTTAAACCTAACTAACCTAAGGACACCACACACATCCTTGCCCCAGGCAGGATTCGAACCTGCGACCGTAGCGATCACGTGGTTCCAGACTGAAGCGCCTAGAACCGTACGGCCACACCGGCCGGCATGAAGCAAGTCATACGTCGATCTGTTCAGTAAAGAAACAGACGTACCAGTGTCCAGCTGCGCGAACAGAACGTCCACAAATGTGCAAAGTCACAAAAAGTTTCCTCGCATCGCGCTGAATGCGAGAGGAAGTGTCTGGCAAAACTTGATTCATGTGACGAGCTGTAGAAGCACGTGAAGCAGAAGGCTTTGAATAAATGACATTAACGTCCATAGGCTGACGTGAATCATGATCACGGCGGTTTCCGTTGCAGTGACGCCCACGCGAGTCACACGAACAGCAGACTTGCTATGAATTAGAGTTTCTCTTGCTACACACAGCTTGCACATGTCCTTTCTTACTACAAAAATGACACTGTGCTTGACAGGATGGGCAACTGTCCCGTGGGTGGGCACGAAAGTAGTTTGGACATGATTTCAGTTTCTGACTAGGTGCCAGGCGTGAAACGTGTTTACTTGCGCGCAAGCGGTGCGGCGTGACTGGCCGTGCTGGGGCCAGGCGGGGGGGCACGTGCTGTGCCGCGCCAACAGGACACACACCCGAGGTCACGTCGAACGCGGAAGTAGCCATGTCTAATGTACAGGGTGTCCAGAAAAGGACTCCCTGTTTTCAAAATTAAATATCTCGAAAACAAAGATCGATAGAGGAATACAGTAAACGGTATGTTTATTGTGAAAGCTGTAAGAAGTTTATACAGCAGTTTGAAATAACCGTTACAAAAGCTGCTAACAGATGGCGCTGTACGCTGTACAGCTCATATCAGCATACACAAGTGAAATAATCGTATGAAAACAATCTTTGTAAGCAATCACATCACAATGTTTTCAAAATGTTCACCATTGGCACTACAGAGGTGGCGCAAACGAAGAATGAAATTCGCCATCACATTTCGTAGTGTCTCAACCGAAATGGATTCACATGTCACACAGATCGCCGATTCAAGCTCGTCCAACGTGGCGGAATGATTAGGGTACACCATGTCTTTCACTGCGCCCCACAAAAAAAAAAAAAGTCACAGGGAGCCAAATCCGGCGAATATGGAGGCCAATCCATGCCTGCACCAGTAAATTTGGGATATTCCAAAGCAATGAGTTGATTCCCGAAGTATTCCTCAAGAAAGCGAAACACTTGTTCGGTCCGATGTGGTCGGGTTCCATCTTGCATAAACCATTCAGTACCTGGTCGATCCTCTAACTCTTGCTGTGTGGCGACAAATTGTTCCAAAATTGCAACGTAACGTCCACCAGTGACTATTTCTCGAATGAAAAAAGGGCCAATAATGCCTCTACTGCATACTGCAGCCCACACAGTAACTTTGGGAGAATACAGGGGTTTCGCTTCACACCAATATGGCTTTTCGGAACTCCAAAATTGCCAGTTCTGCTTATTCACGTGTCCATTCAGGTAGAAGTGTGCTTCATCTGTAAACCAGGTGCAGCCAACATCAAATCCTTCACTATCAATCATTGTGAGCATCTGATTAGCAAAGGCAACCCTTTGTTGCACAGCTCGTACGGGTATGGCCTGGTGCGTTTGAATTTTGAACGGAAACATGTGTAGGCTCTTTCTCAGTATTTTCTGCATGCTGGGCCGCTTCAAACCAGTCTCAGATGCAATTCTACTGACGGATGACATTGGATTTCGCTGAATAATTCCAGAAACTGTGGCGATATTTTCAGGCGTAACTGTGGTTTGCTTGCGGCCAACATGCCCCACTAGATCATCAGTTATGCTGCCTGTTCGTTGAAATTTTGCGAAGAGCGTACGAATGGTTTTCGCATCGGGTCCTTTTGGAACATTAAATCGTGATTGAAAACTTCGCCTTGTTGCCGTAGGACTCCCTTCTAACCTGTGATAGTGTGATACTCTAGCACCAGAAAAACGCGTTGTTCAATGGAGTACATGGTCTTAATCTCTTCCTTCGGTACGCTAACCTCCTTTCACGTTTCTATAGTGGATCTGATCGCTCTGGCCTTCGGATCACTATTTATACTAGGCATTACGTATGGCGATTACAGCGCCATCTGCTAGCAGCTTTTGTAACTATTATTTCAAACTGCTGTATAAACTTCTTACAGCTTTCACAATAAACATACCGTTTACTGCATTCCCCTATCGATCTATGTTATCGAGATATTTAATTTTGAAATCAGGGAGTCCTTTTCTGGACACCCTGTATCTTGTCTGTCTAGCAACTCCACTACTTCCTGCAAAGACGGGTTTGAGGATCTGCTCGCGGATGCGGTGATCCGCCACATTCTGCGCAATAGCATCTTTAATCATTATATCCGCATACGAGCGTCCACACGAGAAGTTAAAGTCACAATCAGAAGTTAGGCCCTGAAGGTCCGCTAACCAAGATTTATTGGACTGAGTAGGGCCACACCGGAGGCGAAAGAATTTGTAGCGTGCAGCTACCACATTTACACTATCACGGAAGTGGGAGTTCAAAGCATCAATCACTTCGTCATTCGTTTTAGTTTCTGGGCAGGTGGTGGGAAACAACTTGACGAGCACACGGTACAACACAACACCCCCGTTGGCAATGAAAAAATCAAGCCGCTCTGTACCTGGTATGTTGTATGCTGCGAAGTGTGCCTCGAGCTCGGCAATGTTTGCTGGCCAGCGTTCAACGTCAGGATTGAAGGCACGAAATGGCGGCGCCACTGGCGACGGCGTCGTTACAGGCGGTGGCGTCGGAGGCGCCGAAGAAGCTCCAGATTGTAGTGTGACCAGTCCATTTATGGCAGCAAGCAGCTGCGTCATTTGCTGAGCCTGAAAACGTACAAGGTCGGACAGCGAAGCCTGTTAATGTGGCGAACCAATGGTTTACACAAATGAAAGTCTATATAGCGAAAGGTGGGAAGCAGTCATACACCCACAGGGAAATCACAAAAAAGCTAAAGCAGTACAGAGCAAAAAAGGAAATGATAGGAGAGGAAAAAAATTTTAATCCCATCCTCGTCGCCAAGCTTTTGTATCCCGCCTGCAAGGCGGCGCGTGGGTCTGCTTCTGTAAACGGAATGGGTAGACTGAATGTGGGAAGTGAGTAGGAGCAGGAAAGGTAAGATTCTCGGTACAGCTTTTTACGTGAAAGTACATTTAATTATTAGTCAATGAGATTCGTAACTGTAGAGCCCGTAGGTGCGAAACTTTATTCCCGTTCTAAGTAGATACATAGTCTCAATAGCGAGCTGAGGTTGAAGCAATGTTTCCAGGACGTCTGCTCTTGATGAAATGGGCAGAATCTGGAGCGGACTTGTAGAGCTGGACAGCACTGACTAGAGGGCGCTGTCGTCGGTGTCTGTCGTGGTGACAACTTAATAACTTACACCTAAGCCGTGGCATCGTTGCTATCGATACCACAGTATGCGACGTTCACAGTGTACAACACCACAAGAAGATCGATATCTTACCATCACTGCCCACAGACAGCCACAGATTACTGCAGGTAGTCTTGCTGGAGATATTGCTGCAGCCACTGGAACAGTTGTCTCCAGACACTCAGTCTACAGACGACTGAAAAGACATGATTTGTTTGCCCAGAGACTCGCAAGGTGCATTCCATTGACCCCTGGTCACAGGAGAGCCCGTAAAGCCTGGTATCAAGAGCACAGTACATGGTCATTGGAGCAGTGTCCGCCCCGGTATCTGAGCGGTCAGCGTGACGGATTGCCTTCCTATGGGCCCTGGTTCGATTCTCAGCTGGGTCGGGGATTTTCTCCGCTCAGGGAGTGGGTGTTGTGTTGTCTACATCATCATTCCATCCCCATCTGGCGCGCAGGTCGCCCAATATGGCGTCGAATGTAATAAGACCTGCACCAAGGTGGGCGGACCTGCCCTGTAAGGGGCCTCCTGGCCAATGACGCCAAACGCTCATTTCCATTTCCATTGGAACAGTGGTTCCAGGTTATGTTCACAGACGAGTCCAGGTACAGTCTGAACAGTGATTCTTGCCGGGTTTTCATTTGGTGGGTACCAGGAACCAGATACCAACCCCTTAATGTCCTTGAAAGCGACCTGTATGGGGGTCGTGGTTTGATGGTATGTGGTGGGATTATGATTGGTGCACATACACTACCGCATGTCTTTGACAGAGGAACCGTAACAGGTCAGGTGTATCGGGACGTCATTTTGCACCAGTATGTCCGCCTTTTCAGGGGTGCAGTGGGACCCACCTTTCTCTTGATGGATGATAACGCACAGCCCCACTGAGCTGCCATCGTGAAGGAGTACCTTGAAACAGAAGATATCAGGCGAATGGAGTGGCCTGCCTGTTCTCCAGACCGAAACCCCATTGAGCACATCTGGGATGCTCTCTGGCGACGTATCGCTGCATGTCTTCAAACCCCTACAACACTTCAGGAGCTTCGACAAGCACTGGTGTAAGAATGGGAGGCTATTCCCCAGCAGTTGCTAGACCACCTGATCCAGAGTACGGTAACGCATTGTATGGCCTCTATAAGTGTGCATGGTGATCATATCCCATATTGATGTCAGGGCACATGCCCAGGAAACAGTGGCATTTTGTAGCACATGTGTTTCGGGACGGTTTTCTGAAGTTATCCCCAAAACCGTGGACTTACAGATCTGTCTCGAGTGTGTTGCCTAGGTGCCTATGCTATTAGCGCCAGTTTTGTGTAATGCCACGTTGTGTGACACCACAGTCTGCAATTATCCGTAATTTGTGAGCATGCGTATATATATATATATATATATATGTGTGTGTGTGTGTGTGTGTGTGTGTGTGTGTGTGTGTGTGTGTGAGTGATATCTGCAATTCTATTTTCGCAATGTGTAGCTAGAGTCAGCCCCAAACAAATCCCACTCATCACATCTTTTGTGTCATACCCAGCATTGACGGAAAATATCAGTTTGCTTCCTGTTATAACAAAACGATTTTTAACAAGACATTTTCTGTATCCATTTTACAGAACAGTAATAAATTAGTTTAGTGCGATTTTCTATTATCGATGTGTATTAAAAGGGACTCTAAAACACCAAGCATAATCTGCAGACCAGCACTGACAGTACGACCTGGCCTGAGCTGACTGGTACTGCCATGATAATTCTTCTTGCTTTAGTCTCATTCTTAATAAATATCTATAAAATGAATATCGCACTAGACTAACGTGGGATCACTCTATCGAATGAGCACATAAAAATTCCAATTTAAAAGCTATTTTGCTTGTAATGGGAAACAAACCGACGCTTTACACTGATATTTGACATGTTGTGAAAGATGTGATGAGCAGGATTTGTTTGAGTTGACTCCAACTACATGCTGCAAAAACGAAATTGCAAATATGTGCCAAAACACCGCCTGATGACCCACAGAAGGGACACTTATACATACAATTATTGAACTATATGAAAAAACATAAATTAGTTACAAACTACGGCATGATCACGCTTTATTCAAAATGTAAACTTCACTAGTGATATTTAGATTTAGGCTATGACATGTTCGATATGCCTACCAGCATTGGTGACAATGTGGCACAGACAAATAGCTAAACTCTGCATCATCTGCTGAATTATTGGAATATCGATACTGACGATGGCCCGCTGGATGGCTGTTTTCAGCTCAGGTATGTTTTTGGGGTTATTTCTGTACACTTTGTCTTTAATATAGTACCACAAAAAGGAGTCTCATGTGTTCAGATCTGGAGAACATGCCGGCCAATCCAGGCCAATGCCAGCGGCCTCTGGGAACCCCAGAGTCTGAATGCTCTCCCCAAAGTGCTCCTCCAAGACATCAAACACTCTTCTGCTTCGATGGGGTCGAGCTCCGTCTTGCATGAACCACATCTTGTCGAAATCAGGGTAACATTGGATAATGGGGATGAAATCATCTTCCAAACCTTCACATAACGTTTGGTAGTCATTGTGTAATCAACGAATATCGCACCGATTATTTCGTGAGTGGACATTGACACTACAAGTCATCCGTTGAGGGTTAGAAGACTTCTCGATCACGAAATGAGGATTTGCAGTCCGCCAAATGCGCCAATTTTTATTATTGATGAATCCATCAAAACGAAAGTCTGCTTTGTCACTAACCAAACTGTATTCACACACTAATTCCCATCATGCCCTGGTGACAACCGTGAAGTTTGAGAGCCCTAACGCAAACCATTCAGAAGTTATGGCGATTTTATTTTGTATAGTTCAATAGTTGTCACCCTGTATATATATCTGTGTGTGTGTGTATCTCATCCTAGGTTGTGTTTCTTCACTTGCAATGACACTTGAATTTGCCCTATATATCTGGAAAATCACAACACTTCAAATGATCAATGTAGATTAATGAAATTTCGGAAATACATTTCTATAACTAACATACATAAGCGAGAAAAACCATTGCAAATGTGAAATTCTGGTACATTAATAATCGGTTTAAGAGCCAGAATGTTGAAAGCAACCACACAAATGCAAATGCATTGTGTTATACAGGTGCAGGAAGTCAATCTGTGGGATGGTTCAAATGGCTCTGAGTACTATGGGACTTAACATCTGAGGTCATCAGTCCCCTAGAACTTCGACCTATTTAAACCTAACTAACCTAAGGACATCACACACATCCATGCCCTAGGCAGGATTCGAACCTGCGACCGCAGAGGTCGCGCGGTTCCAGACTGTAGCGCCTAGAACCGGTCGGCCACTCCGGCCGGCCTGTGGGATGGAACTCTATGCCTGTTGCACTAGGTAAGTCAATACAGGGACAGTTAATGCTGTTTGTGGATGATGCTGGAATTGTCATTCGATGATATCCCTTATGAGCTCCATTTGAGACAGATCTGACGATTGGGCAGGCCAAGGTAACATGCTGACACTGTGTAGAGCATGATCGGTTACAACAGCAGTGTGTGGGCGACCATTAGCCTGCTGGAAAACACATCCTGGAATGCTGTTCATGAATGGAAGCACAACAAGTCAAATAACCAGAATGACTTACAAATTTTGTTCTCAGGTTGCGTGGGATGACCACAAAAATATGTAATCTCACCCTAGACCATAAATTCAGGTGTAGATCCGGTGTGTCTAGTATGCAGACATGTTGGTTACAGGCCATCAACTGGCATCCTTCGAATCAACGCACAGCCATCACAGGCGCTGAGGCAGAATCATGTCTCATCAGAAAACACGACCTCCAGCGAACTCTCGCTTGACACCACTAAAATCGCAAATGGCGGTGGTTTGGAGTCAGTGAAACGGACGCTACAAGGCATCTGGTTAGGAGCTGTCCTTGAAGTAACCAATGTGAAACAGTTTGTCGTATTATTGTGGTGCCAGCTGCTGCTCAAATTGCTGCTGTAGATTGAGTATGATGCGCAAGAGCCATACGCCGAACACAGTGGTCTGCCCTCTCTTTAGTGCCACATGGCCATCTAGAGGTCCTTTTTCTTGCGTCCATACATTCTCATGACAACAGCTGCCAGCAGTCGTGCAGAGTAGCTACAGTCCTACCAAGTCTTTCTGCAGTATCGCACAAGGACATCGAGATTCTCATAGCCCTGTTACACAAACTTGTTGGAACTCAGTGAGGTGTTGACAGTGGCATCTTTGTCGCCATAAAGACATTCTCAACTAACATGAACCAATCATACCTAATCTCAGAAATAACTAAAGCTAATGAACGATACAGTGTGTATTTAAAGCAAACCTGATTTGCATCATCATACTGGCGCTACTAGCGCTGCTCTCATGCCACTGGCGCAAAATCCGAATACACATCGTATTTCTGATGTTGAAACATGCTCAACAACTCATTCTTGATGTTTTTGGTTTTGCGATTCTTTTCTGTCAGTATGTGTGTTTGTGTACATGTGTGTGTCATGCATAATAGGCTGTGCCCAAGGCCAGCTCTCAGACCTAATAGCAGATGTCAGAAAAGTAAGATTAAACTAATACGGGTGTATCAGCAGGCTGTCACCAATAAAACTCACCAGTAGAATTCTGACAGACTGATGACCTCAGAAGTTAAATACCATAGTGCTCAGAGCCATTTTGGAGAGAATTCTGACATACATACAAGGGTGTCAAGTAAACAAAACAATGGATCACACAAGTGAAAATTGACCTAAAACAAGTACAAATCCATCTGACAAACTGAAGATGGAAACATATACAGAAACAAGATACACAAGTGGTATATGAGGTCAGAGAATGAGTCAAAGTGAACAGAAGATACGAAGAAATCCCATGGAGAAAAAATTGAGGAAATCGTAGAAAACCAGAATAAATAAACAAATATATATATATATATATATATATATATATATATATATATATATATATATTATTGGTGTTTTGCCCTTAAAGAGCGCATTTGGACTAAACTACATGGCCAGTTCCTTTTGCTGCCTTCCTTGCTGCCCAAACTTCCCTCATTCGCTCGCTGTGTTTCTGTTTCCGGTCCTCTGTCCATGCTTCTTGTCGGCTTCGTGTCTTCGGCTTCATCTTGATTGCCTTTTTGGTTGCCCATATTTCTTTCATCTTCTGGCTGTGATCTTGCTTTCGTTCTTCGGTCCATTTTATGCCTGTTCGTTTGTCGCATTGTATCTCATGTAGTTTACTTTTCTTAATGATGTTTCTGAACTTTATTCTGTCGTTTATTGTGTCTGCTGTTATGTTGAGCTGGTTCAGGTCGTTTTCTACCTCTGTCACCCATTTGTTGTTTCTAGTGGTTACCCAGTCAAAGATCTGTTTGGTCAGCCTGTGTGATGGCATTCTGTATAGGTGTCCATAGAATTGTAGTCTGCGTTTTCTAATCTTTTCTGTGATTGTCTCCGTATGTTTGTACAGTTCCTCTGTAGGTTTCTTGATCCATATTCCATTGTTGTTAGTTGCGCCAAATATTTTCCTAAGTATTTTCCGTTCTACTTTTTCTAATTGTCTGATACGTGTATGCCCTCGGATTAGTGTGGTCTCTGCTGCATATAGTGCCTCGGGGAGCACCACCGTGTCGTAATGGTGTAATTTGGCTTTTTGTGAGATAGACTTCTTGTTGTAATGATTCCACACTACTTTGTATGCCTTGTCCAGTTTAGTCTTTCTTTCTTCATTTGAGTCTCTGTTATGTCCACTCATTTGTAGTGTTTCACCGAGGTATTTGAAGTTTGCTGTTTTGTAAATCGTGCCATACTTTGTGTTCAGAGATGAGAGTTTCTTTGTGCTCATAAACTGTGTCTTTTCGTAAGAGATCTGTAGTCCAGTTTTGGAAGCGATTTCGTGCAGTTTTTCAATAGCGTCTTTTGTTTCCTTTATACCTTTCGTGACAATTGCCAAATCGTCTGCAAAAGCCAGGCATTTAATCTGTAGGTTTCCTAAGGTTATCCCCCGTTGTGATGTTTCCCATTCTTTTATGACCTTATCTAACACCAGATTGAAAAGGAGAGGTGAGAGGCCATCGCCTTGTCGGACACCTGTGCGAATTTCGAAGGGCTCTGATAGTTCCCCACAGAACTTTACTTTGGAGGTCGTGTTGGTTAAAGTTTGCTCTATGATAGCCCGTGTTTTGTTGTCTACTTTGTATTCTGCTAGAATTTTGAAGAGAGTTTTCCGGTCGATAGAGTCGTACGCCTTTTTGAAGTCAACAAAGGTAATGATCAGGTTCTGTTTGTGTTGTAAAATCATTTTCAGGTTCCAAATTTGTTCCGCACAAGACCGCCCTTTACGGAAGCCTGCTTGGTATTCCCCAATCAAGTGGTCGGTTTGGTATTCTAGTCTGTTCAGTAAAGCTTTAGAGAGGATCTTGTATGTGACCGGTAGTAGGGATATTCCTCTGTAGTTGTTCGGGTTAGTCTTGTCACCTTTTTTGTGTAGTGGGTGTATCAGGGCAGTTTTCCAGTCGTCAGGAATTTTCATGGTCTTCCAGATGTCTTCCAAGATCCTGTGGATGTCTTTGGTGAGTTCTGGGTCTTGTAACTTCCAGATTTCCGCGATGATGCCATCTTCTCCTGGTGCTCTACGATTCTTGAGTGACTTTATTATTTCTTTAACTTCTTCTAGAGTTGGAGGTTCACTATCTGGATTGTATGTGCTCGTTTCTGTCATCATTTCTGCCATGGGGGGGTCCGTGTTGAGCAGTTTTTCAAAGTACTTTGCCAGAATGTCACAATTGTTTTTAGTATTGGTTTCTAGGGTTCCATCCGGTCTTCTGAAGCACAAGTTGGGTGGTTGATATCCAGTCATATTTTCTCTGAACGTTCTGTAGAAGTTTCTTGTATTGTTCTTCATGAAGTCCGATTCGATCTCTGTCAGTCGCCGTTTGTCATACTGTCGTTTTTCATTGCGAATGATTTTGCTTGATTGCTTCTGTGTTTTCAAGAAGTTCATCCAATTCTCTTGGGATCTATGGCAACTAAATTTTTTCCATGCACTGATTCGTTGGTCAATAGCTTGGTCACATGTGTGGTTCCACCAACGGTGTTTCCGTGTTCGTGGTGCTTGTGCTAGTTTCATGGCCTCTTGGATTCTTCGTGAAAGTTGTGTCCAGTCTGTCGTTTTCTCCATTTTAATTTTGTGTAATATTTGTGTCTGGTTTAAAGTAACGTATTCTGGATCTGGTCTAACAATTTTGTTCTTCTGGAGCTTTTTCTTGGGCAAAAGACGAATCCTGATCTGTAGTAGGTGGTGGTCTGAGTCGAAGTAGCCTTTACGGGTGTCTATGTTCAAAATTTCTTTTTGTGAGTCTTTCTGCACTATTACGTGGTCGATTTGTAGTTCTTGCTTTCCGCTGGGGAATTTCCATGTGGTAAGTTTTCGTGTTGGTTTCTTGAATTTTGTTGACATAATGGCGAGGTCGTGGCTTTTGCAAAAGTCTATGAGATGTTTTCCGTTTTTGTTGGTGTCCTTGTGTGGAGTATGTTTTCCTGTGATATGTCTGTATATCTTTTCTTTTCCGAGTTTGGCGTTGAAGTCTCCCAGTATTATTTTGACTCTACGTGCAGGAATTTTTCTGATAGTTTCTTCCATTGTCGTCCAGAAGTCATCAATTTCGTCAGGGTTTTTCCTGTTGTAGTCATTAGTTGGTGCATGTGCGTTGATTATTGTGTAGGATTTATTGGCTGATTTCACTGTGATGGTGCTGATTCTTTCGTTTGGTGACGAAAAGTCGATTATGCTGTCCGTGATGGACCTGTGTACTGCAAATCCTGTGCCAAAAAGCCTTAGGTTTTTCAGTTGTCTCGATGGTTTTCCTTTGTATATTCTGAAATTCTCCGTGTTGAAATGGTCTTCGTCTGTGAATCGTGTTTCTTGCAGTGCACATATTTTGATTTGAAATTTTTCGAGAGTGTCTGTCAGTTGTTTCATCTTTCCTGTCTTCATCAGTGTGTTCACGTTGAGTGTGCCGATGTAGTGTTTGCGTTTGGTCTTGAGGGAGTTTGAGAAGCTCCGATTCTTCTCATGATGTCCGTGAGCCCCCGGAATCCGATGCTCACGACAATCCCAGTCTATTGACTGGGGCCCGGGGTAATGAGATTTTTCTCGTTGTACCATCATGATGTTTAGTAGTTGGATGTATGGCATGCTGCCGAGTACAACCTGACTTTCCAGATCAGGAGGTTGGTTGAGGCCGCCACTGACATGTGGAGCAGACGCCTTTTGTAGCCGCCCACTGTGGGAACAGACGCTGCTAGTAGTTTTGGTCCGCCCCGAGTATTTCATTTCCTCGGTACCACCTATATCTAGGAGGCATTCCCCTATCCGCCACCTGGGGAGGCGCTCGGTTGCGGGTCTATATATATATATATATATATATATATATATGTTTTCTACGATTTTGTCATTTATCATATGTGGCACTGTGGTCTAAAAAGGAAGCAGTAAGATAAGAAAATAAACTGAAAGGATGATCAATTGGAAAATTGTGGAACCTTCGCAATTACAATACTGCAGTCCTCTTTCAGTCATTACAAAGCCTAGTGGAAGTGTATGATTAGTATTGTATCCAATGGAAATGAACAAAATAAATGTGCCAAGGTCGGACAATTTAGATGAACAGCTGTTAAATTTCATAGAGTTATGCACTTAACAGCCATAGATCTGAGGAAATCCTACTAGCTGATCGCAATTCATCCTGATATCAGAAAGTGGGCCGTGTTTATCTGTTTGCGCAGAAGCTACCAATTCTGTGTTCTACCCTTTGAGCTAAATGTTGACACTGGTGTATTGATAGCAGCACTGAATACAGTGTTGGGCCCAGAGCTGCTAAGTAGAGTGACAATGTATGTAGATGGCTTATTGATCACGATCACTACAAGAAAAAAACACACAGAATTACTAGGCGAGGCGTTGGAGAAATTTTTGAAGTTTGGAGTTAATATAAATCTACAAAAATCCGAGTCTGGGCGAGAGGAAATTAAATTCTAAGATCATCTCATCTCCTGAGCAGGAATACTCATAGATACAGGAAAAATAGATGCAACAAACATTTTACAGTATCTCAAATTAAAAAAAAAAAAACAGGTAAAAGCAAATCTGTGATTAACTTCAACTTTTAGGAAATTCGTACCAAAACAACTACTGAACAGTGATGTATTGTTGTATTTATGAAGAAAGAGCAACATATGGTTATGAACAAAATAATGCCAGAAGGTCTCTGACACCATCAAGAAACTTTCTGTAAATGCTCACTTATTGTGCCATCAGGACATTACCAAAGAATCTTGTTTAAGTATGGATGCTTCCTCAACAGGGAATGGAGTCTGTATCAGATCATGGGCGTTGAAAGGAAACTAATAGTATGTGCAATTAGTTTTGGAAGCCAAACCCTTACCGAATGAGAGAGATCATTTTCGGTGACTGAACTCGAGGCACTGGTAGTAGTTTGAGTGTTTAGAAAGTTCCAATATTACCAATGGGGGAAACAGACAAAAGCATTTTGTGACCATCAAGCCCAGTCATTTCTCTTAATGTGCAAACTGTTACACAAACGAATGTCAAGGTTGTACCTTTTCGTACAGGAATTCAGTTTTGAGGTTGTATGTATAAAAGTAGAATAAAATATAACAGCAGACACACTTTCACAGCTCCCACAAAGTGTTAATGAATTTGCCAAATTAACAGAACAGACTTCCATCTTTCACATTTTATGGATGCATGAAGGTACATACTGTCTGTATAACCCCAGAATGTATCGCAATATGTGACAATTAGAAGAAGAAAGGAGTACTTTTTCATCATCACACGCCAAAATCGTCCATAAGGTGTGTATGTTTACATAAAATGTATATAGCCGATTTTATTAAGTATAGCCACAACACCTTGTCGCATTGTGGAATATCAAAGTGTACTAACCAAATTGTGTCATACTGATATTAGCCAGTGTTCATCGCAAAGTATCACAGTAAATAAGAAGGTGTGTCACATGCCAGAAAGCATAACATTCAAACTGATCGTTTTTAACAGAGTTACATCCAATCAACTCCACAAAAATACCTAGAGTTAATGTCACTGGATGCAGCTGGTCCATATGTACAGGGCAGAGCTGTGGTAAAACACAAACTTGGGCTGTGTGAAGTTTTTTCTAAGTAGCTCTGTATAAATGCTGTGAAAACAGTGATGTCAGCTCCTATTACTACTGGCATTATGGATGATTATTTACCCAGAGTCAGTAAACTGGCAGCAATTATGATGCATAACACTTCAAATTTTACAAGTAATAAGTTGAGAGATTTTGTAAAGGTATAGAAAATTAAACATATTTCGTTTTTAACATCCCAAGAAGAGGCCAGCCCTATGGAGAGGTTATATCAAGAGTTCAATAGATTTATCAGGACATACATTTCTAATACGCAAATGAAATGGATAGAATATTTGGCTCCCTTCCAACAAATTGTCAATACTCTACCACATACTTCAACTGGTTTTACCAACACAACTAATATCCCATAAATCAGAAACGGGCAAATGGATTATAACATTGTCACATACACCTCATGCTGAGTTATCATTAGAAGGAAAGGCCAGAGAAGGCACAGTAACTCTTAGTGAAAAAGCCAAAATTACGAAGAAGGTTTACAACAAGAAATTAACACATGTGCATACCTTTCAAGTAGGACAGGAATTGCCATAAATCAATCAACCATGTGCGTCCTGGTAGCTGAGTGATCAGCACGATGGACTGTCATACCAACAGGCCTGGGTTCGATTCCCACCTGGGTCGGAGATTTTTTCCGCTCAGGGACTGAGTATTGTTTTGTTCTAATCATCATCATCTCATCCCCATCTACACGTAAGTCGTCAAAGTGGCGTGAATTCAAAACACTTGCACCAGGCAACAGGTCTACCCAATCGGAGGCGTTAGCCACACGACATTTCGTTTCATTTCAGTCAACCATAAGAAATTGAATTGTAAATGGCAACTGTTGTGTTCTGAACCACATCTCATAGTCAAAATTCTGCACCTGTGATCTTACCTCTTAGGAAATCTGAATACTAGGAAAGTATGAGGATTGTACCCACAAGGACCTGAAAAGAATTGTATGCTAGTATTAACAGCTGATGAGACTCAGAACACAAAGACCAAGTAAGGTGATTAATATGCAAAGAGAAAGAGGATCTTAAAAACAGACAGATGTAAATATTAGTTTGAAGCTTAGGAATTATAAAGAATAGGAAAAGAAGAAAATGATAAGTACATAACTAATAAGCACATTCTTAAAATAACTAACTACAGAGTATGATTATTTAGAAAAGAAATATTATACAAGTAACCCAACCTACGCTATAGTTGGGGACACGAACGATGGTGGTCGAATTTAGGCTTGTTCTGCACACCTAAGTCACGCGCTCTGCAGCAAACACTGAACATTCAGCAGCGTTCTGAGCACTCTGCTATGAATGCTGTACACAATGTGATTATTGAACGTGACTGTAGCTAGTTATTTAGGGAATTTTTATTCCATTTGTTGCGAGTTGTCAAGGCTGATGGTGGTGGTTGGCGACAAATTCTACACATGTAAACAAGAAACATAGTTTGCAGGATACACACATACATCATGCTCAAAGCATGTATATGCACGTAGCATAACGGTCGCTAGGAACCGCCAACAATGCAACCCCGTCCATGTCTGAATCTGTGCAAATCACCACTGTTTGTGGATTGGGCTATAGACTCCAGGACCGACGACCTCGCTGTTTGGTCTCCTCCCCTGAATCAACCAATTAACCAACCATTAAGGTTTTCAAGAGAACTATAGTACACAAACTCGGAACTATGCTAGATTACAAGATAACCAAATTCATGCTATATACAAATATTTACAAAAGCCTTATAGACAACAAATGTAACAACAAAATGTTCCATGGCGGGACATGACTATTATACAAAATGTGAGGCAATGACCACTATGAACACAACAATGCATGTAATATCACGAAAAGTAAATGAATTAATTTAGTGAATAAAATCATAAGAAAGTAAGTTTAGTAATGAAAGATTGACATGTTACAGTACAGAAATTAACATATGAGCTCATTAGTAAAGGTTTGATGGAATATATATAATTTTAGTACTGTGTACTCTGTGAGAGACAAGAGCAGTATATCATGAATATGGCAAATAACGCAACCTAAGCTACTCTGCTGAAAAATGTTTGAGTTATCGATGTTACACTGGCTAGCCTACGGATGGTTAACAATTTAGTCATTTTATTAGGGAATAAAGGGTTTAAGGGAATGATGCAAGCCTATATCCCAGTCCATAGAGGAAAATACCTATAAGTGCAGTGGTAGGTACTAGGAGGGTCCTCTAACAAGAAATATAGTTATGTGACTGTGTAAATGTGGGTGATAATGAATGCAGAGTGGAACATAAAGTACATGTGATACTCTCACCGTATATGATAGAGTAGCGGTGATTGTAATGGGAGACTGAGAAATGAGAGACATAAGAATACGTGTACAAAGTAGGACATGAAAACACTGACCTACAAATCACTTGTTATCGTTCGTTTCTTGAGTACTGTATGTCAGTTCTGTTCTATTGCCAGATTGGATTTATGGAGGAAACAGAGCAACACATGAAATCTGCTCAGTCTGTCAAATGTTTGCTCAATCATAATGAGAGTATCACTGAAATACGTCACTAAATCCAAGGAAGGACGCTAAAACAGTGGAAGGTCGTACTCTACATAATTCAGGAAAGAAACTCTCAAAGATAATTCAAAACCTGTATTGTACTCTCACATACATTGCATGTTGAAGCTTATCTTATAGGGCTATATGACAGTCATTAACTACGTGCGTATGTGGCTACACAGCATGCGGCAAATACGAGTGTTATTCTTTCTTTTGTATTTAAAAAACTCTCCACTCTTAGCTACATAAATGAAAGTTGTGTACATTGAGCACAGGGACATTTATTGGAAACGAAAAGGATGAGTAAACTTGTCGTTTGTGACAGATAAAAACTAAAACCGCAGAGTTCAATAGTGTCTCTTCTCAGCCCTTTGACTGCTGCAGACGTGTTAACTCGTTAATGCCTCGCCGTTCCCCTGGCGCGCCTGACAGGTATACGCGCGGCCTTGGGTCTCCCCTACAGCGCTAACGACGTGTTTACGCGTCGCGCGCCACCGGCCTTCCCACCGCTAGGGTCGTGTTTACGCGCGCTGAGTCACAGCTACCTGAACGCTACGGACACCCAGAGCTGTCTTTCCACCCCGCTCTTCTAGTAGCTATTCAGTGATCTGACTGTGTAGTTCGAGAGTGCATATATCTTTGTTGCTGTGTTCGCTCTTTGCAGAATTCGACTTAGATTCCTGTATTTTCGTCAGATTTCTCGTTTCGTACGTGAGAAATGCCACGTCGCTGTGGTTGCACAGATAAAGAAATCCTGGATATGCTCACTAAGAGCGACAGTGAGTGTCAATTATCAGACGTTGCTAACAGTGATGAGTCTTCAACAGAATCTCGAAGCTGTAGTCCTCAGTCCCTTACACCAGAGGGGAGTGCAAGAATTACAGTCAGCAGTTCCTCTGAATCAGAGGAATCAGACAGTGACAGTGAAGCGGTTCAGAAAAGAGAGCGCTTAAGTGACACATTTGACTGGAAAGAAACCGCTTTCCAGCCATTTAAACCATCACTTCGATGACTCGGGTTCAAGACACAAATATCAGTTATATACTGACCCAAGCATTCTTTCACTTTTTGTGATATTTGTCTCAAGAACTGTTGCAATTGATTGCAGAGATAACAAACCGTTTGTACGCTTACACCAGAGAAAATATTACAGAATCTATGAATTCTCGACTGTCGAAGTGGAAAGACACAGGATTTGAGGAAATGTACTGTTTCATTGCTGTTTGCCTTCTAATGGCGCAGGTTAAGAAGTTAAGATTAAGTGATTATTGGCCCAGAGATACAATTTTGAACACACCACTTTTCAGCGAAATTATATACTGAGACTGTTTTTGTCTACTTCTGAGAATGTTACACTTCAGTAATAACTCTGTGAGTACTGGAGGCGACAGTCTATTTAAAATTAGGACGATTGTTGACAAAGTTCGTAAGACATTTCGTAATTCATTTCGCCCAGCTCACAAGCTTTGTATAGATGAAAGTCTCTTGCTGTTCAAAGGACGATTATCTTTTAAGCAATTTATTACAACCAAGTGAATTAGATTCAGAATAAAGATATGTGTACTGTGTGACTGTTAGAATGAGTATATTTTAGATTTTACTGTACATGCAGGGGCAACAACAGAAATTGGGTTCCCCAATTTTGGATAAAGTGGTGACGTAGTGGCAACTCTTATGGGACCGTATTTGGAACTGGGTCATATACTATAAGTCGATAACTGGTACTCCAGCCCGAACCTGTTCCTCTGGCTTCACAACCATGGAACAGCAGCATGTGGCCCTGTTTGTAAGAACAGGTGCAACATGCCAAAACTGCGGAAGAAATTAAAACGAGGAGAAACTGACTTTAGGCCCATTGACAAGGTCCTTGCTATCAAGTGGAGCGATAAGAGAGAGGTGTACATGTTGACCACAAGTCATACAACACAAATGGTTGAAATAGAGAAGACTGACAGAAATACTGGTCAAAAAATAAAGAATCCGCAATGTATTGTAGATTACAATTTGAGTATGGGTGCAGTTGGCCGTTGTGACATGTTACTGAGCTCTGTGGGATCAGTGCGTAAGACTGTGAAATGGTATAAGAAATATTTTTTTCACATTCTGGATTTGTACATTCTAAATGCTCATGCTCTCCACCGGTCGGTAACAGGGCGAAAAATGGCACTCGCAGAGTTTCACCTTTCTCTCGTAAGGGAGATTGTAGAAAAATATGCTACAGAATGGAGAAAAGCTGGTAGGTAGGGGAAAGCGCTACGATGACGGGAATCCTCTGCGATTCACAGGGAGACATTTTCCAGCTGTTATCGTGAGTGAACATTCGCAGAAAAGTACGCTAATGCGCAGATGTGTGGTTTGCACAAAACAGAAAGTGTGCCAGGAAACTAGATACCCAAGCAAAACTTTCAACGTTCCATTATGTGTTGCACCCTGCTTTGAGACTTACCATACAAAGAAGCTTTACTAATCATTGGGAACTAAATCTGAAAAAAAATTATTGATGCTTCTCAATGAATTACTAAAAAAAAGGCAAAAATTAAAAAAAAACAACTATTTTTAACTTCGCCAGTGCCAGTCCGTAGCCCAGATCGAAAAGAAAGGTAGGAAATAGATGCAACAGGTGTAAAATTATTCAAACGAAGCCTGACTTCTACATATGTAGCAGTTTACTGGCAAATGAACGGACTTGGTGATTGAGATGGTGCAATATCAGTACTGTGGCAAATGTAATTACTCCGAGTACATTGCGCCAGTATAACAAAACCCATACATTAATCTGCATACGATACATTTAAATTATTAACATGTAACATGGACAGTTATATTCTTTTATGCTTAGTAGTAGAAATGTAGATCACACTCGCTCTACTTGTACAAAACATGTTTTCCATAACTGATTTAAACGCCTTTGATCAACGAGAAACAACATGCCAACGTTAAAACTCTTTTCTCAGTGCCATTTTTGTTGCTACTTTGCCTCTGTTGTTAGCTAATATTGAAAATTAAACTCCTTGTTCTGGGGAGGGGGACTTAAAATTTGTTGTTCGAATGAGACTGGCTTTGAAGCATTAATGGAAAACAGTACTTGAAAAAGAAGTATCGAATACACTGTGCTTTCATCTTTTCATAAAAATCAAATCTTTTCGACTAATTTGTAGATTATTGGAAAATAGCAGGAGAATAAAAAATTTTATTCCTTATCGTTGTGCAGTCAATCTATTGCACTCTAAATTTCATTTTCGTCATGCATTCACAGTACCACACATGCTAACCCGAAGTTTACATTGTTTTTGGGCCTGATTTTCGCGCTCAACTTACATTCCAGTTGTACAATTTGGTATGTTTTATGGAGCATAGTTTTCTAGCAAAATCGGAACGAAAATATCGCATTTTTGACGTTTTTACAAAATCTTCAATTTTATACTTACTTCATTCAGTTCTGAAAACTGCAAAAAAAAATGAAACTTTATATTTAAGAACCTTGTGTTGTTAGGTTACTACATGCCATGTTTCAGGTTCGTCATCCATTAGTTCAGGAGATGCAAGAAGCCATACTTGGAAATTTTTTTGGGCACCTATTTTTTTGGCCGATTTACCTACAATTTTCTGGCTCAATATGGTTCATAAAATTATTTTCATTGTTATTCTTAAGAGAATGCATAAAGTTGTACAAGATGGCCATTTCATTAGAAAAACTATTGCCCGAGATATTACAGCTGAAAGTCGCCAAAAATTCACACTGGCTCTGCACGAGTCGCGTTCATCCGAGAAATATTCAGCACAGGTTGGCTTGGGCAGCGCGGGGCGATCCAGTCCCGGCGGCGGCTCCAAGGCACAGGCACGCAGCGCAGGTAGACAGATTACGCCGCATGCCGCGGGGCCTCAGCGCGCCAAGCAGGTGGCGTGCCTTCAGTAGTCAGAGGGTTAAGCCGGGTTCACACACGCAACGAAAGTATCACCACATGTCAAGTCATTCCGGAGTGGCGCTGTGAGCTGCCGTTCACACAGGACGCGACAAATTCTTGGTAATTGCGTCACCTGTCTCAGCTGAAATGATTTCCTATACAGATTAAACGGCTGTACATATTACTAAATAAGATGTTTTGGGAACATAATAAATGTAAAATATTACATACCAAAGTGTTTTTCGTCTCTCTTGTCTCGACTACATGTTTTAAGAACCGGTCTGCAGCTTCAAACCAAGCAAGGCTGGGCTTATAAATACCGTCTGTAGACGCACCACTCTTAAGTGATTTCAGTACTTTTTTATGTACATTCATGTAAGCATTTCGAATGCCTCGAATTTTTAATTTTGTTGTAGCTACATCAATTCCAGGTACATATTCACGCATACTGTTTACTATTTCAATTAATGCAGCATCCCTCAAATTTCTGTCTTTGTATGATTCGCTTTTGTGGTTCCATAGGCATTCTCGTTCTTGAAACACCTCCAAGAATCTCATAAATGTCGCTGTTGACCACTTTTTCGACATATTAATAGCAAACGAACAAACAAAATCACTATCCGCGAACGAATACGCACTAGAAAGGTTTGAATCCAGAAGGCGAGGTAGCAATCGAATGACGTTATTCGATTGTGGAGAAGGCAAAATGGCTCAACAAAGTAGAACCAAGTTCAACTTATTGTGGCGTGACAAAAGTTGTGCTTCTTAAATGGCGCCACCGAAAACTAGGAGTTCACACATGCAACTACAAAGCAACTGCAGTTCTCCATTAGCAGTGGCGATACTTTTTTTGCCTGTGTGAACCCGGCTTTAGGCATGAAATAGGCAGCACATCAGCACCCCACGTGGCAGGCTCGCGAACTTCTTTGACGTAACTTGGTGATCATCTGATCGTGGAACTCCTCGCCACGATCTATTGGGCATTAAGGTAAAAGTAGACAAATTTGAGCTTTTACAAACACAATATTTGAATAGATGAGGGAGAGGGATGCCACTAATGCCTGAAGAGAGCGAAAGTAGGTGTCTAGTGGCTCTGGTGTTGAGGTACGATAAAACTTATTAATGTTGTTAGACAGTCCGTCTGATTTTTCGAGATAATACAGCTTCACTCTCGTTCCTAGTAACCTACTGTCTGATACATAAACTACACCCCTACATGCACATACATTCCCCCCCCCCCCCCCCGAGTCTTTTTGTATTCCCCTCCTCTGCCTTCCCCACTCCCTGTCGCGTCTGCCTGGCACCCCCCACCCCTCTTATGGGTCCTCATCCACCATCGGCTCCTTTCCCCCTTCCCCCCTTCGCTTTTCCTCTCCTTCCCCCCTTTTTTACTTTTCCATCATCTGTCCAGTTTCCCCCCACCTACTCTCGCCTGTCGTATGTCACATTTGCCAACTTTTTACTGCAGTGTTCCAGAGAAAGTTCAGTGTTGTTCGTCTTTCTAGTGTTGCAAACAGAAACCATGTTGTCGCTGGGTGTGACTTTTATGTCTTTTGTGAACAGAAACAAGACTGTCACCGTGTTTTTTTTTAATTGTCCATGTATTATTGTAACTGTCTGCTTCGTATGTATTTTATTAGCATCATCACCCCTTTGTTCTATGTTTTAAGTTGCACAATTTTTTTATCCCTGTTACTATTTAACTCTCCGATTTTATAACCTGTTTTTATTATTTATTCTCTCCATCTTATTCAAATAAAGTCTGTTGGCTGAAGAGCGGCATACTAAGCTGCTGCCAGCCCACCCCCTTCAGGGGGAATCGAAATTCAATAAAGGAAAAAAAAGCACATACAAAGAGTGGTGGATGGATTAGGTGGTTTTAGCTTCTCTTCAGTTTTGAGAATATTTCCATTTATTTCTGTCCTGAGCGCTTGAAAAAAATCAATAATTCAGAGTATTTATCCATATTTAAATCTAGAATGAGTATGTCGTGACAAACAGAACGCAACATCTGATTTTGCACATAAGAGTAGGCAATAGTGATGTAAAATTAATGCTATAGGAGAATCCCAGGAAAATATGATAGTAATGCTGGTGGCAACATAGTACATTACTACTACTACTACTATTATTATTATTACCAACTATATGTTATTCACCAGTATTGGCTGGACATACAGCATCAAGATACAATAATAGTACCACAATAAAATTGATACACTATGGTATTATAATTTAATCTATGATATTAATGTGGATATTGTAAAATATATTAAAGTTATGGACAAGATTACAGTATACTTAAGACTAATTACACAACTACAAAATTAATAGAAAAACATAGTGTACTTTAATAGCAGAGCCGCTGTTTCTGTCGTGGTATCACTTAATGACTTGTTAGACACCGTTACTGTAATCCTCAGCTTTTCAAAAATACAGTAATACAGTTATCTTTGTAAAATTGTAATTCATAAAGGTTGCACAAACGTTGGTTCCGATTCTGACAATATTTCATGTGTCAAGGTAAGTATCTAGATCTAAATGTGGGAGGAAATAAAGTTGTGTACTTCACAAAATGAAAAAAATATGCTTAATTACAGGGACATACGGTTATTAAGACACGCCTAGAGTTAATTACGTTATATAAACATCTAAGACAATCCATTTGACTCAGATATAGATAACATATCTGAACTCTTTGATTTACCAGCATACTAGTGGTTTGTTGTAGATAGTCTCCAAGTCAGGGAGTTTAATACAATAGGAATGTCCTCTACCATGCGTCCCACAGCGTTTTGAAAAATGTAGATGAATCAATTATATTGCTATTGGTAACAAACGGTACCGAATGTCATTCAAACATATTCTCTACTTTCGTAACAATTCAGGGCCTTCTTTCATATTCATTGGGAAATAGTACTTGATGTAATAGAAGTATCCTCTGCATGCACTCCACTGTGTTTTGCAAAATGTAGATGAAGCAAATAGTTTTTCTATTTGTAATGAACTATACCGAATGTCAGTCAAGCATATCCTCTGCTTTCGTAATAATTCTGGGCCTTCTTTCTTTTTCATTGGGAAATAGGTATATATTGACAGTCGATTCCTGTCTTTTTGTTGCAAGGTTTGCACCGGAGTGTCATCGATACTCGGATTTGGATTTGACACTGTGGATCGCATCGCGCTCCATCTGTGGAGAGCGCAGAGTAAATCTTTGATTTGTTCTGCTTTGTTATTGCTATATTTTGATTTCAAAACATTTCGATGGGAGAGACTGTAATTTATTGATCATAACGTATTATGTCACTTAAACGCGGTCTTTGCAGATAATGGGAAAAAAGGGCCACGGAAAATCTGGAGGCAGAGGAAAAGTACAAGAATCGAGTAACGAAACAAGCGCACCGCGGAAACTATCTCGCCAGAAAAGAAATGAACTAAATCAAGTATTGGAGAAGCTATTAAAAGGTAAGCCTGATTTGAAGTGTTGACTTTTCTTGTACCTTTTGTGTAGAAGGTGCGTTCGTGTGTCATCGGGGCAAGAAGTTACATTGACTTAACTGGACATGATTTCCGTAAGCTCAATAATGTTTTCCATATAGTTTTACTACACAGCACGATATGCTTATAAGAAATATAATTACAAATGATGAATGAATCTCTTATGTAGCTCTGATGTTTGTTTTGTTGGTGCTGTGTTGAAGTAGGTCGCCAGTGTATGTGCTATTTTTAAGGGAAAGTCCTAATGAGCACTACCGAATTTGAACATTTTTCCTTCTCAAAAATTTCGCCCTGGTTGACGTCGTGATTCAAACATCAGCCCACGGCGAATAAAGTGAAGGACAAGAGCCTGCTAAAAACAAGATTTAAGAATTCTTGAGGAAATGAACGCGTACTAGAAACTGCTAGAATTGTGTTCGCGTCGTTCGCACTCTCACGGATGATGTATGGTTTCTTGCTGTCGAGCTGTAGAAATGTCAGTCTTTCTTGCCATTCTACCACTTACTTATGGATGATGAATATCACACTTCCGGAACATATTGTTTTGACTGTTATATTTTCCGCCGATCGAAACAAAAACTATTGATCGCAACTGGAAAAATGTTCACTTTTGCATAATTTAACTTATGTCATTACTACAGAGGCACATTGAAACGAGAAGCAATATGTGACTGATTGTGAAGTAGTACATGTAATTAACCTCAAGTGGTGAATTGAAAATCGGAACAATTGTATAGCAGTTATTATTACTATTTGGTTTTGTTTCACACTTAACATTTCTATCGTTTCTAAGTGGAAATGGGATGTGGTAGATATCATAGGGACTTTATATTACAGCTTTGAAGCTTGTGAATGTGTGTGCATTTTACTGTGATAATGATGTGACCAGTTGACTTCTAGGCCTATTGTACATTCTTGTGAACCGAGCCTGTTGGTCTCATGATACTCCCACACTCAAACTCACCTATTGTGGTCAATTTAACATGTATATCCCATGGCAGTACCGTGAATGGAGAACATACCTGGATTGCAGATATAGTTATTGAAATAGGGGCTATGCCTGCACGGATTTGTTGACCACTTTTAGCTCACCTTTAGGCAACTGTTTGTTGTAGAATGAGTGCCTGCAAATTGTGACTTGTTTCCAGAGTTCTGTGGGCCTAATGTTTATGTGCTGTAATGCTTCATCCAAACTGAAACTTAAAATGAAACCTAATAATGTTAATTTTGGGTGATTGGGAATAAATTAAAGAACATTTGCATGTTGCCAGTAGAGGAAAATAAGGACCGTAGCATAACCTTCAATTGTAGAAAGCAGGCAGTTGCACAGGTCTCTTTTGCATCCACCTTGTAATTTTTGTTTCTTATGCTCTTGCCAGGCTGTGATTACAGGAATAGTTTGTTTTATTGGAGACATAAATGGTGTTCATTTTGATTGATTTTAATCACTTGCCACATTCTGTTTTTCACCTTATGTGAAGCCTCTTCAGTATTCAGCATGCCTGATTGGGGATATGGTTTATTCTGTTGGTACTCATAGTTCAGAGTCACTTATTGTAAGCATTGTGTACACTTTTTCTTGTAATAAATATAACACTCAGTGTGACATATGCTCTCACTAGTCGCAGTCCAACAGTTTATTCTAGTTGTAATTAAGAGAAATCGCCTATTTTGCTGCATCTGATAGTAATTGACTGGACGAATGTACCAGAAGGTTTTAAAAAATGAAGTTAACTTTATGCCATTTTATTGAAAATTTGTTAGATTGTGGCTGTGTATAAATACAGTTTAATTTCTATAATAAGGTAAACACAGCAACTAGCCACTGTTAAAAATGGTATTTATCAAGAACAAACAGTGCCTCAATAGTCTTCAACCAGTAGGGTTGTCATCAAACAGCTGTTGGTGTTCAAAATATGGTGAAACTATCAGTTAAAACTAGTAATGGCAATCATTGTTCTTATAATGACATTACTAACACTGGGTGGTTACTGCTTTTACTTTAAGAATTAGCACTTATAGACAATTTTTCTCCAGAGAGACAGAAAAAGGAAAAGACGTGCCCCCTAGTATAGCGTCTTTGATTTCTAGGACATACTACAACGAAATCTTATAAAAAGGTCCATACACCTTGGCTTCCCTTTAAAATAATGTTTAAGATAATTGTCTCATCACTTTGTGGTCTTATTGTTTTCTAAAAAGAGCTGTAAGGGTCTTGTGTGATCCTCTAAAGTAATTACTCCAACTTACATTCAATCATCTCTTCAGCAATCACAACCCCATGTCATCAGTTGTAGTATATTCTCAATATTTCTGCTACAGCATGTTAGATTAAAAACTTCAGCTTCTGATGATAACCTTCCCTGTTAGTATCTCGCAAGTGTTGCTGTGCTGCCGCACTCCCCCCCCCCCCCCCCCCCCCCTTTCATAAACGGACCTAGATTGGTCGATTCACATCAGAAGTTGTGTCAATGTCTGTAGTGCGAGTGGTGTCAGGTGAAATGTAAAAAAGAACTTGGCAAATTTCTCTATAGACTCTTAAAGTCAAAAACCCACTTCTAAACACCACTAAGATTATAGTAGCTGCCCTGGTTAGAGTTTGTGTAGCACACTCTGATTCCTATGACATCTTTAATAAGCGTTCCATATGCTTGTTGTATTGGGCAATTTTTTTAATTTTTATTTAATTTTTTTTTTCATCAACCAGAATTTTCAGTTTATTCATAGTGCTGTAAGCAACCACAGATTTTTCTAAAGCATGATTTTTACTATGGCATTAATATTCTGCACATTGAAACTTCCTGGTAGATTAAAACTGTGTGCCCGACCGAGACTCAAACTCGGGACCTTTGCCTTTCGCGGACATGTGCTCTACCATCTGAGCTACCGAAGCACGACTCACGCCCGGCACTCACAGTTTCATATCAGCGCACACTCCGCTGTAGAGTGAAAATCTCATTCTGGATTCTGCACATTGTTCTAAGATTGTTTGAATTTGCTGGTCTAAGATTGTTGCTTCTACACTAATAAATAATGTTGTAAATTCAAAGGATCCAGAAGCTAAGACTGTCATGAACTAGATGCAGAACCATTAATATTCTTTAGCAATTGGATTGCCTGCGAGGACTAGTTTGCAAGATTTAGTCCCATAGGTAGAAAGAAGTGCAATAGATGGCACCCACTGACTAATACCTCCATCCCTATAACTACTCTTTCAGAACACATGCTTCTGTAGTTTTGTCATAAATGTGTGCAGATATAAGGTTAATCACTTCAAAAAATGCTGTCTAATGTCTTGAATTAATGATAGCTTAATCCTCCCTATTCCTTCAATTCCTGTAAGTCACTAACTGCATCTAACTGCCATAAGACATGTTTAAGCAGTCTCCCTCTCTTCCCTACTTCCTTTGTTTAATTTATTTTATCATAATCTACATGAGAAAGACCTCAAAAAACGGTCTTAAGTAGTCTTAAATGCACTCAAGTATTCAAGAATACCCTGATGTGAAATAAAGTACCATGTCATTGACAAACTGCCTATTGGCTTCTGTCTCGGGTTCTTCGGCCGACGTTCATCTAATGATTTTTCTGACGTTTCGCCAGCACGAGTAGCTGGCATTGTCAAAGCTTCACCCTCCATTGCCGGTGAAGGGTGAAGCTTTGACAATGCCAGCTACTCGTGCTGGCGAAACGTCAGAAAAATCATTAGATGAACGTCGGCCGAAGAACCCGAGACAGAAGCCAATAGGCAGTTTGTCAACAAGTGGCCACGAAAGCCTTAACAATTTTGTACCATGTCATTGACTTATTCATTCCCTTACAGAACACTGAGAACATTCCAAAACATAAGAGAACAATCCAATATCATTTGAGGGGTCAAGAGGAATACTGTATACCAGGTGTCGACTTTGACAAGTGATTTAATGTTAATGGCTGCTGTGACATACAACTAAATTTGAAAGCAAAAAAACTGTCTTTTGTTACACACTCATCTTTAGTGTAGCCTGTTTGGAAACAAATTACCATTGATATGACAATATAATCAGCATGATGTTCGTGACGTTTGTTGCGTGTTTCCTATATCGCTGGTTAAAGCTGACGATTACCAGGAATATTCTTCTTCACCCATGAAAGTGAGCACTTACGTTCGTCTGTGCAAAGATTATCGATGTCAATATTTATATCAGAATATTTTTATGATATGATCACAGTAGCAGAAACTGTTACTATAAATTGTACAACATATTTGATAAAGACTGACATTTACAAATACAGAACATTTCAAAACATCCATAAATATTTAAGAACATTAAAGAAAACTCTAGAACTCTATGGAACATGCAACACTTTCTGGTGTTTGTCTACTGAATTTCTTGACACCAAGGTACTGACATACTTGATCTTCTCTGCCATGGATAGCATGGTTGTGTTTCTTGTATTCCTTAGTGGGATGATAATGGAGTGCTTTGCCTGCCAAACAGTAATCTCTACTTTTTTGCTTTCTACTTCTTGTACACTAATGTTTTATTCACCCATTTGTGATTGTTGTTGTCCATGAGCGTCACTAGCTGTAACCCTACTTCATTCCAAAGTCTTGTTTCCTCGACATTTTCTCTAGGTGTGCTTGTTGGTATCTCGCTCGATGCTCTTCTCTAGTTTCATTTCACTGTTCATCTGTTAGGTTTCCTCACAAATTATTAATTGTCTTCCATTGTACAGCTGAATGTGCTTCTTGCTCCGCATATATTTCATATCTTTGCCGTTCTCTCTGTTCCTTCATTTCAGTTCACCACTGATAAGATCCCCTCTTCTTTTGTGTTGTGTGATACTGTTCAATGTTCAAAGTCCAGCATAATACACTGTTCACCACCCTAAACAATTTACATTCTTTGAGGTGTTGCTATTACTTTCTACTATTTTTGCAATTCCTTGATGCACTCTAATAAATTTCCAAAAGTATACTGATGCACACATCTCGCCATCACCTGTGTGTACTCTTCTTATCTGAATCGTATTCTCATCAGAACATTTGAGAAGCATTTTCACAATCATTGTGGCAAATCCTCCAGCATTCTTGAACTTTCTAGGAGAATTCGGCACTTGATTTCCAATTCTTTCACTGTCTTCCCAAAAGAAGTAAATTAGTGTGTTGCTCACTTTTTGACTCCCTTATCATCAAACACAACCCCTGTAGTTCCAAACTGAAACCTTCTTCAAGAATGGGGAGTGGAGGGGTGCCATACCACTAATAACACCTATGGGGCTTTGGGGGTTGGTTGTAGAGTTAAGGCGGCTTACACGCAAAAAACCATGCTTATGTTTATTATATATACTGATTTGTAAAATTGTTATATAACAAAGGAGTAACATCCTCTCACAGATGAAGACACAGTTAATATAAAGCTCTCATGTTAGCAATGTAAAATGTACGATGCTTCGTTAAATATCGAAGAGGCAAAAGGCCAAGTAAATAAGTAATAAATATGCTGTAAAGTAGTAGAAATGAGGAGATAAGGAAAACTTGGGGACATTAGGCAATAATGACAATAAGGCTTCTTTAGAAGAGAGAATGAAGAAAGGCAAAACATTTATAACATTTGTAGGTTTAGACAAATCATTGGGCAATTCTGAATGGAATACATTGTTTGAAATTCTTTAGGGGGAGGAAAAATGAAGAAATCTGGAGGTCGTTGACAACTTTTATGGGAACTGAATTGCAGTTATGAGAGTCAAAGGACATGTGTGGAGACAGTAGATGAGAACAGAGTGGCCTTGGCTGTCCTTGTGTTATTCAGTCCTCTAAAGGGAGGAACGTTCTGGGAGATGGCATTGTAATTGTGTCAGAAATGACAAGAGTGTTTGAAGTGCAGTTGGATGTTGTTCTGAAAAGCAGTTATGAGATGGACGTCGACAAAAGCAAAGTAAGGGTAACAGAATATAGTCGGATTAAACTGGGCAATGCCTAGTAAATTAGATTAGCAAATGAAACACTAAACAAAGATGAGTTTTGTTATGGCAGCTGAAATAGAGAGGGTGTAAAATTCAGACTGGGCAAAAATAAAGTTTGAGCAAAAGAAGGGAGTGGCTGACAGGACACACTTTAAGACATCAAGGAATTTGGCAATAGATGGAATGTGGCCGTGGAAATCATAGACATGCAAAGGGTTGCATGGAATAAGTGGCTTCAGCGGGGTGTAGATTGCACAGTTGGGGCGGAATGAAGAGGCTTGCGTAGGCTAGACAAGAGTGAAGAAATGCATCAAACCAGTATTCAGATTGGATATTATATATCCTTGGGTAACAGAAGAAATATTGAATTTAATTGATGAAAGGAGAAAATATAAAAATGCAGTAAATGAAGCAGACAAAACGGAATACAAAAGTTTCAAAAATGAGATCGACAGGAAGTGCAAAATGGCTAAGCAGGGATGGCTAGAGGACAATTGTAAGGATGTAGAGGCATCTCTCACTAGGGGTAGGATAGATACTGCCTACAGGAAAATTAAAGAGACCTTTGGAGAAAAGAGAACCACTTGTATGAATATCAAGAGCTTTGATGGAAACCCAGTTTTAAGCAAAAAAGGGAAAGCAGGAGGGTAGAAGGAGTATATAGAGGGTCTATACAAGGGCGATGTACTTGAGGACAATATTATGGAAATGGAAGAGGATGTAGATGAAGATGAAATGGGAGATATGATAGTGCGTGAAGAGTTTGACAGAGCACTGAAAGACCTAAGTCGAAACAAGGCCCTGGGAGTAGACAACATTCCATTAGAACTACTAACAGCCTTGGGAGAGCCAGTCCTGACAAAACTCTACCATCTGGTGAGCAAAATGTATAAGACAGGCGAAATACCCTCAGACTTCAAGAAGAATATAATAATTCCAATCCCAATGAAAGCAGGTGTTGACAGATGTGAAAATTATCGGACTATCAGTTTAATAAGTCACGGCTGCAAAAGATTAACGCGAATTCTTTACAGATGAATGGAAAAACCAGTAGAAGCTGACCTCGTGGAAGATCAGTTTGGATTCCATAGAAATATCGGAACATGTGAGGCAATACTGACCCTATGACTTATCTTAGAAGCTAGATTAAGGAAAGGCAAACCTACGTTTCTAGCATTTGTAGACTTAGAAAAAGCTTTTGACAATATTGACTGGAATACTCACACTCAAATTCTGAAGGTGGTAGGGGTGAAATACAGGGAGTGAAAGGCTATTTATAATTTGTACAGAAACCAGATAGCAGTTATAAGAGTTGAGGGACATGAAAGGGAAGCAGTGGTTGGGAAGGGAGTGAGACATGGTTGTAGCCTCTCCCCGATGTTATTCAATCTGTATATTGAGCAAGCAGTGAAGGAAACAAAAGAAAAATTCGGAGTAGGTATTAAAATCTATGGAGAAGAAATAAAAACTTTGAGGTTCGCTGATGACATTGTAATTCTGTCAGAGACAGCTAAGGACTTGGAAGAGCAGTTGAACAGAATGGATAGTGTCTTGAAAGGAGGATATAAGATTAACATCAACAAAAGCAAAACGAGGATAATGGAATGTGGTCGAATTAAGTCGGGTGTTGCTGAGGGAATTAGATTAGAAAATGAGACACTTAAGGTAGTAAATGAGTTTTGTTTCCTATTTGGGGAGCAAAATAACTGATGATGGCCGAAGTAGAGAGGATATAAAATGTAGACTGGCAATGGCAAGGAAAGCGTTTCTGAAGAAGAGAAATTTGTTAACATCGAGTATAGATTTAAGTGTCAGGAAGTCGTTTCTGAAAGTATTTGTATGGAGTGTAGCCATGTATGGAAGTGAAACATGGACGATAAATAGTTTGTACAAGAAGAGAATAGAAGCTTTCGAAATGTGGTGCTACGGAAGAATGCTGAAGATTAGATAACTAATGAGGAGGTATTGAATAGAATTGGAGAGAAGAGAAGTTTGTGGCACAACTTGACTAGAAGAAGGGATCAATTGGTAGGACATGTTCTGAGGCATCAAGGGATCACCAATTTAGTATTAGAGGGCAGCGCGGAGGGTAAAAATCGTAGAGGGAGACCAAGAGATGAATATACCAAGCAGATTCAGAAGGATGTAGGCTGCAGTAGGTACTGGGAGATGAAGCAGCTTGCACAGGATAGAGTAGCATGGAGAGCTGCATCTAACCAGTCTCAGGACTGAAGACCAGAACAACAACATTATAATAGTTCTTGTGCACTATTGCAGGCCGAGTGTCTACCATGCAATAATGATAGGAAAAGAATAAATATAACCCCTGCCTGACATTGGAAAGTATGCAGTGTTGTATAAGGTATATGAAGTGATGATGTGCGTGTGACATTACGTGTGCATAAACAGAACTGAACACTGATAATATTTCTTTTATTTACTCAGCTTTCATTTTTGAAATGTAGGTTTTGCTTAAATAGCCTGATGTTTAGGTTAGTTTCAAAAGTGATTAGTTTACTTGTATGTTGGTTAAGTAGGGTTAAACTCTTCAGTTAATCCCTTTTATTTTAGTTCCTGTCTCTGAATTTTGACAGAATTCACAAAATGTGAAACAAGTCTTTCATGTCCATTACATTTATAGTTTCATAATAATAGCATTACTCGCAGCTGTGAGGGTACTACTGTGCCACATTCCTTTGCCGTTGATGAATATGATTGCTGTGTCCCAGATGAAGCAGACAACTGCATTTAACAGTACTGAGTGGTTATAATTAAAGTGCAGCTACTCACAGAGGGCCATTGTGGACTGTAATTATCATTTGACAGCAAAACTTGACAGGTATTGTAGTGCATTAATGCAGAACCAGTTTAATGGAAAAAATTAATTCCAATTTTGAGCACCAGATGCAAATCTGGTAGGAAATGTCAAACAAGTGAGAAAGGCATAATGTTGATGTTACTATTAACCACTGCTTACATAATTTGTCCAATATGAACTCCGAAGATGTCGACGAGGTGCTGTGAAGTGACAAATTTGCACATGGCCGCCAAAATCGAAACTTTTTTTTCAGCATAAATTGGTTGTGCATTAATGCTCTGGTGTTTCTACCGAGTTAGGCTACCATGCAATGATCACAGCCCACACTGGACCTCCATGCATAGCCACGTTTTAGTTACAAACACCTGGTCCTTATTTTGCTCATAGCCAGATCAGGCCTTCTTAATTGACACTTCTTGGGTGACTTACAGGCCACATACATTAATGTGAAACTCTTCTGTAGGTGCCTGTGATGAGTGCAAATCCTGATACATCGTCCCATGTACAGCAAAATCTACAGTTACAACAGTGCTATTAACTAAGAGAGATTGCTTCAGTGCTTCAGGTTATGACAGGAATAGCATGTATTTTTTAAATACTTAACTATTGTAGTTGGCACATTGTTATAAGTAGGCAAGACATATGGCTCTTGATGAAAACTGTGGAATGAAACACTAATTGATGTCACATTTGTACATAAATGCTAAGACAAAAAAATGGTCAACTATGAAGAAATTATCTAAAAGGGATGGAATTCGATAGACGCGATGTTCATGTACAGACAAATAAATGATTACAATTTCAGAAAAAAATTGATGAGTTATTCAAAAGAGAGCTTCACAAATTGAGTGAGTCGAAAACACATTGATCCACCTTTGGCCCTTAAGCAAGCAGATACATGGCTTGGCGTTGATTGATAGTTTTTGCATGGCCTCCTGAAGGATATCGTGTCAAATTCTATCCATATGGATAGGCACATCAGATCATAAATATCCCATGATGGTTGGAGGACTCTGCCGCTAATGCTCGAAATGTTCTCAATTGGGGAGAACATTGGTGGCTGAGGTAGGGTTTAGCATATGCAAAGACAAGCAGTAGATATTCACACCATGTGTGGCAGATGTTACCTTGCCAATATGTAAGCACAGGATGGCTAAGAGGAGTAAAGGGAATAGACTTTGAACTTCAATGCTATGGTCTTAAGTGGAACAAAACATGTTGTGAAAGCTACGTTTTTTGGGGTATTTTGTAAAGTGAACTCCATGGGCAATATGTAACAAAGAGTAATGTGGGAAACCTCCCAAAAACCCCTAAAATTGGCGGGTATTTATGCCAGCTAACGCTAAAAAATATAAATAGTGAAGGTAAAGCTATTAATTCATTGATGTCAACAGACTTGAGGTTTTATAGGCAACTGATGGAGAATTACATGATGTGTTGAATGTAAGAACAGTCTAATGAGTACAGAATATGCAATTAGAGTTAACTGAAGAGATACGTAGGAAATTAGGAGTAGCAGAAACAAGATTAACAATAAGCTGAACATCAAAATTGGGGACCATGAACTGGGTGAAGTGAAGGTATTCTGATACCTTGTAAACAAAGTAATGCATGTCATACAAAATAATAGTGTCATAAAAAGCAGACTCGTATGGGCAAGAGGGCACTCCTGTACGACTGAGCAAAAATATTGGCCTCTATTTGAGGAAGAAATTTCCCAGAATGTGCTTCTGGAGCACAGTATTGTATGGAAGTGAATTGTGGACTCTGGAGAAACCAGAAAACAAGAGAACTGAAGCTTTCAGGTTGGGCTGCAATAAAGGGATGTTGAAAATTAGAGGGACTTTAAAGATAACAAATGGAGAGATTCATGCAGATCATTTGGAATGTTTAGGATAGGATACATTAAGGCATCAAGGAGTAAGTTCCATAGTACTAGAGGGAGCTGTAGAGGGTAAAAAATTTAGGGGAAGACATACTGGAGTGCATCCAACAAATAGCAGAGGACACTGAGTGTATGACAGACCCCAGGGTTTTTCAAAGGAACAACATTTGATGGGATTCTGTGAAGTTCTATTACACATGTATTTATAATACATGCTCATGCAAATTGAGATTTTACAATCAGAAACCTGCTCTGATAATAACAATGGGGGTCAATAATGTAGTCTACCTCACAGTCATTTATTTATTTCATTTATTCGTTTGGCATGTACAAGGCAAATATTACAGTGTCATTACAATCCACCAAGAAATTACAACACTACACAATGCTACTTATAGGTTTGAGCCAATCTATGGCTAGGTCAGGCAAGTAATGCATGTCCTTCAGTTCACCACTATATCCTACCACTTCACACACCAGTAGGTGGTCCATTGTCTGGATTTCACCACATTCACACACGGGACTCTCCGCAAGTCCCCACTTATTCATTAGATGCTTGCATCTTCCCACGCTTGTTCTAAGGCGATTTAAGGCAACCCAGAGCTTCCGAGGGAGATCAAAACCATTTATCTTCTTGCTGGGGTCATCGATAAGCTTTTGGTTCTTGTGTGTCCCTTTGCGCCATGATTCCCCCCAGGCTAGCTTTGGGTCGAAGTCCTGTAATTCCCTGCCAATCTTCCAAAAGCGGGACCTAGATTTTAGCCTGTTGATGGATGATAAGTCTTGGTGTATAGGGAGTTCTGGATTGTGTACGATCTTCCTATATAATCTTGAGGTCGCCATGGAGCGCCTTATATCAGGGGGTTCTATGTTGGCAAGGACTGGGAGCCAGTCACATGGGGTAGCCCTAAGTGTGCCTGAGATAATTCTCATCGTCTCTTTCAATTGGGTGTCTACTTTATTTACATGCACACTTTTCGCCCAGACTGGTGAACAATATTCAGCCACGCTGTACACGAGGGCTAATGCTGACGTCCTTAGTGTATTAGCTCCGCACCCCCATGATGTTCCAGCCAGTTTAGACATAATGGCATTTCGAGATTTTAATTTCTGTTTGGTGTCTTCCAGATGGGAGCTAAACGTTAGTGTACGGTCTAATTTTACTCCCAGATATTTGGGCTTATCTTCATGTCTGATATGCCGGTCATTCAGGGAAAGCTGTAGTTTCCTGCTTGAAGCTCTGTTATTAAAGTGCATTATGGTACTGGTCGTTTTATTGGGGTTGGGATGCAAATGCTACTTAAGGTAGTAGGTGTTCAGCGCTTCAAGGTCCGCATTCAATGTTTTTTCAAGATCTTCGAAATTTTTGCTTTGGTATGCGATGGCCAGATCATCCGCATACGCAAATTTACGTGACCTGGTGCTCGGCATATCAGATATGTATAAATTAAAAAGGGTCGGCGCCAGGGCTGACCCCTGCGGCAGGCCATTGTTTATAACCATGCTTTTGCTGCTCTTTCCATGGAGATAGACTTTGATCTTCCTGCCTGTCAGCATATTTTTTAGTAATGTGTACGTCTGATTGCATTTGATAATTCGAGTAAGCTTGAGCAGTAGTCCTTCGGTCCAGACAATGTCATAGGCTGATGTAAGATCTATTAATACCAGGCCCGTTTTCAGCTTGTTTTGATAGCCTTTCTCTATATATGTTGTAAGGGACAAAACTTGTTCACAGCAGTTCCTTCCCACACGGAACCCTGCTTGATAGTCCGGGAGGTTCGCCTCAATGTATGGTGCTAGTCTGGCCAATAATATTCTCTCAAATAGTTTGTAAGAGGTACAAAGCAGTGAGATCGGTCTATAGTTCTTTGGATTATCTCCATCCTTCCCTGGTTTCAGTACTGCTATTACCTTAGCTTCTTTCCATAACTTCAGGAGTGCACCTGATTTAATGCATTCTGTGAAGAGCTTGGCCATCCATTTCCTCCCAATGGGTCCCAGCTCCCTCAGAAATTCTGGGAGGATTTCGTCGGGTCCGGCTGCTTTCCCTGTTTTCATTAGTGTTAGGGCCTGGGTAATCTCCTCGACGTCTACTGCTTTGACAATATCTAGATTAGTTGGGTTATTGGCTAATTCCTTGGTTAGGTTCCTGGAGATCCTTTCCTTCTCCTCAGTCTTCAGGCGTATTTTGGAGGTCTGTTTCACGGCAGTCGCTATTTCGGATGGGCCCACACCCGCGGCCGATCTTCGTGGTGTTGTGGCACCACCCAGTTTCCGTAGTAGACACCAGCTTTCCTGCTAGAATGGGTAAAGTCCAGATTCTCCATTGCCATCTTCCACCTGTTCCTACGTTCCTCGTTCATAGTGTTGATCAGTCATTCTGCAGTCTCGTCCTCCCCACTCCTCTCATACTGCTCTAACAATGACTCGCACTCCTCTGACCAGCAAGGAATGTATCCCCTCCGGGCCCCTCGGGGGATAGCCTTTAGGGCCCCTTTATATATCAGGTTTACAAACCTTTGGTAGTTCTCTGGACTTGGTGGTATTCGATTTATTGTCTTGTCAATAAAAGATTTATATTTCCCCCAGTCTGCTTTTCTCAGATTCCACCGTGGAATCGGGGGGGCTCTTAATGATCGGGATGGAAAGGCCGATCTCCACAATAATCGGGAGGTGTTGGCTCCGTGGGAAAGCTTTGAGGACTCTTCTTGTAGCTTGCATTGGTACGCCCGTTGCGCCGTGTGTGACAAAGGTCAGGTCAGGTGTCACCTTTGTGCCCCATACTTTTGAATTGAAGGACGCTCTGTCCTTGGGATCAAACAGGAGGTGTAGGTCCCGGTTGTCAGCCCAGTCACTTAGTCCAACACCTTCCGGAGTGGATCTCTGATATCCCCATCTGGTGTGCTGGGAATTAAAGTCGCCGGCATAGATTGCTGGATGATTAGCCTGCGGTAAGATTCCTATAGGCCATTGCTGCGAAGGTGGTTTGTAGACATTGTAGATTGTCATCTCTCCCAGTTTAATGCCTATTGCGTGTGGAACCGATTCCACATTGTTCTCGAGGTTTCCTAGAAGCTCATTTTTCACTAGGGTTGCCATACCATGTTTGTCGTGTCCTGAGTATCCCACATTGGTGAATCCTGGTATGCATAATCGTTCGATGTTTTCATCAGTCAGGTGTGTCTCCTGCAAGAGTACGACACTTACTCTTTCTCTTGTTACAATTTTTTCAAGGATTTCTCCTTTCGTCCTTGTGTAGCGTTCTGTCTTGAAGTGGCACACTCTCACCATCTTCGTGGAGTAATTCCGCTTCTGAATCGTTTGTCTTCTTGTGGGCCGGGAGGCATTTGAGTGTCCGGTCCCACTGATTAGTATTTTATCCATCATAAGCAATTTTCCAAAATGATTGGAAACCAGTTGCACAGAAGATATTTTATTCCTTTGCCGATTTCAGGCACCTAGTGCCCCTCTTAAGAAGGTTATAGTTACTGCATTATTTGCGAGCATCAAAAGTATGTATGCAGCACATTGTTGTGGTCATTTGATTTGTAGTGCTTGCACAAAAATGGTATAAGAAAACCAAGCAACAAGTGCAGACATCATGCCATAACTGGAGCTAATCAACCTTAACGTTCTGAAGGATGACATTAGGTGGCTGAAATTGGTAAAGGCGTAAAATTTATTTTACGCAACGCATTGCTGATTGTTGGAAAGACTGTGTGACTGGAAAATTACTGTTTTCGAGAGAATCACTGGGTTTAAAATTTAAATTACAAATCACGCTTTTCAAGTGTCAATCTTACAGTCTCATGGTGCTGGCATTACTGAGTGTTGTGATCTTGTGTAGAGGGTTGGTCAGGGGTGACAATGGTCTGAAACTACTCCTTATGGGAAGTTTGCGACAACTCTTTAATTTTGTGCAGTGGCTTAAGCTGTTAGTTTTCTTCTCTGCCCACTTCTACCCACCAGTGTCACACGTGCGAAAAACTCACATAATGTTAAATCATGCTTCACAGT
Organism: Schistocerca americana; assembly: GCF_021461395.2. NCBI lineage: Eukaryota > Metazoa > Arthropoda > Insecta > Orthoptera > Acrididae > Schistocerca > Schistocerca americana. Next base: position 160,122,405 of record NC_060127.1, on the reverse strand, counting down.
TGTATGCCGTATACTAGCCCAAACTGCGGCTCAAACCTTCTGCTGATGACTCATCCAGTGACCAAATCCTTTTTCATCACCCGTGAGCACTCGAGCATTCGAAGTTACAAAGTCATATTTAGAGAGTTGTGCCAGTCCTAACCTTCACATCTCTCCTCACTCTGTCATACCTGGTGATTACAATAGCTGCGTTATAACTTCATCTAGAATACACAGGAACCAGTAACTCTCAGTATTTTTTTGTATTTGAGGGGGTGGGTAGGTGGAATGCATAATTATGTGGGTAGTACGAGCCCTTTTTTGAGTACTGCTCCAGTGTTTGTGATCCCTGTATGTTGGATTAAATGAATACATCAAAACATTTCAAAGTCATGCTGCTGGATTTAATGGACGTTTGGAATGGTGTGTGAGTATTACAGAAATGCTTCATGAGATTAGAGGGGGGGGGGGGGGGGACGGGCTCCTGGAAGACAATTTTCTTTGTACTCCTTTTGAGGAATTTTAGAAAGGCAGCATTTGTAACAGTCTGCCGAACGATTCTGCTATCTCTAGGATTCATAAGGCAAATTATGCCTCATACAGAAAAATAGAAGCAATCATTTTTCCCTCACTCCATATGCAATCAGGAAAAAAAAGGGATGGCAGAGGGTACTACATACCCTCTGCCATCTGTGCAATGGCATGCATATTATGTATGTGTGTATGTATGTATAGCTGCATCAAACATCTCACATGTGCATTCACCTTTTGCACTACATTGTTTTAGGATTAATTGAAGTGTGTGATACTGATCGCCAATATACGATCGTACTGTTGCCTCTAAACAAACTTGCACCTCGGACTAAACTACAAATAAGTATGTCACCACGTCTAAAATTTCTCATTCACATTTGTTGGTTTCGTGAACTCATACGGTCACCTTCTGGCCTAACCTCAGTTAGACAAGTCACCACATCCTACATTCCAAAAGCTAATAAGAACACAAAAATACAGTCAGTATTCTGTTCTCTTTCTGTTTGTGCCCATATGACATCACATGCCATGTCATTATGATCTTGGAGGACAAAGCAGACCTCCAGTATTGGTGGGCGGTTGACCTTTCTTTTCCAGATTCTGAAAGAGTGTGAAACTTGTTTTGGGATAACTTTCATGCTTCATAGCTTTCGTTTGATCACGTTTAGTGTACATAAGTTGCAGACTAGCATTGATGTCTAGTTTACCTGTACAATTGTTGCAGTAAGCACCAGTGTACCCCTCTCGCCCAATGCCAGCAGAGAATGGGAGTCGCACCTGGAGATCGACAGACTGCTGCAGAAAGTAAACCAGCTGGAGGCAGGTCAGTCTGCTTGCTCATTAGTGACCTTGTACGATTAATATTGTGTTTGTTGGAATCATATTGTTTCTCATTTGCGTTGCAGTTAGAGCTGCCATTAGCAACATCATTCAAGATATGGGAAATAGATAAGCACAGTTATTTAAGATTGTGTTTCGTATGTCAAATCAGTAACATTGTTTCTCCTTGTTTTGACAATATTATGAAAAGGATACATTGCAACTCACCATATAGTGGAGATGTTGAGTTGCGGACAGACATAAGAAAAAGACTGTTAAACAAGTATGATTTTGGCCAAAGGGCCTTCTTCTGGACACACACACACACACACACACACACACACACACACACACACACACACACAAAAAAAAGAAACTCTGGGAAATTAAACACCTCCCAATGGCTTGGACAACTTCCTCATGTCATGTACCCTATTGGTAACTGTCGTTTCAGTCACCATCATTTGCTAAGTGGCGACCCCACATCACTCTGCTTACTGCAACACAGCATTGACAGTGTGCCATTTTCTGACCCAAGCGCTATTTTATAGCTGTTCACATTTTAATGTGTGTTTGCCATCTGAATTGTCTGATGTGTTAGCAGATACAGCACAAGCCGTAGATCGTGTTTTACTTTTTATTCGTCTTAGAAATATAGCAAAGGTAATTTAGTTTCCAACCGTTCCATCATCCTCCTGGAATGAGAGGTGATTGTTTTTAGCTATCCCTCTACTCCAGTCGATTAGATTCGGAGTATTATTGACTTCAAGCTCATCCGGTAACAGTAGCCGGATGACCTCAGATGATGTCTCTCGCAGGTGGCGATGAAACATTAGGTGGAAATTTTATACTCTGACCACAGCCTCTCAGCCCGGAAGTTTCAACTGAAGACAACATCGGCCATGAAAGCCTACATTGTATGAGATCATTTAAAGTTACGAGTGCATGCTCTCTCTCTCTCTCTCTCTCTCTCTCTCTCTCTCTCTCTCTCTCTCTCTCTCACACACACACACACACACACACACACACACACACAAAAAAACACTGTACCAGGCCTAGGTGTGTGTGCGCGTGTGGAGGGGGGGGGGGAGGGGGGGGACACGCACTTACATGCTACTTCAGTAGCTCGTTTGGCCAGAAACCTACTTGTCTAGGAGTCTTTTTGTTGTGCCTGTCTGCAGCTCATCATCTCCAACATACGGTGAGCAGCAATCTATCCTTTTCATATCATTGTCATTATTCCATTTGGTGTTTGATTTCTTCTTGTTTTGATCTACTTGGGTAGTTTGACAGTGGTATTACAACACAGTGGACAGAAGACGTGGCCAGGGTTGGTGCACCATTGTGTTTAAATCTGATAAGAATGGAGAGAGGCAGTAACGGTGTACTCTCTAGTATTCCTACAAGTGCAGCACTGCTACACACTATATGTTTATACACTGTTTGATTAAAGGCTTCCAGACACTTGTTAGTGGACATTAATACGGTGCGAGTCCACCTTTCACCTTTATGGCCGCTTGAACTCTGCTGGGAAATGTCTGAATGTCTGTGGAGGAATGGCAGCCCATTCTTCCTCAAGAGCTGAAACTTGAAGTAGTGATGTCGGACATTGCAGTCTGGACTGAAGCTGTTGGTCTGACTCGTCCCAAATGTGTTCCATTGGGTTCAGTACGGGACTCTGGGAATGCCAGTCCATTTCAGGAATGTTATTGCTCACCCAACATTCGCTCACAGAAGCTGCTTTGTGACAGGCTGCATACAGTCAGTCACAGTCTCCGAACTCGTGCTCTACTGTACGCAGTACACGTTACTGTAAAGTGTGTTCATATCCTTCCATATTTAGTGTTTTCCTGAGTCTGACGAGAAGATCACACACTAAACCCCACATTGTAGTATCATCTACAGTACTCCATACTTCACTGTTGGCACTACACAAGTGTAGGTAACATTATCAAGGCATTTGCCAAACGCAAACCCTTCCATCGGATTGCAGCAGGGTATAACATAATTAATCACTCATTTCCAATGATCCACCATCCAGTCTTGTCACATTTTTAATAACCCCAGTCATTGCTCAGCACTGATTATAGAAACTTTGCATCTTATGAGGAGGTTCTGGGCCATTGGACCCCGTTCTTTTTAACTCCCTACGCACAGTCTTTGTGCTAATGGGCTGCTGGTAGCACTTTGGAACTCGCAAGTGGTTCCACTTCCGCCATGTGAATTTTTGCAACTACCCTCTGCAGTGTTTGACGAGCTCTGTCTGTCAGCACATGAGGCCTGCCTGGCCGTGGTACAGCTGTAGTTGCTTCTTTGCATTTCCAATTCAATGTTGTGGCTTCAGAAAGGTGAAAATGTCCATGGTGGATTTGTTACTCAGGCAATAACCAAGTCAGTGAGTTCTCTTGACTGACCAATTCTGTCATTTGTAGTTATCTACTGAGAACACAGTACTCTCCTGCTCCTTTTACACTGGTGGGTCCACCTCTCATGTTGTGTGGTTGTAAGTTCCACATTGTCTGGATACTTTTGATCAGAAAGTGTGTGATACAACAGCCAAACACTGGCTGCTACTTTTGTTTGATAACATTCCACAGACACTTGAAAGGTGTCTTCGTTAACAGGACCTGTAGAACATATGTACTACCATTTGTGGAAATTGCAACACACAGAAGGAAACACAGAATTCAGTTAATTTAATACCACAGGTTAGGTATGTGACAAAAAAAAACCTTTTCAAATCTGTACATGACCTTTGAGCCCCACTATTCAGTATGTCATGTGGCCACTGTGCGCTGCAATTAGAGTTGTGGCATTGAATTGATAAGGTTCTGAATACGTTCCTGAGGGATTTCCCTCCACATAGTTTGTATCTGAGCCCACAAATCCGTGACAGCAGTTACTGGAGGACCGTGACGCACCAGGTGCTGACCGACAATATCCCTTTCGTGTTCGACGGCCGACATGTCTGGTGAACGTGCAGGAAAGCAGTGGTACCCGTCACTCTTCAAATAAGACCTGCACGTTCCTCACAGTATGTGGCCGGGCATTGTCCTTTTGAAATGTGGCCTGTGGAGATGCCTGAAGCAGGGGGAGTACCTCGGGCTCCACGACCTGCATTAGGTACCGGTTGCTGTTCAAAGTGCCCGCAATATGTAAGAGGTGAGATCAGTTGTTGTAACCGATGGTGCCCCAAACCTTCATGCCTGGTGTTTGTCCGCTATGCCGCTCCGCAGTGCAACCCTCCAGGTTGCACTCACTACGGTACCGCTTGGTCACATGTGCGGCCATCACTGTAGGACACGTTGAAGCGGGACTCGTCCGAAAAGATTGCATGTTGCCACTCGGCACCCCAGTGACAGTGTGCACGTGCCCATTGCGGTCGGAGGAGCTTGTGGTTTCTGGACAATGGAAGCGGAAGTAATGGCATGCGTGCAAGCGGTCCAACCTGCAGCAGATGGTGACGAACTGTCAACGCAGACAAGTTCACACCTGCTTCCGTGCTCCAGCGAAGAGCTTACACTGTGGATGACGCTCTAGGGCCCATAATGGCCGTGCGAACAAGATGACAGTCATCCCGTGCTGTGATCATGTTCCGTGGTCCGGTTCCCGCCCGTCTCTGCGTACGACCTTCCTGTATCCACAGCTTCCACACACCCGTCACTGTCATAGCAGCATGCCCTGTGTGAACCGAAATGTCACGGTACGACAACCCCTTTTCTCAGAGACCGATCACTGTGCCCCGTTCGAACTCGCTCACATGCTGATATGACCCCCTCTGATGTCAGTGAGGCATACTGGCACTCGCTGTATTGTTTCCACCTTGTGTGACAGCTCTGCGCTGACTGCACTAGTCACAACACCGACCCAGTCGGACTGGCACGAGAGGGCTCTGCTCGGCCTACGTATATCCTATCTCGCTGCAAAACGTATCGCGTATTGCTTGCACACCTGTCGCCACTTCCATTAAGTGTGGCATTATTCGGATAATTCCTTCTCAGTGTTGCACTTTTCACAAACGACAGTGTATATGTGTGAATGCTAAATATCATATTTTACTGCACAAATGAAGTGCATGCTGGATGGGCGTACATGCTAAAGAAGCAGCTACTGTAATTCTTCATAACCTTACTGAGTGTAGTGTTGTGTGTTAGAAGCAGGCCACACTCTTTTGTCATACACAGTGTTGATGGAATGAAGTTAAAAGGAATTTGATCTCAGTTTACTTCAGCACGTGGGATGTAATGACTTGGCATCTCAGAATTGTTGGAGGAGTCAGTTTAAATTACTGTCCTTAAGCTTCCCAATATATGGGAGTGAAAATCTTTAGTAGACAAAAAGATAAGAAAATTCTTAACTTGAAACATGGTATACTAAAAACCGAAACTAATGATAAAATGTAATTTGCTTGGATATGAAAAAGTGATCTATTACAAATTATCACTTAATCAAACACTCAAGATCACAGATAATCATTTATTTAAAAATGACTGGTTTTGGCCTTCATCCTGGCCATCTATAGATTAGCAGCATCATATGACTAAAGCTGGTGGTGCATAAGACAGTTGCACGATGCCAAGGTCTACTGCTCCGTAAATGACCGTGGCATCGCACATCTGTTCTGTGGACCACCAACTTCAGCCATATGGTGCTGCTGATCTGAAAGTGGCCAGCATAAAGGCCAAAACTGGTCATCATTTTATAAATGAATGATTATTTGTAATCTCTACTGTTTCGTTAAGCAGTAAAATGTTACTTCTGTAAGAGGTGATGGACAAAATGATTATTTCGGCAAGATGACATGATCATTAGCCTCGTCATGTAAATGGAATTTCATTCTCGGGGGGTGGGATTATTAATTTTAGAGTACTGCTTGAGCTCATTAGCCAAAATTTTAGGTGAGTGGATTGCATTACTATTCTTTTTTATTTTTTACATGTGTCCTGTACCCTTATTCAGAAGTGTCTGCAGGAGATGAATAAATCACTAGGAAGGGAAAGTGAGAAGGCGTAGACCAATGGTAGTCATCAGATGGTAACAAGCCTTTAAATATTGTTATTTTGAGCTTCTGGTTTAATGTTCTGGTCAATATCAGTCTCAAATGGAAATACAGTTCCACTCTGTTATTTAGTGAACAGAATATGAGATTATCAATATAGGACCAGATTCGTGATGATTCAGAACTCCCTAGCAGATAAAACTCAACAGGACATCAAGACACGTAAAGAAATTCTGGGAGTTTGCCACGGGATTGTTATAGCTTAGTGAAATGATTCCAGGGCATTATTGGCTGAGAGAGCACCATGTGGGGTAGTTTCGCTACCATAGTGCACATTTGCTTCTTGCCACTTCAGTGACATGCATGATTGTTATGATAACACAACACCCAGTTCCCATGTGGAAAAAATCCCTAACCCGGCCGAAAATCCAACCCGGAACCACAAGATGTAGAAGGAGCAGAGCTAACCACTAGACCGTGAGCTGCAGACATTATATCTTGATGATCTATTGGATAATGTTGGAAGCTCCATGAGGATGTTGGAAGACAATGCAACTGCCAGAATGCAGGAGGATCTGTAGAGGATTGTTCATTGTCACAGGGGCTGCCAGTTGACCCAGAATGTTACAGAACATTTGTTTAACCAATTCTTCAGTGCTGCACATCAGTCTGCGACCCTTACAGAGTTGGGTTTGTTGTAGAGAGAGAGAGATGATCAACAAAGAACAGCACATTCTGTCACAGGTTTGCTTAGCAAATACAAAGAGTTTTACAAGGTGCTTGACAAACTCCAGTGGCAGATGTTACAAGAGAAGTGTTGAGTAGTGGAGAGATTTACTGTTGAGTAGTGAGGTCAGTTATTCTGAGAAGAATCAAGAATTGTATTACTTTCTCCCATCTGTGTCTTGTGCACTGAGTGCAATGAAGAAATTGCAGAAATTGGAGCTTGAACAGAGGTTTATTGAAAGGCACTATTATGCAGCACCACTTGTCAGTGGAACAGGGAAGGGCGGACGTAATAGTGGGACCAAAAGTCCCTTTTCCACTCAGAGTGAGGTGGCTTATGGATTAGATTAGATTAGATTAATTCTAGTTCCATGAATACGATATTTCGTAATGATGTGGAACGAGTCAAATTTTCCAATACATGACATAATTAAGTTAATTTAACAACATACTTAAGTTAATATAACAATTTTTTTTATCTAAAAATTCCTCTATGGACTAGAAGGAGTTGTCATTCAGAAATTCTTTTAATTTCTTCTTAAATACTTGTTGGTTATCTGTCAGACTTTTGATACTATTTGGTAAGTGACCAAAGACTTTAGTGGCAGTATAATTCACCCCTTTCTGTGCCAAAGTTAGATTTAATCTTGAATAGTGAAGATCATCCTTTCTCCTAGTATTGTAGTTATGCGCACTGCTATTACTTTTGAATTGGGTTTGGTTGTTAATAACAAATTTCATAAGAGAGTATATATACTGAGAAGCTACTGTGAATATCACTAGATCCTTAAATAAATGTCTGCAGAATGATCTTGGGTGGACTCCAGCTATTATTCTGATTACACGCTTTTGTGCAATAAATACTTTATTCCTCAGTGATGAATTACCCCAAAATATGATGCCATATGCAGGCAATGAATGAAAATAGGCGTAGTAAGCTAATTTACTAAGATGTTTATCACCAAAATTTGCAATGACCCTTATTGCATAAGTAGCTGAACTCAAATGTTTCAGCATATCGTCAATGTGTTTCTTCCAATTTAATCTCTCATCAATGGACACACCTAAAAATTTTGAATATTCTGCCTTAGCTATATGCTTCTGATTAAGGTCTATATTTATTAATGGCGTCTTACCATTTACTGTATGGAACTGTATGTACTGTGTCTTATCAAAATTCAATGAGAGTCCATTTACAAGGAACCACTTAGTAATTTTCTGAAAGACATTATTGACAATTTCATCAGTTAATTCTTGTTTGTCAGGTGTGATTACTGTACTTGTATGATGAGCAAAGAGAACTAACTTTGCCTCTTCATGAATATAGAATGGCAAGTCATTAATATATGTTAAGAACAACAAAGGACCCAAGACCGACCCTTGTGGAACCCCTTTCTTGATATGTAGACATCGAGCAAAGTGCATGTCCCTGCCTAACCCTTTGTTGATTTTAATTGAAGCAGCTACACTCATGTGCAGAAAAAAACAGAACACTTTGAACAGGAGATTCACTCATGCTGCATCCACCTGGTTCCAGATCGTCTGGTTGGCATTGGATCACAACATTGCATCCATTGTTTCACCATATCCCACACGTTTTTGATTGGCGACGAGTCTCATGATCTTGCAGACATGGGCAAAAGGCTGACATCCTGTGACACCAATGAGGCACGTGTTTCTGGAGCAACGTGTGGTTGCGTGTTGACCTGCTGAAAAAAAGCATCTGGAGTGTTGTGCAGAAAGGGTACGGCTAAGAATTTCAGGATGTCATTTATGTAGCTCATACTGGTCACAGTGTCCTGGACATGCACCAACTGTGATTTGTGGTTGTACAGAATAGCACCCCACCCGAAAAGGCCTTAAGTTGGTGCAGTATGTCTTGTGCTAAAGCAGTCACTGTGAAGCTGCTCTCTCTGTCTGTGGCAAACCAAAATGTGGCCATCATTTTCAAGTAAACAGAACCTGGATTCATCCGAAAGAGCTATCTGATATCATTCCTGTCCCCAGTGATGTCGTTCCATTCACCATTGCAGTCTAGCATGTTTCTGCACTTTCGTCAAAGGTAGGCAGAGAAGTGGGTGATGCACACATAATTCATGCCACAATAATCGGTGACATACTGTCACCTCTGACAGTGCACGATGTGTTACACTATTCCACTGTTACACTAGAGCTGAGGAGAATGCAGATCTATCCTGCAATGCCATTCAGATGAGGTGTCGAGCTTCATTGAGGGTGGTCGGGGTGGTGAGACATGATCCATCTCGTCTTGTTCTACGGTCTTCCGTGAACGGTTTGGCACACACCTGTTGCACTGCCAAACAGTTTGTCCCATACAAGCAGCAATTTCCCAGATGGATGCATCACAGTCTCTCGTGCCAGTAGTGCGCCCTCTTTCAAACTCACTGATTTGACAGTACAGTTCACGCATACATCTGCGAGGCATCCTGCACATCTGCTCAATTCACACTGGTCCATTACCTTCAGTTTTCAGTGACAGGAGCTGCAGGCACATTTTACCGGTAGGTGGTGTTGCACCGCGATATCGATGTTGACTTGCAGGCCAACACGGTTCAAATGCTGATCATTTCTGCAGAACATACTAATGTACGTGCCCTGTGAATATGAACATCCTATCTGTAATCATTCAAGCTGTTTTTTATTATCATAGTCATGGGATTTGCAAAGTTTACACTTACGATTATGAACTATTTGATTGGTATTATCAGTAATCAAATATCGTGGGATTTTCTGCACGTATTAGACCAGTTTGCGATCCACTCACAGATTAAGGAGACATTTGGGCTGAAGTGCACTTCCAGTATCTGCAGCTCTAGCTTTGTGATGTTGGCAGTTTGTCAATGTTGGTTGTAGTCGGTGGGAGATAGTGTACGGTAACCAATGAGAGTAACCGAATCTAATGATTTCATTTGACAGAAATTAGGAATTTATTACCTTTGTTTTCGATATGGATACCCAGAATAATTTTTACTGATGTGGTTATTATGAGTTCTGTGGTTGGTTGTTGATTTTGGTATTTATTTGTTGAATGGAAAAAACTGTAGCAAAGCCCAAGGCTTAGGTCAGTTTGGAGTGCAAAGTTCTGCTTGTGAACTAGCAAAGGCAACAAATCTCAAGATGAAAATATGACAGCCATAATGATTGACGTGTAGCTTAGCAAGAGTTACACATTTGTCATTGCAACAATCTAGTTGTATGTCTTTATTTCCAGGTTTGCCCAAAACAGTAGTAACGTGTTTAATTTCTCCCCTAATAGAGCAAAGTACCAGCATTTTCTAACTATAGAAAATTATGAACTAACATTCCAATTCAGTACTGACAGCTGATTCAGGATTCATTGTATTCAGTTCGCGTTGTTCGTCACACTACTTGTTACTGACATCAGCATACGATACATCAGCTGCTGACACTGTAAATGCTTTTCTACTGACCAGTATAATACAAATAAGTTTTTTCGCATGTATTCCTCATTGTAACTGGATTTAGGTGATATGTTGAACATGTGACTGTGCTCCAGGTAGAACAGCCACTTAGTTAGAGCTTAAAGGTGAAAGATTATAGTTTCATGTGCTGACAGTCTTGTTTCTGTTCCAAACAGCCATGAAGATACCACCAGAGAAGGAGCGCACAGGATGCACAGAGCGACTGTTGTCGTGGGCGGTGGCGAATGGTGCAGAGGTGCGTGGTGTTAAGGTCACCCACTTCCCAAACTATGGTTTGGGTCTACAAGCAGAGAGAGACATCAGTGAAGGCGAGCTAGTGGTTGCAATCCCGAGGCACATCATGCTGACAACAGACACTGCTCGAAAGTCACCAATACTCGGTAAGTCAGTTCTGGTGACTCTCATGAAAAGAAGTTGTTGTTCAGCTTAGGCTGTCTGCATGGCACTTGAATAAGAAGCTTTATTCCAAACTATAGGCTAGTTTCAATCTAGCAGCAGCTTCTACCGTACAATTATTTTATCATACATCTGCTATTGATAAATGACACGAGGGAAAAAAAAAACAGAGAATGTTAGGGCATGTTCGAAATACACTGTCAATCCCACTGAATATGAATCACATTACAGAACATAATCTCAGGTAATTGTGCTCAAACCTATTGCCAAACAAAATATGCAGCACAAATGAGTACATGGATGAAAAATAAATTATCCCAACGAAACATAATGTTAATATTCTGCAACACTGCTTATAGCTTTGATGACAGCCTCAATTTGCCAAGGCAGAGATATGCAAAATCGAGCTAAAGCCAATTATTGATTATTAGATTGCATAGAGCTACCAAATTGTGGGCATGTGGATTGCTATGTTTCATCCGCTTTTCCGAATATTCCCAGGTATTTTCTGTAAGATTAGGATTTGGTGATTCAGTGCGTCATTCAAAATGCCTTAGTGTAAAACCAGGAATATATGTGTGAAAGCTTGTGAACTGTCATCTTGAAAGGTGGGTTATGCTCGATGGAGCACTGCATACATGTGGCGAAACCGTGTGACTAGCGTTCGCTGCCCACAGCAAAAAATGCCTTTCTTTTAATTATGTCCACCCCAAATCCTATTTCACAATAATATAAAACATGCTGCTCTTCTTTAAACTTTCTCCATGTACTCCATTAATCCTATTTGATAAGGACCCCGCACCGCACAGCAGTACTCCAAAAGAGGATGGACAAACTGAGTATTGGCAGTCTCTTTAACAGATCTGTTGCATCGTTGAAGTGTTCTGGCAATGAAACGCAGTTTTTGGTTTGTCTTCCCCACAACAATTTCTATGTTGTTCATAATTGTAATTCCTAGGTATTTAGTTGAGTTTATGGCCTTTAGATTTGACTGATTTATTGTGTAACCAAAGTTTAATGGATTCCTTTTAGCATTCATATGGATGACCTCACACTTTTTGTTATTTACGGTCAACTGCCAATTTTTGCACCATACAGATATCTTTTTTAAACTGTTTTGAAATTTGTATTGATCTTCTGACAACTTTACTAGACAATAAACAAAAGCATGATCTGCACTCAACCTGAGGTGGTTGCTCAGATTGTCTCCTAAATTGTTTATGTAGATAAGAAACAGCAGAGGGCCTAGAACACTACCTTGGGGAATGCCAGAAATCACCTCTGTTCTATTCAATGACTTTCTGTCAATTACTACAAACTATGATCTCTGATAGGAAATAATGAATCCAGTCACATAACTGACAAGATATTCCATGAGCATAGAATTTGACTGTAAGCCACTCGTCAGATACAGTTTCAAAAGCCTTCTTGTAATCTACAGGGCTATTACAAATGATTGAAGCGATTTCATAAATTCACTGTAGCTCCATTCATTGACATACGGTTACGACACACTACAGATACGTAGAAAAACTCATAAAGTTTTGTTCGGCTGAAGCCGCACTTCAGGTTTCTGCCGCCAGAGCGCTCGAGAGCTCAGTGAGACAAAATGGCGACAGGAGCCGAGAAAGCGTATGTTGTGCTTGAAATGCACTCACATCAGTCAGTGCAACGACACTTCAGGACCAAGATCAACAAAGATCCACCAACTGCTAACTCCATTCGGCGATGGTATGCGCAGTTTAAAGCTTCTGGATGCCTCTGTAAGGGGAAATCAACGGGTCCGCCTGCAGCGAGCGAAGAAACGGTTGAATTGAATTCAATTCAATTCAATTTTTATTATCACATAACATGCCTTATACAATCAAAGATTGTGACATAGGTGACTTGTCAGTTTTTACACTATATATAACAATACTAAAAATACAACAAACTAATAATATACATGGTGTAACATCTTCAAAGAGGTATTTTAATTACAATTATAATGCATTGTTACCATTCATGAAATCTTCTACACTATAGTAACATTTATCTTTCAGATATTTTTCCAGGTCTCTATTGGTGCCTTTTACATTTGGGTCATCCATATCTTTCCATATTTTATTTACAAATTTCATGCCCATATAGTATGGGGTTTTTTCATATGATTTTAAACGGTGGGTAGGTAACATGTAGCTCGTTCTATGTCTTGTATCATATTGATGCAAGAAGAAGTTGCCCTCAAAAAGTTGTGGGTTTCTTTTCGTGAAAGTGAGAGTTTCATAGATGTATATGCTTGGAATGCTCATTAGATCCAGTTTTACAAATAAAGGTTTGCAGTGTTGCTTTGGTTTTGCTCCCACCATTGCCCGGATGATTCTTTTTTGTAGTCTAAAAGCTCTAAGTAAATTTGTTTTTTCAGACCCCCAGAAAATTATATTATATCTAATGACTGAAACAAAATATGCATTATATACAGTTTTTCTTACAGCTAAATCAGTAATACTATACAAGATATTCATAATATATACAAGGCTATTCAGTCGACCCAGTATGTTGTCCACATGGCGACTCCATAACAGGTTTTTATTGACTAACACGCCAAGGAATTTGACACAGTCTGCAGTCTCTAATTTTTTGTCCATATACCTTATTTCACTTATAGACTGTGCAGATTGTTTTGTGGTAAAAAGAACAATTTCTGTTTTTGTAAAGTTTAATGTTAAGTTATTGTTTTTGACCCATGCCTCCACTTCCCCAAGTGTTTGTTCAATATGACGAATTAGGTCTACCTCATTTTTACAACAGACTACGGCTGTTGAGTCATCTGCATAGAGGATAGTATCAGACTGGACCTGACATGGCATATCATTAATATAATATAGAAAAAGCAGTGGCCCTAATATTGAGCCTTGTGGAACACCTAATTGAGTGTTTTTCCAGCCAGAGAGAAAGTTCTTGCCGTTGATGTTAATAAGTACTCTTTGTTTTCTGTTTGCCAAGTATGATGACATCCAGCTAAGAGATTTGCCTTGAAAACCATAGCGTGCCAATTTTTGGAGAAGCAGGTCATGATTTACTGTGTCGAAGGCTTTGGACAGGTCACAAAAGATGCCTGACACACACATTCTATCATCAAGACATCTGCTGACTTTTGTGACTAATTCATTTATTGCATGGATTGTGCTGCAGCCTTTTCTGAAACCATATTGATTGCCTAAGATAATGCTGTTAGATGAATTGTGATTTTCAATCTCATCACATGCAGCTCTTTCAAATATTTTTGAGAAAATTGGTAACAGTGAGATTGGCCTATAGTTGCCCAATTCATCTTGTTTGCCTTTTTTGTGTATGGGCCGAACTTCTGCATATTTTAATCGATCTGGGAAACATCCCTCATCAAATGATTGGTTGATTATGAAAGAGAGTGGATATGCAATACTGTGACGGACTATTTTTATTATTTCAGTGGGGACCTCATCCCACCCCGCAGATTTTGAATTTTTTAGGGACATTATGATTTTGATGACATCTGAGATGGAAACATGAGAAAACTTAAAACATGTGCAATTGCTATCTGTCATATTGGGCTTTGTATTTGGTGGTGAACAGTCACCAAATATGTTACAGTTTATGAAAAGTCATTGAATGATTCACAAATGGCACTGGGTTCTGTAACAGCTCTACCATTTATCACTATTTTAGAAGGGCATTTTCTCTCTGCCTCACTGCCAACTTCACTTCTTATAACAGACCAAACAGCTTTTGATTTGTTTTTTGCATTTGAAATGAAGTCGTTATTTGCAGTACGTTTTGCTAGTTTAACTATTTTGTCAAATGTTTTTTTGTATGTGCTTACATACTTAAGAAATTGAGGGCTTTGATTTACTTTTGCCTCCATATGCAGTTTCCTCTTAGTAGTACTAGACACTCTAATTCCTTTTGTTACCCAGGATCTACTTTTTTGGGACCTGGTCCTCACTGTTACAAAAGGGAAGCATTCATTGAATATACTCAAGAGTTCAGTTAAAAAGTTATTGTAATTGTCACTTGTGGAAGTTGAACGCGTGCGGGCAAGTTTCACGCGTAGCCTGCGGAAGTCGACGAATAAAGCAAGCAGGGAGCTAAACGTACCACAGCCGACGGTTTGGAAAATCTTACGGAAAAGGCTAAAGCAGAAGCCTTACCGTTTACAATTGCTACAAGCCCTGACACCCGATGACAAAGTCAAACGCTTTGAATTTTCGGCGCGGTTGCAACAGCTCATGGAAGAGGATGCGTTCAGTGCGAAACTTGTTTTCAGTGATGAAGCAACATTTTTTCTTAATGGTGAAGTGAACAGACACAATGTGCGAATCTGGGCAGTAGAGAATCCTCACGCATTCGTGCAGCAAATTCGCAATTCACCAAAAGTTAACGTGTTTTGTGCAATCTCACAGTTTAAAGTTTACGGCCCCTTTTTCTTCTGCGAAAAAAACGTTACAGGACACGAATATCTGGACACGCTGGAAAATTGGCTCATGCCACAACTGGAGACCGACAGTGCCGACTTCATCTTTCAACAGGATGGTGCTCCACCGCACTTCCATCATGATGTTCGGCATTTCTTAAACAGGAGATTGGAAAACCGATGGATCGGTCGTGGTGGAGATCATGATTAGCAATTCATGTCGTGGCCTCCACGCTCTCCCGACTTAACCCCATGCGATTTCTTTCTGTGGGGTTATGTGAAAGATTCAGTGTTTAAACTTCCTCTACCAAGAAACGTGCCAGAACTGCGAGCTCGCATCAATGATGGTTTCGAACTCATTGATGGGGACATGCTGCGCCGAGTGTGGGAGGAACTTGACTATCGGCTTGATGTCTGCCGAATCACTAAAGGGGCACATATCGAACATTTGTGAATGCCTTAAAAAAACTTTTTGAGTTTTTGTATGTGTGTGCAAAGCATTGTGAAAATATCCCAAATAATAAAGTTATTGTAGAGCTGTGAAATCGCTTCAATCATTTGTAATAACCCTGTATATACATGGAATCAGTTTGAAATCCTTTGTCAGTAGTACTCAACACTTCGTGTGAGTAAAGAGCTAGTTATGTTTTACAAGAACAGATGTTTTCTAAATCTGTGTTGACTGTGTGCCAATACACTGTTCTGTTCGAGATAATTCATAATATTTGAACACAATATATGTTCCAAAATCACGTGGCATATCAACGTTAATAATATGGGCCTGTAATTCATCAGATTACTCCTATTACCTTTCTTGCATCTTGGTGTGGCCTCTGCAACATTCCATTCTTTGATTACATGTCTTTTGTCGAGCGAGCGATTGTCAAGTATGGACCTATTGCATCAGCATACTCTGAAAGAAACCTAATTGGTATACAGTCTAGACTGGAAGACTTGCTTTTATCAATTGGTTTAAGGTGCTTCACTACTCTGAGGATACTTATGTTGGCAGCTGTTCTTGGGTGAAGGAATTTTGGAAGGCTGTGTTTAGTAACTCTGCTTTGACAGCACTGTCTTTGATAGTATTTCCATTACTATCGTGCAGAGAAGGCATTGATTGTGTCACGCCATTAGCATAGTTTACAAATGACCAGAATCTCTTTGGATTTTCTGCCCTGTTTCAAGACAGCTTGCTGTGGAAACTATTATAAGCAGCTTGCATTGAAGTCCACACTACATTACAAGGTTCCATAAAAGATTGCCAGTCTTGGAGATTTTGCATTTGTTTAAATTTAGCATGCTTTTTTTTCATTGTTTCCCGAACAGTGTTCTGACCCGTTTGTGTACCAAGGGGGATCAGCTCCCTTGTTTAATTTGTTTGGTGTAAATATCTAAACTGCTGTCAATACTATTTCTTCAAATTCAAGCCATGGCTGGGCTACATTTACCGATATATTGTTGATTTGGAAGGAGTGTAGATTACCTTTCACGAAGGTGTCAAGTGAATTTTTACCTACTTTTCGAATATGTATATTTTTCATTTATTTGTGGCGGATTTGGGAGTTATAGTGTTGAGTTTGACATCCCTGTGTTCACTAATCCTTGCATCCATTTTGATGCTAATTACTAACTCAGGATTATTTGTCGCTAAGAAGTCAAGTGTGTTTTCACAACCATTGACTATTCAAGTGGACTCGTGAACTAACTGCTTGAAATCATTTTCAGAGAATGCATTTAGTACAATTTCGGGGGGATTTTTTACGTGTACCTTCGGACTTATACCTGTATTTTTGCCAGCACATCGAGGGTAAATTGAAGTCACCACCAACAAAAATTGTATGAGTCGGGTATGTGTTTGAAATTAGACTCAAATTTACTTTCAACCTTTCGGCAATCGTATCATCTGATTTGGGAGGTTGGTAAAAGGATCCAATGAGTATTATCTAAAAGTCTCTTAAACTGTTAGTGGAATGCTGCTGAATGTTTTATTATTCAAAAATGTTTTTGGATTCACAGTGGGTAGTTCCAGAAGAGATCCTGAGTTTGGATACTTGAAAAGGTTCATAATATTGCAGCACACTGGCAGCTTTATAGAGAAAGTGTCAAGAGGCCATTGCAACATACAATTGGGACCTTTTTTTCCACTTTTCTACACCAACTGCAATTATTGCATCACCATCTTGCCTAAAACTTAAAAACAAATAGTTCACCTGTGTTACTGTTCATAACCTAGGGAGGCTTGCAACAAACTGCAGGTGTATAACTGCCAAAGAAATGTCAAAGAAATTGGGTCAAGAGTTCCAAATCATGTCATAAAAAGGAAATTTTTATTTTGAACATGATGGGAGGTGAATGTAATGTGGAACCACAATGAATTATTTGCGAAAACTACAGGGGAACTGGTGATAACTCAATTTTTTGATGAAGACGATTATGATTTGAAGGTCTTGTTTCACCCTGAATTAAAGACAATTTCAGAAATACATCATATCGATATGCTCTTTACATGTATAGAACGCACGTTCTTTAGTGTATCGCAGTGGCAGATTTTCACAAATCAAATGAACTTGCTGATGAGATGTTTGAAAAAAAGAGTTCTTTTGAAAATTAATTTAGAAGCAACAGAAAGTATTTTTGTTTAATAAATGACAAAGAATTGAAGCAATAAATGTCATTGGATTTGAAAATTATCTGTTATGTGTAATGTTTTTTATTAGCAGATGAACAAATATTTTTATTTGTGTAAATGAGTAATATTTGGAATAAATACTTCTATTTGTTACTCACAAATAATGAATAATAATTTTTAACCTGTATTTATTATTTGGATAAATGTGGCCCAAGGCATGTGGTACATGAACTGCATTGTGCAAATGCACACCTAAAATTTGCAGTCTGTGTGCAAGTGAGTGCAAACATGTTATATCTGCATTATGTTCAGAAGTGCATGACATTGGTGTGGCCATAGCCAAGTCCTCACTCACTAATGTGGTTAGGCAAGGAAGCATCGGTCATATTTGGCAACTTCCGCCAACATTCGCATAATGTATTCATGCTCTGTGATGTATTGCAGATGAGTGCAGACCATGCACATAGGACACACACTTGCAGGGCTCTATTGCACAGTATAGTCATTGTGAAGATGTAGGAGAAAATACAATAGTTAGCCACAAAGAAGGTTTAAATAAACATCCTGGCTCATGTCCACAGTAACTTGAGTGAGTGGACACACTAAATGGCACGAAAAACACCCTTGTAACGTCACAGAATCACGTCCACCCTGAACTACAGCCTCCACACACTACAGGTTAAACAACTCATTGGGGCATTAGTGCACCCTTTGGCTTGCCTGATATGAAACCAGGGAAAATTGCGACTCACTGGGCCACACAGCATGTTTCTGGTCAGCTATTGTCCAATTTCAGTGTTCTGGAGGTATGAATTAAAAAATGCCTTCAGTCACAACTTTTCGTGTTTTATTAAGTACATGAAGCATTTTGGACCCTGTGGGTCCATCATCATCAGCTGCGAAATATGGATAAAATTAAATTTCAGTGTTATTTGGTACATTGAAGATGTGCAGCTTCATATGGCTCTGTGAGCAATTGTCTTTTTGGAGATAGCCAGTTCCATGCAAGTAGTTTCCTTCACATTGTTTGCTTGGAATTGGCTGTTACGGATGTAAGTTTATTGGCAGCAGCAATTCTTGTCAGGTTCAAAACAGATTGTCATTGACAAGACAGGACACTCATCACAAATCTGTGCTGGCTATGATCTTTCTACAACCACCATTCTAAAGCTATATTACTTGGCTGTGAATTGGTCACCGTTTCTGGTAGACCAGTTAGGCAGTCTGTGTCATTGAATGGTATTTTGTACGCACGATCCGTGATGTAACCCACAGAAAGAAGTCTTAATGTAATGACATTGGGAGAGCATAGGGTCCCTGTGATGGAACCATCAAGACCCAGCCACCTCTCAGGAAGTGTGTCATTAAGCACATCCCACATAATTGAAATCCAAACTGGGGTCTGCACTGAAATGCAGTGCCCACTCTGTCGACACTTGTTTGAGACACGGGGATATGTACACTTCGATTAAAGTCTTTCACGCTGGCTGTTTCTGCAAAGTTTTTGAACTACCTAATTCTGCTCGTTTTTGCTGGTTGTGCTCATCCGTACTGGTATCGATAATTCCGCAGCACCCTTCTCACAGATTTTGATCTGCGTATGAGATGACTCCTGGCCTGTCACCATTTTGATGAATTCCAAATTAAATTTGCGGCAGAGGACTAAGGAAAAAAAGCTTTGAGAGCTGCCAAACATTTTACAATAAACCCCGATTTGCTATCTCTGATAGTTTCCAAGTTATGATGTTTTGAAATGATAGTGGGACCATATTGATGCCCTGTATAGTGAGAAGTTTTCCTCCCATTTAATTGTCTGGTTTATTTATTTCAAAACAGGACTACTGATGGCTCCTTGGAGAAGATCAGTTAGAGTACTTAATGAAGTGAGGAAAGTAATCAGCATTGTCACAGAATGCCTCTTTTTGAGAATGGATACGTAATTTATAGCAAAATGTCCTGTTATTGAAAATGTACATGACGTAAAGGCACTTTGGGCATTTGCCTATTCAATGTGTTCTTTTTGCTTTTGTGATGATGCCGGGTATGAGTCACACAGCACACATACATTTCTAGCTGGTCTCATCACTATGCTGGACATGGGTTTCTATATACTTGTTTCCTGCGCTCCTCACACGTTTCTCTGTAAGCAGTTGTGAGTTTGCCAGATAGTTTGTTGTTTCTCATGTAGAAAAGAATTTTACCTCAATAATATTGTGAATATTAACATTCTGTAAGAAAAATTGCTTAATTAGGAATGAATTTTAACCCTTTGACTGTTATGTTAAACCTTTATCTGTTGTGACACACTAGATCCATTTGATTGACATGCTTTATCTTTTGCTATAAACCCAACAGATGATATTTCAGTGTGTGCCACTGGATTTCTCTCTGTTATGGATTTTTGTGCCACATTGTGAGACTGTGTTGTTGATACAGAAGACCGTAAATAATGTAAACAGCGCAGACAAATACTTCTGACTCTGACTGCTTATCCAAAGCCCAGAAAAAAGGGCTGCAAAGTGCTGAGACTGTTAAAAGGATTCAGCATTCAACACACGATGAGTAGTGTGATGTTGCAGCATCAGACTCGGGACTGCCGTGTCTTGCACATAGCAGCCAGAAGATTAACAAGCGTACGTCACAACTTATCACTCTAGAGATGCTCTCCAAAACTGAAACTGTAAGACAAAAAAACTTGGCCCATGACATTGACCATACAGTATTCGAAGTTGTCATTTTATTTAATGAGTATATTTGGTAATGAAAATGTAATGATCCTGTGATGTTGATGGCTTCTATATTTTCAGTATTTTTTCCAGTTTGCAAATGTGTTAACGGAGGTGACTTTATAATTGCTGTAGATTCAGTAGTCACATTTTTGTTGGTAAATGCACCATTGTTCTTTCTTACAGGTCCCTTGATACGTGAAGACACAATGCTACAGCATATGCCCAACGTGGCCCTGTCATTGCTGCTACTGGTGGAGAGATTTTCCACCGACTCGTTCTGGCGCCCGTACATAGAAGCCCTGCCCAAGACGTACACCACTGTGTTGTACTTCACCACACAGGAGCTGCAAGAGCTGAAGGGGTCACCTGTTCTAGGTGAGGCCTGTGCTGCTGATCGACTCATATTTTGTACCCACTGTAATGTCACTGCCAAGATTCTCGTGTGAATAACTAAAAAAGTCGTATGTTAGGTAGCTTATATTCAATTCAGCATCTTTAAATGGAAATTCCAAATTTACCTCTGCATCGGAAACATTATGCCTCTGAATTTATTATTCTGTTCTCAATATCGCTTGAGGCACTGTGTGTCGTACATTTTATTCAGTCGACTTTCCTGATTCGTGGACACAAGTGGAAACCCTCAGCCAGCAGAGGGCTATGAACTGTACGAGGGCAAAATCAGAAACTCTTTGTCTCTGTTTTTTACTAGCCAAAGTAAGATACACACAGGTAATGACAAATGTACATCCTATTCTACATATCTTACACTATTTTTCGACATAGACCCCACACAGATTCACACATTTGTCCCTCGGAGCCCTAAATTTGAGACACCCCTGCAATAGAATTTGTTCGGCTGACTATGGAACCACTGTCGGACTGCTGTCTTCGCTTCATCATTACTCGTGAATTGCTGCTGTACCGTAAGTTTCTTCAGCAGTCCAAAACTGAGGAAATCACTACGGATGAGGTCCAGTATCTCCCATGAAATACCTGAAGCTTTCTTTGTCACAGGTGAACCCGGATGTTTCCACATCATGCTCTGCGGCTTGGATTCTGATGTGAAATGCAGTATCCACATTTCATCTACATTAACAATATGTTCCCGGAAACATTCACATTTCTTGGAGTACCATTCCAGATGATTCAGAAAGACATCATTTGCTTGCATTTCATCATGTCATCCAACAGCTGAGGCACCCACCGATTTGAAACCTTTCAGTACCCTTGCACCTACGAACAATGTCATAAGCACTCCCATACAATATGGCAAGCTCCCAGGAAGTGGCCATGATGTGAACACGCCGATCTACTTTCACCATGCAAGACCTCATGGCCTTTGTTGAACTAACAGCACCGCTACCACTCACACTGATTTCCCCATATGTGGGCTGCATTTCCCTGTAGTTCTCAATGGGCCTTCATCCCCCACCTTGTTGCTCTAATGCTGTGGATGTGTGAAACACAACCGCCATATTTAACAACTGACAACAGCGCCGTGCATGAACCAAGAAAAATCCAACACTGGGAATGGGTATGTTGACTTTGCATTTACAACAGTAATTTGGCTGAAAAAAAAAAAAAAAAATAGGGCCCTTGTGGCATGTAACATGTTGGTGCGTAACTGTGTTGGTGCATGAGAAACAGCTTGCTGTAAGAGTTTCTAACAACAGAAAATGTGGTGCCAATTGAAATCCAAGAGAGTGAAAACTGTGTGTGGTGGTGGTAGTATCGACATTTGTAATGTGTGATGGTGTGTTGGTCATGCTCTTAATGAAGGAAACTGTGGAGCTGAACTTGTTTGTGATAGGACTTGTTGCATTCCCAAAGAATGTGTTTGAGGGCTTCACTTTCATAGTGGTGAAGCAGTGCAAGCTGAAGTGAGGCCATGGCTTCATTAACGAAGTCAAACATTCTACAGTGACAGTATCAACAAAATGGTCTCTAGTTTGGAAAAATGTTGGTCACCAGGGTGACTATGTTGAGAAAGGCATGATGAAATTGTAGAATGTTAATAAAGTCTGTTTTGTTGAAAAATGTTAGTTTCCACATATAGCATTCAGAGACATTACTTTTCATCATGCTGTTGTAAACTGGCAGATTGTATGTGTTTGATACAGTTAACATTACTCTCTGCTGTACCTGCTGTATCGATAGAGGTTGAAGCAGTGAGTGTAGGCTTTTTGAGGGGAAACTGAATTCACACATGCCTCATATTGGCCAGCAAGTGGTGCATGACATGGGTTTTTAGTTGGCACTTATAACACAGGCTGTCAGACAGTATGGCCTTAAGGCAGAGCACTAGTTGGTGTTAAATTTCTATCAGCGTTCAGGATTCTTTCAGATTAAAAATTCCACTTGGTTAACTTAAGAATTGCTCTCATTGGATTTCGTGCTTTACTATGGTTATTACAGCAGTCAGGTAGTTTGTTAATGCAGATGACTTCAGTAATTGTTTTTATTTATTTTATCCATTTATTGAGTTTTATATCCTGGCAAGATTAGGACCATCATGCCCTCTTACATATAACAATGGATGACATTCATTACAATAAGTTACACATATAGGAAATACAAAATTCAGAAATTACTATGTTTCAGAAAAAATGCCGGTCACATTTATTCATGAGAAGTATAATAATAAAATAAATGAGAGGAATGTAGATATACTCAGAGATCACTAGCAGCAATTGACTTCAGAGAAGAGATGCGATAGAGTGAGGTAGAGAAATGTGATGAAACACAGTTAATGAATGTACGATAGTAGAAACCTGAGACAGTTGCCTTTGCTGACAATGTAGTGTTGTGGGGTGAAACAGAAGAGTATGTTCAGATTTGAGGCATGGTAATCCCATATCTATGAGTACAACCTCCACATAAGTGAGACCAAGACATTGACATTGATTGTGTGTGTGTGTGTGTGTGTGTGTGTGTGTGTGTGTGTGTGTGTTTTGGGAGAGGGTGGCCTGTGCATACTCTAGCTCAAGAAATGTTGATTCCAAAAGCCAGCAAGCCGCCTTCCTCTTTTGTATCTGCATTTCGACAACTCAAAGCGTCTGTGTGTGGTCTTCTTTACTTGTAAACTATTTACTCTGTACCAGAACTTTACTGCTATACCTGTAGGGATAATTTGACTAGACAGAAGGTTACCGGCAGTGTGCAAAAGGTTCCAGAATTCTACCAGCAAGTGAGAACCCTTTTATGGGACAGTGTGATTCCAGAAAAAGCAAAATAGGTGGTGTTCAATAACTACTTCATAGCAATTATTGACATGTGGTGTTGAAGCATGTACCCTCACAGAGAGGCATCAAGACTCAAGGCATCAGAAATGAAATTACTGATATCCACTGTACAGGAGACCAGGATGAAAAAGTTAAGGAATGGGGAGGTGATGAAGAAAGCCAGTAACAAAGCATTCTTTTTACACCATATCTGCCGATCCAGACTTCAGTCATGTAATGAGATTGGATCCTACAAGAATAGCCCAAAAAACAAAACAAACAAAAAAAAGGGCAGAAGGGTCGTATAGCAAGACGCAGAACCCTTTGGAGGCCATGATCAAGGATAACCTCACAGCTGGAGGAAGACTACAGATGATGATCTCCGTGACAGGTTTTATGAGAACTGTGTTCTCCCCATCACTTTCTTCCCCCTCCTCAACCCCTCCCTCTCCTTCCAGTGTCTGATCAGACACAAAATTGAAACCACAGTGAAAATCAGAAGCAGTGTTCCGCAGTATCTCTAGTTCACCTGTCGATCATGTCATATTGGACTTATCAATTCTGACAGGATTATGAAAAGGATAGATTGCTACTCACCATACAGCAGGGATGATGACTCACAAACAGGCACAATAAAAAGACTGCTAAACATGTAAGTTTGTGGCCAGAAGGCCTTCTACTGAAACGGAAAACACACACACACACACACACACACACACACACACACACTCTATTCGTGCAATCGCAGCTGAAAGAGACACATGACCACTGTCTCTGGCTGCCAAGGCCAGACTGCAAGCAATGGCACATGATGGAGGAAGCAGTCTGGGTGGTGTGGGTAAGGATGAGGCTAGGATGAGGAGGAGGAGAAAGATCAGGGTACCGGTAGGCGACAGTAAAGTGTTGTTTATGGAAGCATACAGGGACGAGGTGGAGAGAAGATGTAGGGTAGCTAGGTGCTACCAGGAGAAGAAAGTGGAGGTCGTAGAGCAAGAGAGGAGAGAAGTAAAAAGACTGTGGGTATGCTTGTGGAATGCTGTGTACTGCTGGAGTGAGGAGTGAGAACAGTAAAGGGTGTAGGTGAATGAAGGACAATCACTAACGAAGGTCAGGGCCACGAATGTTGCAGGAACATAGGCTGTATTGCAGAGAGAGTTCCCACCTGTGCACTTCAGAAAAGCTGGTATTGGTAGGAAATATACATATGGCAAAGGCTGTAAAGCAGCCATTAAAATGCAGAAAGTTGTGTTAGGCAGTGTGATCGATAACTGAGTGGTCAGCTGTTTCTTGGCCACAGTTTGTCAGGGGCCATTCATGCCGACAGACAGCTTGTTGGTTGTCATGCCCACATAGAATGAAGCACATTGGCCAATGCTTAGCTTGTAGATCACATTACTGGTTTCACAGCTAGTCCTGCCTTTGGTGGGGTAGGTGATGCTTGTGACCAAACTGGAGTAGATGGTGGTGGGACGATGTATGG
This sequence comes from Schistocerca americana, assembly GCF_021461395.2. Taxonomy (NCBI): domain Eukaryota; kingdom Metazoa; phylum Arthropoda; class Insecta; order Orthoptera; family Acrididae; genus Schistocerca; species Schistocerca americana. The sequence continues at coordinate 160,096,997 of NC_060127.1, read as the reverse complement.
GACAGGTCTTGCATCTAGATCTATTACAGGGATATGAGCTATGAGGCAGGGGATTGGCAGCTGGGGTTGTGTAGGGATATATGAGTAAATTGTGTAGGTTTGGTGGGCGGTGTAACACCATGGTGGGAGGGGTGTCAGGATAGTGGGTAGACATCGCTCATTTCGGGGCACGATGAGAGGTAGTAGAAAATCTGGTAAGGAATGTGATTCAGTGGCTCCAGTCCTGTGTGGTACTGAGTCACAAGTGAAATGCTCCGCTGTGGTCAGACGGGGGCTTTTGGGAGATGATGGGTGACTGGAGAGATAGGGCACAGGAGATTTGTTACTGTATAAGGTTGGGAGGGTAATTATGATCTGTGAAGGCCTCAGTGAGACTCCTGGCATATTATTTTGAGAGAGACTGCTCGTCACTACAGAATGGAGGTCTTGCTATGGATTGGGTGGTATCTGTCAAAGCAGAGCTATTGCTGGTGGCTGGTCAGTTTAGTATGGACATAGGTGTTGATGTAGCTATCTTCAGATGGAGGTCAACATCAAGGGTTGTGGAGAATCAGATGAAGCAAATGGGGGAGAAGATGTTAAAGTTCTGGGGGATGTGTATAGTGTGTCCCCACCCTCAACCCAGATCATGAAAATGTCTCACTGAATCTGAACCACATGAGGGGTTAGATATTCCAGGTGGTTAGGAAGGATCCCTCTAGAAGGCCCATGAGCAGGTTGGCACAGGATGGTGCCAAGCAGGTGCCCATTGCCATACATTAGATTTGTGTGTAGGTTTTTCCTTCAAAATAAGAGGAATTGTACATGAGAATGTAGTTGGCCATGGGGACCAGAAAGGAGTGTAGTTTGGAATCCGTTGGGTGTTGCGAAAGGTAGACTTCAATAACTGCTGACCATGGATATTAGGGACGTTAATGTGAAGGGAGGTGGCATTGATAGTGACAAGCAGGGCACCATGTGCTAAAAGAACAGGAACTGTGGAGAGACAGTGGAGGAAATGGTTGGTATCTTTTATATAGGAAGGTTGATTGTGGATAATAAACTGAAGGTGTTGGTCTATGAGGCAGAGATTCTCACAGTGTGGGCACAGTAACTGGCCACAATGGGGCATCCTGGGTGGTTTTTTTTTTTTTTTTTTTTTTTTTTTTTTTTTTTTTTTTTTTTTTTTTTTTTTTTTTTGGAAGCATGTAGAAGGTGGGAGTGCAGAGAGTACTGGTGGTTTGGGGGGGGGGGGGGGGGAGAGGGGGCAGCGACGGGTTAAAGGATTTGAGGAGAGACTGGAAGTCCTGCAGGATCTCTGGAGTGAGGTCACTGTGGCAGGATTTTTAGGTGGACGAATCTGACAGGTAGTGGAGTGGTTCTGCCAGGTAATCCTTGCAGTTCAAAACAGTGTTCGTCAGCAGGTAGGATAATATGACCTATTTTTGGTGGTTTCTGTTAAGGCATGATAAAATTACACTTAAAATGCACTACACATGAGTCAACACATCATGCAACTTTACTTCGTAGCTATAACAATAAGTAGGCTCAAGTGTCACAGATTCATTCTTTTAATATACCTCTCTATTGTCATACATCATTTAAGTAAAGGCTGGCTGGGTTTGTCCCAATGAAGCAGCATGACATATTTTCAGAGAGACAATGTGGTGACAATGAGTCACATGCAGGTTGATTTCAGTGTGGCTGAACTGATACCTTCTGAACTACAAAAGTAAGTAGACTCAAGTGTCACTGATGCAGCAGGATGCTGACTCATTATCGAATTATAAAGACAAGCAACACTGCACCATACAAATTCTTGATTTTAGTACAGTGTATAAACTTATAATGTCTTTTCTTAAAATGTGCTAATCTATATAACTGATCACCTGTAGTATGAGGCGGTAGTAAGTATGGGGGTTATTCGGGTATTAAGGTCTGTAGACTATCGAATGTCACTCGAAAATTGGAAAGTGTGTGGACACCAACTCCTGGCATGCCTTGCTCATCAAACAATGCCATTTGTGTTGCTTATGTCACAGTGTGCTGTTTACAGTTGCAGTTCCAAATGTTTAAAACGATTGATCAGCCTGCTGGCTGTGGGATATGGTCAGTGATTAGTTTTTGATAGCAAGTAATGTTGCAGCAGTAGAAATTCATTAACAGATAAGTTGGATGTATGGTCCAAATGCGCCAAGTGACAGAAAAGTGCATAAGTGAGAGAGAGCTTTCATGGACAGACAGGAAAATGTTCCTGATGGACTGCGATCAGGCCGACCATCACTGATCGCAGAAGATTTAGTCAACGCTGTGGATGAAAAGGTTCATGGAGACTGTCGCCAAGTGATTTTCACTTGTTCCACTAGCTGAAGAAGTTTATCAGTGGTAAGTGCTTCGCAACAGATGATAAGGTGAAAGTTGTACTTGAAGACTAGTTATTCTCACAGGTGGCAGACATCTATGACTCAGGGATACAAAAGCTTGTAGAATGTTACAACAAATGTCAAACTATGTAGAAAAATAGAGAAATGTGTAAGGAATTAAATAAAAAGTCTTCTTTTTTAAAAAAAAAAAAAATAAAAGAAATCTGTGAGTTATTTTATAAAAAATCAAACAATGGAAAGTCAGAAAGTGAGCTTTCAGCCAACAAGGTCTTCATCGAAAATACCTCCACCCCCCCCCCCCCCCCCCCCCCCTCCCCCGCACATGTGCATGAGCGACCACAGTCTCTCAGTCTCTGGCTGCTAAGACCAATGCTTTCTTATGAGTGATTTTATGAGAAATCTGGTCTTAATTTCTGAGTAACCTTTGTATTAATTCAGAAAATGAATTTAAAAGCTGTGTTTTATGCAAATATCTCCTTAGACCCTACTTTTTCTGTAAAAGTCCTATTTAGCCGTTTCTAGATCTAAACATAGGATGTAGCTCTTTTTATGTTCTACAAGGTTAAAACCTTCAAATCCGGGCTCTGTTGGTTACACACTATAGAACCTAGACTTGACTCCTCTGATTTTCATCTCTTTCCTCACATTGAACACGTACTAGGAGAACAGCATTTTGGCACAAACAGTGAGCCACAGACCAGCGTAGAGAATTGGCCGAAAGCACAGGGAACTGCCTTCTATGAGAAGTGAATTCGAAAGTTGGTACCACGTCACCAAATTTCTAAGTTGGAGTGACAACTGTGTAAAGAAGTAGCTGGAAGGTGTAGCTAAATGTTACAAATAATATTTTTGATTGGCAACGGCCTTGCCTCAGTGGATACACCAGTTCCCGTGAGATCACTGAAGTTAAGTGCTGTCGGGCGTGGTTGGCACTTGGATGGGTGACTATCCATGCCGCCATGCGCTGTTGTCATTTTTCAGGGTGCACTCAGCCTGACGATGCCAATTGAGGAGCTACTCGACCGAATAGTAGCGGCTTCAGTCAAGAATACCATCTTACGACTGGGAGAGCAGTGTACTGACCCCACACGCCTCCTATCCGCATCCTCCACCGAGGATGACACGGCAGTCGGATGGTCCTGGTAGGCCACTTGGGGCCTGAAGACGGAGTGCTTTATTATTTTTGATGATCACTGTTGTTTCCACCAGTGGAACATTGAAGAGAGAAAGGAAAAAAAAAAGCCCTCGTACATGAACAGGTAGAAGGGCAAGACCATAATTAATAATAACAGGAAGTGGCATAACTGAAGGCCAAAAAGAGAGAGCATAATGAGGAGAGACTGAGAGCATTTGTTTTACAGTTTGAAAGGGAGAACTGGGCATATATTGCATTGGTGCATAAGTTCATAGCAGTTTTTCATAAGTTTAATAAACACAACAGGTACCCATAACATTGACTTCAGTCATCAATAATATGTTCTCCTTCACTATTTACAACAGTCTGCCAATGCTGGGGTAACTTCTCAATTCCGCGAATGTAGAAATTGTGTGGTTTTTGAGTTGAAGAATTCTTTGCACCATGTTTGGTGTGAATTTTCATCTGGAAAGGATGTTTGCTGAAGGTTGCTGGATAGAGAGCGGAAAAGGTGAAAATCTGAGGAGGGCACAATATCAGGTGGATGAGCAATGACTTCCCAACCCAGCTCCTGTATAGTGTCTTAGTCAGTCTTCCAGAATGTGAGTGGATGTTATCTTGGAGCAGTGTCACTTCAAGCAGTCTTTCTGGTAATTGTTCTTGGATTGAACCTGCAAGATGTCTCAGTAAACAATTAATGTCAGCGGTGATGGCTACACCTGGGAGAAGCAATCCATAATACACCACACTGTCGCTGCTCCGTCAGATGCATAACATTGTCTTTTGTGTATACATGCAGGTCTTTGTGCAGGGAGTTGCTGATTTTTTGGGTTTGACCATTTCTTTCTTTTCCTTATGGTAGTGTAGGCACCATTTCTTGTCACCAGTAACGATACAGTATAGGAGTGGTCAGTGTTGTTCATGAGCCCTCCATCCTGCGAAATGATATCTAAATGTATATGCCAATGAAATAAATAGTTTGAGTGTGACATTTCCTTACCTGCCACCAATATTCTGATTCAGTGACATTGTTAACAAGACTGCTTGATTTTTCTAATCCATCAAAATATGTAAAATGTCAATCATTCCATCCATTACTTTCACCCAGATTAAATGGTGTTTCATAGCAGTAAGTTATGTTCTTGGTTTATGCATATGATTCTCAGTGTTAATTGCTGCTTGACTATTGCACCTCACAGGTATTAACTCTCCAGTCATTTATTTCAGGTCAAGACCCTTCAGTATCTCTCTCATACATACCACCTGCCTTTTGCAGGTTTCCAGTGATATGTTCGGCCTCCATTGTGCTAAATCCAACTGTAGTTTGTTTAATACTCCTCCAGTACACTGGAGATACTGTCAGTATTGTCACATATTCATTAATGCTTTAGTGATCATGTATTCAAGTAGTGCAGTCAGTATCAGCAAATGCAGGAAGCATTTGACAAGTGCAATAGTATTCGAATTTGTGATGAGCCAGAATGAGATTTTCATTCTGCAGTGGAGTGCGCGCTGATATGAAACTTCCTGGCAGATTAAAACTGTGTGCCGGACTGAGACTCGAACTCGGGACCTTTGCCTTTTGCGGGCAAGTGCTCTACCACCTGAGCTACCCAAGCACAACTCACGCCCCGTCCTCACAACTTTACTTCTGCCAGTATCTCGTCTCCTACCTTCCAAACTTTACAGAAGCTCTCCTGCGAACCTTGCAGAACTAGCACTCCTGAAAGAAAGGATATTGCGGAGACATGGCTTAGCCACAGCCTAGGGGATGTTTCCAGAATGAGATTTTCACTCTGTAGCGGAGTGTGCGCTGATATGAAACTTCCTGGCAGATTAAAACTGTGTGCCAGACCTAGACTCGAACTCGGGACCTTTGCCTTTCCTGGGCAAGTGCTCTACCATTCTGGAAACATCCCCTAGGCTGTGGCTAAGCCATGTGATGAGCTGTTTCCTTCATTATCTTAGTACTCTCCACTCCAATGATCCTTGTTAAATTTTGAACAATATTGTGACATCTTTGTCAGCGAGAAAGCCATGTCTGGTTGAGTCCTCTATGAAATGTAAAGGAGTCTACCATTAAGCTCACAATGTGGAAGGTTTCTAGCTTCGCTAGCACACTTCTCATCGCGAAAATTAGTTTCATTTCATTTGCGCTTTTGGATCTCTTAGTATATTGAAGTCCAAAACTTTGAAGTAGTTGATTAATATACTCTCTTTGAGACTCATTGTTCTACCTTCACTGTTTCCAAATTTTGTTTCTATCGTGTGACACCATTCCCATGTGTTAGAGTTAAAAGCAATTCTGTAATAGACTTTCCATTTTTTGCCTCATTTCTTCATTCTGTGGAAATGTTAGCATGTTATTCATGTATACTAACAACATGTGACTTAATTCGTATACCTAACCTAACGTAACCTAACCTACAGGGATCTATATCATTTTGAATAAGTCAAGCTTCTACTGCTTTGTTTCAGTCCCTATATTGACTTTTTAACTTGCAAACTAAACTTACTTTGCCCTTCTTGATGAAGCCTTCTGGCTAGAGCCCATACAGAGGGGTCCAGAAGAATGTACACACTTTTTGATAGTTAACGTGTTTGGAACAAAATGACATATTGTTGCAATTTTGTGCAGTAGCATAGTCCATTGTTTTCTCAACAGATCTTGGCACTTGTTTTCCAACAGATGACAGTGCAGCAGTGAATGAGGTAAGATCGTTATTTGTGCAGTGCAAGGCCCTATGAAGTGGTAATGGAAGTATAAAAACATGATGGAGGTACAACACCAATGGCATAGATTGTGTATTGAACTCGGCCAACAACACACACAATGAATTTATTGTATTTGGGATAGATTTGAAGCTGACTGCACTGTTCAGGATATGTGTAAGGAAAAGTCTGGCTTACCAGAAACATCTACAAGTCCAGCTTCCAGTGCAGGTCTGTTGCAACATTTTACTAGGTCACCTCAGAAACCCGCGAAGCAGGGTGCACATGAAAGTGGGGTAAGCCAATCAAGCATACGATGAATTCTGAAGGAAGCAATGTGGAAAGTGTACATTCCAAGATCACTGCATGCTATGAACAAGGATAACATGGATCGAAGGATGGAGTACTGCAAGTGATTTGAGGGCATGCTTCAGAAGGATGAATGACATGCAGGGATGGTTATGTGGTCTGACGATGTTAAATTCTGAATATTTCTAAAGGCTGCCACAACTGTGTGTACTGGACTCCTGAAAACTGTCATGTTCATGTGGACAAACATATTAATCTGTCACATGTTAGTGTGTGGTGTAGTCTGTCATTGTTTAGTTTGACTGACCCATTCTTCTTTGAAGGTACCATAACTGGCGAGAAATATCTTCATATGCTACCAACATCGATTTTGCATATCATCCGAGAGGTGTTTGGAAATGAAAGATTTACCTACAACAAGCCTCACTAACACAGGTATGTCAGAACCTACTTGGATGAAAATCTACCTGTATGATTGAGCGGCTGTTGAGTACCAATCACAGCCTCCAGATCTTTCACCTCTTGACTTCTACATATGGGGGATCAACAGAAGCCGGCTACAGTAAATGAGCTACGAGAAAACATTGAGATGTCATGTTTGGCTATCACACAAGCAGCACTGACAGCCGTAGTTCAGTCAATAGTTCAGTGGCAACGATGTAGTTTGGCTGCCAATGGGGTCACTTCGAACAAATAAAATAGCCTTCTCCCATGCAAGAATTGTAACAGTATGTCATTTTGTTCCATTAATATTGACTATCAAAGATGTCTTCATTTTTCTGGACCCCTCTGCTATGCAGATGTGAACTCTTCATATCATACTAATCAGTATGCCAATTTTTCTCAACACTGGCTGCTATCACCAGACAAATTGTTTCAAAATTTAAAATAAGAGCATAAATCTTAGTATAGTCCACACCTTATACTTGGAATGTCCTTTAAAAATCTCTCTCTCTCGCCAATTGTCATCTTTACTGTTGTGTACTGGAACTGCACCAGATGGTAGCTTGACCAATTTCCAATCATCATAGATGTTCAAGGAGTTAATTTCTTCATTCTACAGAATCCTGAGTGTGCCCTCTATTGTGGTCGGATGCTGTGGGGCAATGAGTGGATTCCAGACAGTTGTGCAATGTGTTGTCATAGAACTATTGTGATAATATTGTGAGAAGTCACCATTCCCAGGATGTAAGCTGTGTACAGCCTGCAAGAAGCTCTGTCATCAGTGACGGCATAACAGCTTGCTGTATTCAGCAGCCAGTGGGAAGAATCGGCAGTGATTCTGCTAAGACACTGACTGCAGTAGCAAGCAATGGCTCACAGTGCGTACTGGATGCTCCCGGCAGCCCAGGATGGCCACACAAATGTGTGTGGGGCACGCTCAACCAGTGTGAATGGGGTGGCTCACAGCAGCATCGGTGTGTGCCCACGTGAGCAGAGGCAGGTAGCAAGAAGTTTGCTTGCATGGCCGAATTTGGCTGAATGGGAGTGTGGCCCCACTCTTGAACAATAGACTCCCAGGGTAAGAGGCCGGCAGCAGCTGAAGTAGGCACCCAGGTGGCCTGCCGGTTGGAGGATACTCGAGTCTGCAGCTTGGACTTGGCACAAGCAGCAGGGCCGCCGTTAGCAGTGACAGTCGGGAGGTGGTGACTGGTCGATGCACATAGACTCGTAGACCGTTGTAGGTCTGCCTTTTGGGTCTAGTGACTGGTAGACAGCAATACCGTGGAAAAAAAATGAGTGTTTACATGTACTTGGCCTGACTTGTGTTGCTACATTATTGATTTCTACCAAATAATTCACAACAAAACAATGGCCTGGATATGAAGCTGTCAGGCCAGCAATGCTGTAGTGATGCTGCCTGTTTGCTGCATCAGTTTTATTACAACTCTAGTCCCTTGGCTTGCCCAGTTATTTGATAGTTGCTGGATGCCATAGTGTTATATCAGCAGGCAGCCCCTGATGTAACGGCATCTGGTCAGCTCCGATCTGACCCATTTCTGTTGCTCGTGCTTTAGTCGTGACAGTGTCTTAATTTTACTCAGCTGTGACCAATAAATTACGTGTGATACAATAATGCATTACAACTGTCCATTCACCTGTCCCATCATAATTAACTACTTTCAAATAAAGTAATGGTTCGTCATTGTTCTTCCTCACACAACTTGGTTCAGTATAAGCCACATTGATAAACTAGGTGTTAAGTGCGCATAGGCTCCAGGATAAGGCTTCCCTTTGGAACAAAGTGTCATTGGATAACATTTGCTGAAACCCATTTCTACTTTTCTTGTATCCTTTCTCTGCCTACAAGGTTTTTGTGGAATTTCAGCATTTTCCACAAGTTCCTTATTACCATCCAGTAATAAAGGCATTTCTTTTAGGTTTTCCTCCTCATCTGAGAGGCCATAAAATTCCTCTTCAGTGGTTGAATCTTCTCATCCACTTTGGATTTCATCTTCATAATATAGAAATGGAAATGGTTCTTCATTGTACAGTTCAGCTGAGCATATGATATTCAGTTTTTTTCAAATATACGGTACCAATATTCCAAGACCTATTTCTTTTCTGGTATGTGGATCCTTTATCCATAGCCCTACAGAGAGTATCCAGTAAGAGCGCCTTTTCCCTGATAATTTAGAACATTATCTTCATTTGTGAGTGTGAAAGCAAACTTTACATCCAATCATATGTAAATGATATACACAAGGCTTTCTAAGTGTCAGAAATCCATATGGCACTTTCTTTGTCGCAGATATTTGTAACAAGATTTTTTATTTGTGGTACACTGTGTATCAGCTTAGCCCAAGAACTGTTTGGTAAATATCATCCTAGCAACAGCAGTCTTACCATGTCCATTAATATTCTATTGAGGTGTTCAGGTATACCATTTTTCTGCAGTGTCCGCATCCAGTGACACCTATGGGCTGAGGATAACACGGCGCCTGTTCGGTACCCTTGGGCCTTCACGGCCTGTTCGGGAGGAGTTTAGTTTTTAGTTTTATGTCATAGTTACTTCATGCTGAATACCTTCAGATTCACAGAACTCCGCCATTGTCAGTGTGGATTCTTTTAGAGTTGTTAATGGTTTATTTTTCTGTTTGAGTCTTGTATTTATTGAATTCTTCAAATACTTTGTTCTTATTTTTTAAGAAATGTACAAATATATATCTGCTTGCATCATTCATGAAACTCATTAAATATCTATGTCTCCCAACCTTGCAACATCAGTAGGTCCATGAGATCATATTTAACAGGTTCTAAAGTGATTGTTCATTACTTCAAATTTTGCTGTACAGTTTTTGTTAAGTTTTCATATTGATTTACACACCAAACTGCCATCACACTAGTGTAATCCACGGAAGGTACTGCCAACCTATCAGGACATGCTCAGAGACATCTCAGTTTTGGCGTGTGTACAGGTAGTATTGTGTAGTGTATGGCTTTTGGCACATGGGTTGAGGAGATGACCTTGCAAACACTGCAGTGCAGATTCTGTAATTCAGCTACTAATCAGCTTATGCAGGAAACTGTTTTCAAAGTTACTATTACTGTACTTCTGTGATTGTAACTGTCTTTTCAGTATTATTATTATTATTATTATTATTATTATTATTATTATTGTTATGGGCACACTATTTGTCAGCTGATGGCCATATTCAGTTCTAATCATTTTCACAGAACTATTGAGATCTTCGGTGGAACCAATCATGATAAAATGATTCTGTTTGATGAACAGTATAAATGAGAAAGCTGAGATACCTTCAGACTCCAGAAAGAATGTAATAACTCGAATTTAAAAAAAGGCAGATGCTTGCAGTTGCGAATATTACCGAACTATCAGTTTAATTTCTTAAAAGACGATCATTGTCGCCGTTGACTGTATAAAATATTTATTGTTACTATTGCAATTTCGGCCTTATCGCCATTTTCAAGTAACACTGCAAAGTTACATTCTGTCAGAATATAAAACTATCTGACATGAGTACATGTCGTCGTCAAAATGCCGTCTTTTGACTGTGAGAGTCCACAAGATCTGATGAGTACGACACTTGTTAAGTTAATCACATGAGAAGTTTATCAGTTTAATGTGTGGAAGCAAATTACTGACACGCATTTACAGAAGAATAGAAAATCTGTTAGAGGCTGACCTTATGGAATATGAGTTTTGGTTCTGGGAAAGTAGGGACAGTGAGGTAATACAATTTAGTTTAGAAGAAAGACAAAGGATATGTAGGTTTAGAGGAATCTTTCAACAATGTTAGCTGAACTGCACACTTACAAATTCCGGAGGCAGTAGGGGTGAAACACAAAGAGTGGAAAGTTGTGAATAACTTTCACAGGAGCAAAATTACAGTTGTAAGTGTCGAAGGGTATAAAAGGGAAGCATTGGTTGCAAAGGGAGCGAGACAGGGTTGTACATCTACATCTGCATCTGCATGGTTACTCTGCAATTCACACTTAAGTTCCTGGCAGCGGGTTCATTGAACCATTTTTATACTACTTCTCTACCATTCCACTCTCGAATGGCGATTGGGAAAAAGGAACACCTAAATCTTTCTGTAGCATATCTCGATGTTATTCTGTCTCTACGTTGAATTATCTGTGAAATAAACCAAGGACAAATTTGAGGAGGAGGAGAAATAAACTTTGTTGTTTACCCATAACATAGTATTTGTTTCATAGATGGCAAAGGACTTCAAAGAACAGTTGATTGGAATGGACAATGTACAGTGTAAAGTAAAACAGGAGTACTGGAATGCTGCAAACATAAATCAGACAATGTTAAGAGAATTACAAGGGGACCTCTAAATATAAATTACACATTGTTGTGGCAGCCAGATAACTTTTATTGAATGCCACACTACACTTCAAAGTGACAAATACACATGATATTCTCTTGTTTTCCAATGTAGTCATCAAATCTGTAAGCAAAGTTTGGAACATTCCATCAGTTGTTCAGTTCCTCAACAATAAAAATCTCCTTATTGGTAATGGAATGATATGAACACTGCTGTGTGAATATCCTTATCATCGGAAAATGTGAAGCTGCTGCAAATCAGTTTCTCGACTATCTGGACATTGTTGTCTGAGGTCAGTGTTGACAGCCTTCCTTCCTTATCAGCATTGTCCTGGTCGCGGCCTTGATCTAATTGTTGACACCATTTCACTACAGCAGGACGCAGCATTCTGGTCCATCTACTGCCAGAATTTCACTGTAAATGTGTATCCAATTTAAATTTTTGCCCTCAAGAATCCCGCTGTCCCATGTACTTCAACTCTGGATTATGTTTCCAGTTACAGCACCATTCACTTGCCCTGTATTACACACCTGGTTAACTGTACCACAGCAGAAATGTGTTTGCAGGGAACCCAGAATATGTAGTCTCCTCTGACAGTGCACCACTCTTGTGTGCGCAGTGCAGGAGGATGTGTGTAATTGACTTATTGAATTGCCCCGAGGGTTAACCTCTTCTGGGACAATTTTTTTTCTTAATTTCAATTTTGGCAGTTATTTTTTAACACTATATTTGAGATGTAAGGAAGTCATTACAAATATATTTTTTCAACAGATGCTTCAATTTACTGTACAACAATGGAAATAGGAAATGGCCACATTTATGTACATGGTGCATAGCAGGTTACCTGAGAGCAAACATGGTGAAAACATAAAGAAACCAAAAAATGCGATAAATAGTGGCAAAATTCAAGCAACAAGAATTTGTTCACGTCATGTATTGTGGAAGAACTCCATACATTCTGGGCAAGCAGGAATCTTACATTTTTTGCAAATGTATCTCCTTCTTCTTTTACAGTTTTTATCTCTGCACCTAGGAGGATTCTTACATTCCTTTTTTTTTTTTTTTCCCCCAGAGTAATGGGTTATTCCATCCATTATTAGATCTGCAGAACATGCGGTGTGTTGCCTTTTCTTCAAGTGAATATGGTCATGGGTCTGCCACGCTTCCTTTGCAGGCTTCTGAGCTCTATAACTGTTGTAGCAGCTGATGCCTTGAATTCCACAAAAGAAATATTTCTTTCAGTGTCTCTTTTGTAAAGAATCCATGCATTTTCTAGTGCAGCATTATAAAAGTGGAAAAATATTCTCAAATAAAACTTCTTGCTCTTCATTGTGCGAGGGTAGTGTGCAACCATCCAGTCAGTCATGTCTACTCCGCCCATGAATTTGTTGTAGTATGCTACAGCATATGGCCTCTATATATCTATGCAAGCATGGTTCTTCACATTCCATCTTTTGACGGTATCAGTTGGTGTCCATCCAGCAAAGGTAGATACCATGTGGACAATGTTTCTATCCACTCATCACACAACTGTAATATTGTCATTAGGAGTAGTAATAGACATTGAACCTAGACTTGATTTCATTAGAGCTTTTCTGTTGGTCAATGTACTCTCTCCACCCTTCAGTCTGTTCGACCTTTGGTTCCCAATACATGAATTTTCTTTTGCTTCAGATACAAAAGCAGTGGGATTGTTGTGAATAAATTGTCAAGAATGATCTTGTGATTGTTTCCTTCTAGCACCTGGCACAAGCTTACGACAGTGTTCCCACTAGGACCAAAGTTATTCTGTTCCTGCCTTTTCCCCTGGAACAGCTCAAAAAAGTCACATATCCATGTGAGCTAGAGCGTACCCATGCTTTGAATCCCCACTTTTTGGATTTAGACTTTTATACTGTTTTGCCCTGCTTCTACCCTTGAAGGGGATAATCATTTCATCTATAGATTGATATTCAGTAGGAGTTACTGTCCCTGAAAATTTCTGTTTCAGACTGTCCAAAATGGGTTTCACCTTTACAAACATGTCAGTGTCGTTTTCAGGGATTTCATCATTGTCTACAAAATATAAATATGTTTTTATTTTCTCAAATCTCTTTAGTGACATAATGTCAGCAATAAGATCCATTCTCAAAGCTGGGTTACTTCACCAGTACATATGATAGTTTGGGTACTTTATATATGTCAAAATCAAATTAACCACTAAGAAGCAATGAATTTCACTTACTGAGACAGAGAAATTTCATTCACCATTTGAAAAAGCATACCGTGTTGTCTCTCTAATTATCATGTCCAGTGCTGATTTCTATCCTTTCCTATATTCAAGATAATAAGTGTAACAGATTTATTATACAGGGTGTTACAAAAAGGTACGGCCAAACTTTCAGGAAACATTCCTCACACACAAAGAAAGAAAATATGTTATGCGGACATGTGTCCGGAAACGCTTACTTTCCATGTTAGAGCTCATTTTATTACTTCTCTTCAAATCACATTAATCATGGAATGGAAACACACAGCAACAGAACATACCAGCGTGACTTCAAACACTTTGTTACAGGAAATGTTCAAAATGTCCTCCGTTAGGGAGGATACATGCATCCACCCTCCGTCGCATGGAATCTCCGATGTGCTGATGCAGCCCTGGAGAATGGCATATCGTATCACAGCCGTCCACAATACAAGCACGAAGAGTCTCTACATTTGGTACCGGGGTTGCGTAGACAAGAGCTTTCAAATGCCCCCATAAATGAAAGTCAAGAGGGTTGAGGTCAGGAGAGCGTGGAGGCCATGGAATTGGTCCGCCTCTACCAATCCATCGGTCACCAAATCTGTTGTTGAGAAGCGTACGAACACTTTGACTGAAATGTGCAGGAGCTCCATCGTGCATGAACCACATGTGTTGTACTTGTAAAGGCACATGTTCTAGCAGCACAGTAGAGTATCCCGTATGAAATCATGATAACGTGGTCCATTGAGCGTAGGTGGAAGAAACTAAAATGAGCTCTAACATGGAAATTAAGCGTTTCCGGACACATGTCCACATAACATCTTTTCTTTATTTGTGTGTGAGGAATGTTTCCTGAAAGTTTGGCTGTACCTCTTTGTAACACCCTGTATATTGGAGTTAACAATAGCATGTGTGACAGAAACTTAATAAAGAATGCACATAGAACAACAGCCTATTGACAGTTGATGTGCAAGTGGCTGAAATACGTAAGAAATGATTAAGAAGAAAATGTAAAGGAATCTGAGAAGCTAAGACCTATCACAGTTGGAATACACTGGGTAGAATTTACATTCAGAGACTGTGAGTACAAAGAGAAGGTTGAAGGCAGGAAATTGTGAATTTCAAAAGTTAACGGAATAGTTCAGTAATATGTTTGTACTTGGTATGTTTAAATTTGCAGTATACTGCTAAGGGCATATAAGACTCCTTCAGTGTTTTGTCTCCTACTGTGATGATCAGCAATATAAAGTTCAGTGTATTGAACTATTGGAGATTGGGACCCAAGACTATTTCCATAGTGACATTATTCAGTAGTGAGTTGTAAATCAGTAACTTGATGGTTACAAAATCCAGTAGTTGAAGAGGTAATTCAGAGCCAACTGAAATTTTAATTTTTGTTACAGAACCAGCATTGAAACAATGCCGCAATATTGCACGCCAGTACGCCTACTTCAGCAAGCTGTTCCAGGTAAGAGTTATTTATTCTTTATATGTTTTTCCCTGTATTTAACTTTATTCTTAATGAAAGTAAAAAGTGCATGGCAGGGTACTAACAAATGTAAAAGTGGCAGTTGTAGTTTTTCATATGTCACTAATATTATAAGGTCACTGTACTCCTGTGGTAAAGTCATTGTGCTCCTGTGGGAATCTTGTGTTTTCTATACAGTGTGTCCAAGAAGTCCTCATTCTCCTAGATCAGAACAGTATATTGTATATTTGAGTATTTACAGATAAAAACTATGTTTCTGTATGTACACCATCATTCCTTACACGAAGAGCTCTGTGCCTCCATTTCCTCCTCGACATCTTGCAGAGAGTCATAGGACTTCTGCTTTGAAAGGCTTCCGCAACTCTGTATTAGTCTTGAACTGACACTGAGCCACATGGGACTTGATCGTTCCCTGTAATGAGCTACCTGGCATGGTAAGGTCTTGGCATCGTGGTTTGGACAGGGCTGGAGATGTTGCTAAATCACGCCACATCCAGTGGCCTTAAAATGGTTCATTGAACAACTCGCCCACCTGAATAGCAATTTGTGCTGGAGCTATGTCTTGCTGTAACCAAATACCCATCATTATCTTCTGTTCGAGCTGAGGTATTAACCGAATTTCACCATGTCCAAATAAGAATTACTATTCATGTTTCCTTCAAAAAATATGATCTGGACATGTATCGTGACGACACCCTGCCCCATATTAAAACTGTATTACGTGCTGGGCTGGGCTGCTGAATATTCAGTTATCACATTCACAGTTGTGCGTTGTGAGCCAGGTACGCCCTTGCTTTGCGTCAGGAGATTGTTTGCCAACAGAAGATTCACTCGGCTGTTTATTGCCGAGCCTCCTGCAGCTGCCACAGCATCTGAGTGGTAGAGGCTGAGCTAGTACACGTTGCGCAGGTCACAGTAATCAGCACTGCAGCCATCGTCACCTATTTGTGTCTGCTTGGTTATGTGTACACAGGATGCTGCACCCATGTTCCTCCAATGATGGATACTTACAATGCCGCTCTACTCCTCGACAGCCAGCATTACTAGGATCGACCGTCAACTACTCAAATCTACACTTCAGACAACACTATGTGCCACTGCCATTCCCCATCAGACAGTGCTGCCTCAGGTGCTTGTTGGGATCATCAGCTGCTGGACATCCATCAGTCATCTACACTTCAGACAACACTTTCTGCCACTGCCATTCCCCATCAGACAGTGCTGCCTCAGGTGCTTGTTGGGATCATCAGCTGCTGGACATCCATCAGTCATTCCCAAAGCATGGACCCATGTCTTGATGACCCATGAGCTCACAATCACATGGTACAGTGTTGCTGATAATCCTCGTCACCTCCCGACTCCTCACCACTACCGTGATGAGGAGCTCTGTAATTGTGGGCATCCACTACATCTTTTCAAGATGGTCTTTTATGTTGTACTCAGGCTCTGTCCTCTAAAGCTGTACCAAGTTTTGTTCAGGTTAAAAAACAGAGTTGTTATTGCAACATGTGAATTCAGTCTCAGTCTGTCTCATCCCCTGATTGGGGGTACAGCAAAACATGAGACAGGTTTCATTCCAACTCTTGCACATAATGGGAATTTTCCTTAGGTTGGAAAATGTCTTATGTGTTGTGTGAACTGTTGCACAGTCATCAGAAAATCACACTCTTGCATGTGAGATTATTTGAAAATCATGCAAACAAAGCAGTGCAGGTTGCAACTCACTGCTCCATGTCATTGTCAAATACTTCACTCACAAACATTGGTCTAAATCCTTTCATTTTGAAATATTTTTTTAATTTAGTCATACACTGTTGACTGTGGTGCTTGAAGCCCAGCTGCATCTTTGGGAACAGGTGGCCTTGGAGATGGCTCAATTTATTACTGAATGGCTTCACACATTTTGTCTCATATCTTGTTACTGTTACTGTTACTGTGTGGCCTGAGTTTAACACTACCTGAAACAAACCTGTAATGTTTGGGTATGGTGTTTGTAGTGTCCTGCACGATACAGTCAAGTTGTTGAAATATCTGGGCCTAATGTTGCAAAGTGACATGAGGTGGAACGAGAATATGAGAACTGTGACAGGGAAGGCACATGGTTGACTTCAGTTTATTTGGAGAAGTTTAGGAAAGAGTGGTTCGCCTGTAAAGGAGACCACATGTAGGACGCTGGTGCGACCTATTCTTGGGTACAGCCAGTGTGTTCGGGGTCCATACCAGGTCGGATTGAAGGAAGACATCGAAACAATTCAGAGGTGGGGTGCTAGATATGTTACTGGTAGGTTTGAACAACACGCAAATGTTAAGGAAATGTTTCGGGAACTCCAGTGGGAATCCCTGGAGGAAAGATGATGTTCTCTTTAAGAAACACTATTGAGAAAATTTAGAGAATCAGCATTTGAAGTTGACTGCTGAGTAGTTCTACTACTACCAACATAAATTACATATAAGGACTTTGAAGATAAAATATAAGAGATTAGGGGTCATACTGAATCATACAGTCAGTTGTCTTCTCTCTCACTCTGTTTGCAAGTGGAACGGTGGCCTGCAGAGTATCTATGTAGATGTGGATGAAACCTATAAACATGTAAATTTATGTAGAGGTGAAACTCCCTGGCAGATTAAAACTGTGTGCCCGACCGAGACTCGAACTCGGGACCTTTGCCTTTCGCGTGCAAGTGCTCTACCAACTGAGCTACCGAAGCACGACTCACGCCCGGTACTCACAGCTTTACTTCTGCCAGTACCTCGTCTCCTACCTTCCAAACTTTACAGAAGCTCTCCTGTGAACCTTGCAGAACTAGCACTCCTGAAAGAAAGGATATTGCGGAGACCTGGCTTAGCCACAGCCTGGGGGATGTTTCCAGAATGAGATTTTCACTCTGCAGCGGAGTGTGTGCTGATATGAAAGTTTCATATCAGCGCACACTCCGCTGCAGAGTGAAAATCTCATTCTGTTATGCAGAGGTGTCTGCAGAGTGTTTGTATTTTATATTATGGGTACAAACAAAAGAGGTAAGTGGAAGACAAGCAAATAATCATAATAAAAAAAGTTGAGAAACTAATGGTATCTCTGACATGCCGTATTAAGACTGTGTGCATGAATACCTCATAACAAAGTTCCTCCGGATCCAAAATGCAGATATGCACACATTACAATGTGTCTTCCAGGTGGGCATCATTCATGTGAAGGCAGGTTTCTGCATGTCTCCTATCGATTCCCGTACAAGTACTGATGTCCCAGATATGTTTCCAGTGCACTGACAACCATCCACAGTGCATTTCAGGAGTTTGACACTATCAGTAGGGCTAGCTTTAAACACCTGCTAACAAACAAACAAAAAAGGGGTTAAAGTTAGCAGGACTTTGGATGCCTTGGTACTGGCGAGCCATGACTGACACATTTGTTGTGGAAAGCTATTTACCAGCACTTCATCACCCAGAAGGATGATAAGATCAAATAAGAGCAGTTTATGACATTGTAATTTGTGATTGACTTGTGGTGTTTTGAAATAAATGTAACAGTAGACATTAAAGTGTTGTGAGATCGGTGTGCCTGCACTTCATGTATATGCTACATCAGGGAGGCCATTGGATTCTGCACCTATGTTTATTAGGATTCTTTGGTTGTTTCATTGTCGTCCTCTCACCCATTTCTTTTATACTTACAATAATCAGACACCCAGTAGACAGCTGTTATTCCCATGCTATTGTTGTATCTTCTAGCAGTACAACTAAATAAAAAAAGTTTGAAACTGTCAGTTTGTTTGAAATGCACAAGCTTTCACCAGTACTCTTCCTTCATGTAGACACGGACACTGCTAATTGTAACAGGCAGGTGAGACATGTATGATGACAAGGATATCCCCATGCAGTAGGACGATTTGGGGTTGTACTTGCATTCTACTTCTTCTGCAGTGTATCTTTACTTTGCCATTACAACACTTATCGATCTCCATTAATATTATCACTCACTTTTTTGTACATCTTGTAGCTTTGTGCTATAAACATCGCTGTCCATAATATACTACTGACAAACGACATTAAGCAGATGGAAGAGATGGTCCAATGTAGATGCGATACTGTGTAAATGTATCAGCAGCAGATGGCTGCGTGAGACTGCATTAAACGTTGTCACCATGAGATCATGTTACGAAGTCTGATAAGGTAAATAACAGGTATGCGATACGTCCAATAGTTCATGAGTGCATTGAAGGTCCACATTGCTATTAATGTTCTGTGTTAATGACCTGGCAGACGACATTAAAATATTGTCATATGTTCTGTAGATGACACTCTTTGTATGTAAGGAATCACTACAAAAATGCTACAAACAACTAGTTATTTCTTGATAAGATTTCAAAGTGCCACAAAGTCTGGAAATTGGAAATAAATAAAAAAATGTAAAATTTTGCACTTCTTGAAACATGGAAAAGTAATACTATATTACTAAAATGTGAGTCTGAAAGTTCCCTGCCTGTTTTTAGGATTCTGTGCCTCAATCTGTAAACACAGAACTCTTACAGGATCGCTTTGTTGTCTGTGTGTGTGTCTGTTCATGAAACTGCTAAGAACCCTTTCTCCCAGGGACAAGTAGATTTGTCAGGTTCAAATATATCTGACATGCTAAGGCCTATGGTCTCTTGGCAGCGTAAAATTTTTGAGCTTCTAAGCCAATTCAGTCAAAAGAGATGGCCATTTATGTCACATACACTATGTGATCAAAAGTATCCCGACACCCCCACAAAACATATGTTTTTAATACTAGATGCATTGTATTGCCACCTACTGCCAGGTGCTCCATATCAGCGACCTCAGTAGTCATTAGACATCATGAGAGAGCATAATGGGGTGCTCTGCAGAACTCACGAACTTCAAACATGGTCAGGTGATTGGGTGTCACTTGTGTTATACGTCTGTACGTGAGATTTCCACACTCCTCAACATCCATAGGTCCACTGTTTCCGATGTGATAGTGAAGTGGAAATGTGAAGGGACACGTACGGCACAAAAGCATGCAGGCTGACCTCGTCTGTTGACTGACATAGACCGCTGACAATAGAAGAGGGTCGTGTGATAGGCAGATATCTATCCAGACCATCACACAGGAATTCCAAACTGCATCAGGGTCCACTGCAAGTACTAGGGCAGTTAGGTGGGAGGTGAAAAAACTTGGATTTCGTGGTCGAGTGGCTGCTCATAAGCCACACATCATGCTGGCAAATGCCAAACGACACCTTGTTTGGTGTAAGGAGCGTAAACATTGGATGATTGAACAGTGTAAAAACTTTGTGTGGAGTGACAATTCACGGTACACAATGTGGCGATCCAATGGCAGGGTGTGGGTACGACGAATGCCTGGTGAACTTTATCTGCCAGCGTGTGTAGTGCCAACAGTAAAATTCAGAGGCGGTGGTGTTATGGTGTGGGTGCATTTTTCATGGAGGGGGTTGCAACCCTTGTTATTTTGCATGGTAATATCACAGCGTAGGCCTACATTGATGTTTTAAGCACCTCCTTGCTTCCCACTGTTGAAGAGCAATTCGGGGATGGCGATTACATCTTTCATTTCGGTCAAGCACCTGTTCATAATGCACGGCCTGCGGTGGAGTGGTTACACGACAATAACATCCCTGTAATGGATTGGCCTGCGCAGAGTCCTGACCTAAATCGTATAGAACACCTTTGGGGTGTTTTGGAACGCTGACTTCATGCCAAGCCTCACCGACCGACATCGATACCTCTCCTCAGTGCAGCACTCTGTGAAGAACGGGCTGCCATTCCCCAAGAAATCTTCCAGCACTTCATTGAATGTGTGCCTGCAAGAGTGGAAGCTGTCATCAAGGCTAAGAGTGGACCAACACCATACTGAATTCCGACACTACCTACGGAGGGTGCCACGAACTTGTAAGTCATTTCCAGCCAGGTGTCTGGATACTTTTGATCACATAGTGTATTTTGATATTTGAAGACTTTATTAATCCTAACATATGGTGTGCTTCCTGTTGGCCCAGGATCATGAAATTTGGCAAGAAGTAAGGTTTCTCAGTATAACTAAAGGAAAAAATGTAAAATTGTTAATTTGCATTTCATCAAACTACAAAAATATATCTTTTGTCATTTGCTATCCGACTTCAAACTTGAAATTAAAATATTCTCAAAACTCTTGGAATCCATGGGACCAATATCTTGCTGTCAGTATCCTTAATTCTCAGAATGGATAAATTGTCTACATACATAATTATGTTTGTATTGAACCCTCAGTGTGAAACTCCTCCTCGCACATGGCCAATCTTTGTGATTGTGGTTCATTGAAATTTAGACATAAGACTGGTGGACAGGTAAAGGCTTACACCTGTAGAACACATTTGTTGTTAACAATGAACATGTGTCTAGACAAATACAGTCACAGTCAGATTTATTGTTGTGAATAGTATATTATTATTTAAAGGAAATATTGAAAAAAGAAAACTTTTTCTTTTGCAGTTTCAGTGAGTTTATTTTAAAATAGTTAGTTACTGCCTATCTATTCAAATTCACACACTTCAAGTTGATATCGCGCTACTTTTCCTTACTGTTGGAGTTATCCATTAGATGAGATTAGATTATTAGGCTTCTTAAAATTAATGCAGCATGATTTTGATTTGCTTTTTCTATCGCTCATGGCCCTGAAATTTCATAGTCAGTGGTTTAAGTATGTTTCACAATTACTGTATACTGTTCATTAGGAATTCCAATGAAACCCACAGAAACTTCGCCTATTTTCAGTACTTTGTGCTAGCATGAATTACAATATGAATGTGAAGAACTGAACTGTAAGCTAGAATGTCCAGACCTTCATGAAAACACAGAGCAGATACACTACCTACAGCTGAAGAAATTTAAAAAAATAAGTAAATAAATACCCTGAAAAGCAACAAAGCCTGTGGAGAAGACTATATTACAGCTGTAATTATAAAATGGTCTCAACCAAAAATTGTAACTAGCATTCAGATCATGTTTGAAGAAGTATGGGAAACTGAAAAGATTCCACAAGACTGGAAATGGCCTTTATCTATCCTTTGCACAAGAAAGGTGACAAACATAATATAAATAATTACAGAGCTATATCTCTGTTGCCAGTGGGTTATAAAATACTTTCAACAATATATCTAAACAAGGTAGAAGCAACACCTGATAGTCATTTGGAAGAATATCAGAGTGGATTTAGAATGGGCAGATCTTGCTTGGAATAGATTTTCAATTTAAAGTCCATAATCCGTCACAGACTTGTAAACTCTAAAGACATGGTTGTAACATTTATAGTTTTAAAAAGCCATTTGATTCAGTTGACAGGGAAACACTAGATAAAGCGATCTGAGAATTAGGCATTAACTAACAAACCTTATTCATGAAATGCTCACACACACCAAATGAAAAGTAAAGTTTCAGGATGAAATATCGAAGGCATTCAAAATATAAACAGATGTAAGCCAAGGTGACAGCCTGTCTCCACTCCTCTTCAGTTGCCCCTAGGAAAAATAGTAAGATACTGGAAACTAAAAGAACATAGGCTATCATGAAGAAGACTGGGGACTAAGAACTGAGGCATTGACATTCACTGTCTAGCATGATTTTTTTCCATTCTTTCCGAAAATGTAACAAATGCAGAAATAGGAATCAGTTTCTTTGAAGAAATAGCAACAAAGCAGGTTTAAGAATATCTTAGAAAAAAACAAAATTTATGACAAACATAAAAAATTCTCCAGAAATCGTAGCAACAGATATTGGACAGAAAAGGAGATTACTAAATTTAAATGTTTGGGAAAAATGATTCAAGAAAATGGTGTAGAAAAATTTGCTTTAGAAGGAAGAGTACGTAAAATGGAGAGAGTGTATGGTATAACCAGGAACATTTACAACAAGAGGTCTCTGTCTAAAAATTTGAGAACACAGCACTACAGCACAGTAGTAAAACCAGAATGTCTTTATGCAAGTGAGTGTTTAGTACTGAATTACAAATTACACAAACTTGAAATAAGAAATGAGAATAATTCGAAAAATACTTGGTCCTGTAAGAAATGCAGGTGTATGGAAATTAAGAAGTAATGAAGTATATTGCAACATCGAAAACATAGCTGAAATGCTGCGGAAGAGGTGACTGCTATTTTTTTGGGCTTCTATACAGAATGAATGGCAACAGCTTAACCAAACTGATTTTTAAATATCGGTGGAACAAGAAGTCAACAGTAACATGGATTCAAGAAGTGAGGAGAGATATTGAAAGAAACAACATAATTGAAAAAGACACAACAGAGAGAGAGACGTTTAAGAAGAATGTGTGAAAAATGTAAGGGTTCCAAGGGAGGAGGGAGAAGACACGATCAAAATGGCCTGAGGAGAGAAAAAGGATACATAGTGAGAAGAAGAAATAATACTAGAGGAAGATGAAAGAACATCAAAAGAGGAAGCATTGAAATTTGTGCATGGTCCTTAGATGACTCAAACGGAAAAAAGAAAGAAAGAACAACAATATGCTTGATGTCATCACTATATAAACTGCCATTGAATATTAAATCATTATAAAAATACTTGACTTATTCCACACATCTCGCAGACATTGATTGTGCTACACGAAATCACTTGGCGAACACTGTTCCAACACAACCGCACATCTCGTGTTCCTAAGCCATATTATTGTTCTGTGCTGACAACATCTGAATTACATATGTGGTGTTTAAACTGGTGCTAGCACCAAGACAGGTAGAAGATAACCTCTGGTGGAAGAAAAATTACACATTAGCCAATTGTGAGCATGTGTGGTACACTTTAAAGTCACAGGTGGAATCAGTCAACTTGTGCAAATACCTGTATGTAACAATTTGTAAGGATATGAAATGGAATGATCACATACACCCATGTATAGATAAAGGACGTGGCAGACTTTGGGTGATTGGCAGTATACTGTGAAAATGAGTTCAGGCTACAAAGGTGACCACTTACAAAATATATGTGTTGCCCATCTCAGAATATTACTGAAGTGTGTGGGAGCCATACCAAATAGCACTAACAGGGGATACTGAATGTTTACGAAGGAGGACAGCATGAATAGTTACAGATTTGTCTAACTTGTGAGAGAGCATTACGGAAATGCTACTGTTCCATGAATGTGATCTTCCAAAGTTAGAAAAACCAGTACTAAACAAAGGACCTAAAAATAAAATTCAGTCACCTATGTATTGCTTCCACAGGGACTGCAAAGACAAGATAGAGTAATTACGTCATGCATAGAGACATTTAAGCAGTCATTCATCCTGTGCTCTGTGCGCAATCGGATCGAGAAGAAATCCTAAAATTTTATAAAGTTCTTTTGTAAGAATATGTTCCTAGAACACTGTGTGTCCTTGTAACCACTACCAGCACTGAGCGGATTTATAATGAGCAACATTGTGGGGCTGTCAATGTGTGCAACACCCTGTCAGTAGGGGCATTTCAGTGCAACAATGGCGCTGGCTGTAGTGGCCGAGCGATTTTAGGCACTACAGTCTGGAACCCTGCGCCGCTACGGTCGCAGGTTCGAATCCTGCCTCGGGCATGGATGTGTGTGATGTCCTTAGGTTAGTTAGGTTTAAGTAGTTCTAAGTTCTAGGGGACTGATGACCTCAGATGTTTAATCCCAT
Source organism: Schistocerca americana (assembly GCF_021461395.2). Classification (NCBI taxonomy): domain Eukaryota; kingdom Metazoa; phylum Arthropoda; class Insecta; order Orthoptera; family Acrididae; genus Schistocerca; species Schistocerca americana. The sequence continues at coordinate 160,072,301 of NC_060127.1, read as the reverse complement.
GGTGCTCAGAGCCAATGTTGGACTGAATGGTAACAAGATATGAGCCACAAACGGTGTCAGTGTTCTTGTAGACCAAGTCTGACTGCACCGAGGAAGGATTGCTCTGTTGTGCACGAAGCGCATCGTGACCCCATCACTTCTGCACCTACCATCTGGCCCCAAGTAATGGACTTATTACAGCTTCTGAAGTAATTTCACCCCATTGATCGGGACTATATTGGTGTACAAGTAAGAAGATGGGTTCGTGATATGCAGGGAGGAATGGAGAATACTTTGCAGTGTTGCCTCATGTCCATCCATTGTCCACCCTCGGAACTGGCATTGCTGAGGTGAGCACCACTTCGGGTTGCTGTTCACGACTCTGACTCTCCCTAGAAAAATTCGTATGTTCCAAAACTATCACTGCCCCCTTCTTAACATAATACTTGTTGAACACCACAATGGCAAGCACCCTCAGTCAACTAAAATTAATACGAAAAGCGACACTAGATGTTCTACAGACACACCAAAGCACATGCAACAGACAGGTGTGACAGACTGATGCTCTCGGTTGGAGCATCATATATCACAGTGCCCCTTGCCACTTCGCATTGTTCTGTCGACCGCCTTCGTTCGTGCTAACCCGTATAGTAGTAGCTGGGGAAGTGTGAGTAGGCTTCTGTTAACGTAACACCACAGATGACAGCCTTTGGAATTGTGTCATAGCTAGGAAGTGTGGACTGGTGACAAGTGGCATCGCATCACTTTAAATGGTGGGTATCGGTTCTGTACTACCTGAGAAGATCATCTGCAAATACATCAATACCGAGGGGGTGGAGGACATTCTGCTAATGTTCTGAAAATGCATGATAGTGTAGCAAATGGTGTTTTGAGCCATTTGATATGAATTCAGGTACAACTGGTAGTGATTCGGGGATTTCTGATGAAAGAACGATATTCACTGTCACTGACCTCGTCTGTCCTTGCGTGTTACCTCTCGTCAGACAGTCTACTGGTACCAACTTTCAACAGCAAACCATTTAATCCTCACATGATACGTGTGTATATGAACTGCCTGTGTGATGTTGAGATACTTCCTCACCTATAAATATCATTAGTAGAACTTCTGTGGGACCTGCGTGGACATCAACTCTGTGTCAGTGTCAGTATCCATGACATTGAGGGGTCTAACCTACCTCTTGCCTTTACTGCCCAAAATGATAGTTATGTTATAATATATAAAATTTTTGTTAGTATTATTAGAATAAAGCCACAGTTCTCAAACACATTTTGTAAAGATAAATATGGGTATTTGATATGAATTAACTCCTAGTAACAAGCAGTGAAGTTCTGACCCAGTATATCATGCATGTAATATTGGTGTCATGTTTTCTACTAAAGTGGTGTATTGCGATGTGAGCTAATATGAATGGAACACTGTTCAATTTCATTACAAGGGCCATTTACAGTAGTTGATCAAGAACCATCAGGAGAATGTACTATGGCTATATGTAAGCTTTCCCAATCAAATTGATGCAAGAATCCTGATGCCATTTTACCTAAAAGTGACCAGCGATGCGCCTGTACTGCCAGTTTTATTATTACTTTAACATGATATAATTGCCACTGAAACTATGTGACTTCTCATTGTGTGAAGTTTCATTTCACTTCCTCCTCTCCTGCTAGGTGCTTGACTTTGTCAGTACATGCATTATACGATCTCCACATAGGTCCACTTCAAAATAATGTATAGTCAAAATTGACTGATCATGGAAAAATGAAATCAAATGATTGTGTGGTGTTATTGGTTGAGAGACCTCACTTGGGGCTTTCCAGGCCCCATAGTATAAGTCTTTCTATTTGATACTAGTTTGGTGACTTGCACATTTTTGTAATGAAGATGAGCTGAAATGATGAAGACAATACAAACACTTAGTTCCTGAGCAAAGAAAAGCTCCCACCCAGCTGGGAATCAAACCCAGTAAACTGCAATTGAGAGACAGGGATTCTAACCCTTAGACCATAAGGTGCAGATGAACACGTTATTTAAATAGTACACCTTACTGCTTTAATGTTTCTTGGAGTTTGAATGCTGTGTGGCCTTTCTCCTCATGTTTGAACTGTCACCACTCATTCTGAAGTTTGATACCCACTAGCTAATGGTTTTCCAATCTGGAGCTTCCCCACAAATGGGAATCTGGAAGCATCTCCAGAAAGCATGCTGGGCGGCAGTAGCGAAATAATTGTTTACTAGAAGCAATTCCGTGGTGTAAGCATGTTCTTCACCTGTCCACTGCATCGTTGGAATGTTTTACAGATTACAGTTTACAGTAACTGGATGGCAATTCCTTCCTTGTTGTTATAATATCTCTGTAGTAATGTATCACTATGGCAATATGTGTAAACAAAACTCTCCACTCCTTAGACATTATTTATTTTGATACAGTTTCTTTATTTTGATTTATCTGCTTTTTATTTGAACTTTAAATGAGACATCCAGAGCAAGCCCCTACACCCTGCTGAGTGTGTATCCCTGATCACTGTTAAAATTGTTGCTATTCATTCTGATCTCAGCCTCTTCCTTTATAACGGAATCCCAATATTTTGATGCATGAGCTAAGACTCTGGTGTTTTCAAACAGTATTTTGTGTCGGTTTTCTAGGCAATGCTCAGCTATGGCTGACTTGTCAAGCTCGCTTTTTGTAATATGTCACCTGTACTCGGTATGACACTCTACAACTGTGCGAATTGTCTGACCTATATACAAATAGACGTTACTGCCTTCACAATAGACACCATACATGTCGGGTACACGAAGAGCTATGTTGTCTAGTGTGTCCCTTGCGAATGCAGCAGCATCTATATAGATCAGATTATTTGCACAGTTGCAGGGCATTGTACCGAGTACAAGCGACACTTTAAACACAGGCAGTTTGAGAAGTCGGCCATAGCTGAGCATTGCCTGGAAGATGGACATAAAATACATTTGAAAACCTGAGAGTCTTTGCTCATGCATGAATGTACTGGGATTCCATTATAAAAGACGTGGATGAGATCTGAATGAACGGCAACAGTTTCAACAGAGACCAGGAATACACACTCAGTAAAGCATGGGGGCAGGCTTTGGATGTCAAAAGGAAACAACGCTTGTAGGAAGATTGGAGCAGCAGTTTCAAACATAACACTGTCACTGGGTCCTGTGACAGGCTGAAGTTGCCCAATCACCTATCGGGAAAGCTTCGTTTTGGCTCTCTCCGATTGGTGCCAGAGGCCAAATCATAGCTATATAAGCGGAAAACTGTACCAGCCCTGGCGGTCAGTAATTTTACTCCTGACCACAATGGCAGAGATGGCCATCGAAAGCTCGAGTACTTTATTCAAATTGACGTGGCTTGAAGACTGAGAAGATTTCGTTCTACTAGAATCCTTTGTTTTGCATAGCATATCTTGTTGTGATTAATTACGTAACTTTTGTTTCAGAGCAATTCAGATCCTGCCAGTGAGATGCTGAAAGATATCTTCACATACGAGCTTTATTGGTGAGTACTTTGTGTTTGCTATAGCTTTCAGAGTGCTGTGCTAGTAACATTTTCTGTTTTATTTTGAATGGCACTTAATTGTTTGATAATGCAGAATTTTTTGCGTCTTCGTTTCAGTTGTTTCCCAGGGCTTTTCCTTTCCATCTCTGATCTGTGCATTCTCTAATGATGGTAAATAGGCTAAGACATTTGTTGCTTCATCATGCCCTGAGAAATTGCGGGACAATTACTGCAAGGAGTCCAGGAATTCTTGTGAGATTCTTCATAGTCTCTCAAGGCTTAGAAAAGTTACTGTGTATGTTGAAGCCATAATGACACCAGAGGCAGTGTGGGTTGTGATATAGGGAAATACAGGATTTCAGCCACTTTATATGTAACATTATTTATAACAAGATATATTTGTAAGTTTAATCCATATTAAACTGGGGGAATGAACCTTCAGCATTATTAAGTTGACTGCATTTTGAACACTGCAACTGCCTTATATTCTGTGTGTTGTAACTCCTTATTTAACATTTATATAAATAGCTCAAATTTTTTTTTTAGATTGGCTGGCATTCTGTTGCAGTGCAGCATTTGTCATGTGACGAAGTTGTTACGTATATAAATGTGAAACACGGGGTTAAGAGACACCATAGGAGGCAGCTGCAGCCTTAAAAATGTGGTAAATTTAATGAAGCGGCACGTATTGGGGCTTAGTGCTGCAACCAGGCCACTTACAAGACTCGGTGTTAGGCCACCACGTCGCTGTTTCCTGGTGGTCTGTGCCGAGTCTGTTATGGTCACTTAGTCTTTCGGTATGTGACCAAACGTGACTTCTTCAACTGCTGTGCCACAACAAGACTGCTTTGGTAGTATAGGTACTCAAGGCACAAAGGAATTACGACATGTAACTGCTAGTGGACATTGATTCACATCAATGGAAAAAAAGTTGAAAATTTGTGCTGGGGTGATAGTTGAACTTGAGTCTCCTGCCTAGTAGGCAAATGGTCTGACCAATGAGTCATCTGGACACTGTGGTCATCAAAACTGCGCAGACTTACGTAGCACGCCTTCCATCAGACCCAAATTCCCACCTTATCAGTACACTAATTGAATTGGTGCCCCCTACCTTTTCTGTTGTTACTTGAGGTGTTTCACTGATGCCTGTAAGAGTTCGAGCGTGGTATGCATTATTATATAGTATAAGTACTGGCCATCTACCAGGCAGATGATCGATACAACTGTGAAACATCGAATCGTCTACTGTCGTCGTGTCATCTCGTGCTGTGAGCTGCCCTGCTACCTGCTCCTGAGCCACCACCGTGTGGCAAGTCTGGCGTTCATACACAGGAGCCTCCCTTACCTCACTAGTTGCCGTCCAACAGCAAGCTTCGCATGCAGCTGAGCCGAGCCTCCGTGCTGCTGCCGGGCAGCGGGTCCTGTACGCAGCCCCTCTGCTAGCTGCGTAACACCACCGGGCCATCACACTGGCATCTGAAGCAGTATTGCTGAGGTATGCTGACCACGCAAGATGCAGCATTTTGGGTTCGTGCTGTTGCCATCATCCTGTCACGGATGGGGGCTGCGAGAACAACGCTTAACCACAGCACGGGACATAGGCTTCGTGGGCTGTGACAACTGAAGATAAGGACTCTCGTGAATATGATAGTGCCTAGTAGAATACTGAAGTACTGTGCTGCATATGTTAGGCCTGTACTTAAACATATTTGTAATTATTCCTTTAAGAATGGTCAGTTTCCCGAACAATTAAAGTACTCAGCAGTAAAGCCACTTTATAAAAAGGAAGAAAGGGATAATGCAGACAATTGTAGACCTATTTCTATGCTATCAGTATTTGTTAAAGTTTTTGAAAAGGCTGTGTATCATTGATCATATTATATCACATAATTTGCTATCAAATGTACAGTTTGGCTTTAGAAGTCGTTTAACAACTGAAAATGCTATATTATCATGTGAGGTACTGGAGGGATTAAACAAAAGGTTTCGAACGCTAGGCGTATTTTTTGATTTAACTAAGGTGTTTGATTGTGTTGATCACAAAATATTGCTCCAGAAGTTGGCCATTACGGATATGATTAGTAGCTCACAATTGGTTCACCTCGTACTCTAACAACAGACAGCAAAAGGTCATTATTCACAGTGTTGTGAATGGCTGGGATGTGGAGTCTGAGTGGGGAATGTCCAGGGATCAGTGTTGGGGCCACTCCTGTTCCTTATTTATGTAAATGATATGCCCTCTAGTATTATGGGTAACTCTAAAATATTTCTGTTTGCTGATGACACTAGCTTGGTAGTAAAGGAAGTTGTGTGCAACATTGACTCTGTTTCAAATAGTGCAGTTCATGACAAGTTCATGGCTTGTAGAAAATAAACTAATGCTAAATCACACCAAGACTCAGTTTTTACAGTTTCTAACACACAATTCAACAAAACCCGATACTTTAATTTCACAGGATGGGCTTATGATTAGGGACACTGAACAGTTAGAGTTTATCGGTATTCAGATAGATAGTAAACTGTCGTGGGAAGTCCACATTCAGGATCTTGTTCAAAGGATAATGCTGCCATTTTTACTATTTGAATGGTATCTGAAGTAAGTGATCAGTCGACACGAAAATTAGTCTACTTTGCTTATTTTCATTCACTTATGTTGTATGGTATTATATTTTGGGGTAACTCTCCCCATTCCAAAAGGATATTTTTGGCTCAGAAATGGACAGTTCAGGCAATAAGTGTTGTAAGTTCACGAACCTCTTGTCAACCACTGTTCACTAGTCTGTGTATTTTGACATTGCCCTCTATATATATTCTTTACTGTCCTTTCTTGTTAACAATATCAGCTTATTCCCAAGAATTAGCAGCTTTCACTCAGTTAATACTCTGCAGAAATCCAATCTGCATCTGGATCGCACTTCCTTGACTCTGCTACATCCATTTTCAATGAGCTACCACAAGACTTCAAAAATATTAGTTGTAATCGTGTGCTTTCAAATCGAAACTGAAGAATTTCCTCGTAGGTCACGCCTCCTATTCTCTTGAGGAGTTCCTTGAAAGGTGATTCTTTTGTTATGTTGTTGATTGCGTGTACTTAAACTTATGGCTTGACTTCTTTTGGGTCCATAAACATTTTATTTTATCTGTTATTACTTTTATGTTGTAATTTCATATACTGACGTGTTCCATGCCCTTGGAGATTTGCTCCTCAATTTGGTCCTATGGAACTAGAAGTGTAAATAAAATAAATAAAAACCACCATCTTACCATTCATGGGACATGGATGTCATGGATCAATCCGAGGCTCCGCCACCAACAATTGAATTTCTGTATCCTGTTGGAACAAGAAAGAGTTTTCAAGCATGTCTGTCTGTCTTGCTGCAGCCACCTTAGCTCTCACACCATAATCGCTCCACCCATCAAACTCACAACAGTTTGATTGGAGAGCTGGCCTATAGAAGAATGGCTCTTCCAGCCCTACATAGCATTCACTTGCACACCTGACTGTTACATTAATAATGATGAACGCATACATGTGTTATATTGATTGAAGGGGGGGGGGGGGGGGGGGAGCCATAACATCTTTCACCATTAACAAAGCTACACAAAAATGTTGCCAGTTTTCGCATTTCTGCGAGTAATACAGTTGGGAGCCACAGAACTCTACCACTATTATTGTGGTTAAACATTCCGTCTGCAAGGAGAAAAGAGGAATTGGTTGGTGGAGGCTTCAGATTGTGGGGGTAGGTGCGGAGGCGGGTCACTCAGATCCTAGGTGGAAAGGAACCCAGGTCTTGCTGTCTGGTGTATTTTAAGTGTTTTGTACAAAAATTTTGGTATTTTTTGGCCTCCTTGGGGTAACTATTGGCCAACCATTATATCTTCTTGTAGTAGTAACAGTTTCTCATTTGAATCTTCAGTTTGATAAAAAAGAAGTTTAGTCAGATGAAGGTGGTTGCTGTTTCCAGTGCAACTTTTCACAGAAATAACCTATATTTTCTTTTTAATATGGTATTAGAAAACCTAAAGTTTGTTAACCATAAATTAGTCCTAATTAAATGACAAGGCCATGTGAATTATGCCAAATTTTGAACTGTTTAAGATAATGATAACTACGCGCACAATGGCAGTGTTGGAACTTGTATTAAGATATACACTGAAAATTGAAAGAAGAAAGTCATTGGGTTATCGTAAATGTTGAAACCAAACTAAAAGGATAGCATTCTTAACTTCAGCATCATGCATGTACAAAGAAAACCAGGGTTTAGATTTGAGGAATCCTGCCATAGGGCATATGACTGATTTCTTCTGCATATAAGAAGTCTACTGTGTATATTGCTTGTTGAAGGACTATAGTGAATTCTGTATGAAATTTGTGTATGTTCTGTAGTCGTGATGCACTCTATATGCAACTATGTTTATATGTGCAACTAAATCATAAAGGAGTGTATTCATAATGAAAGCAATATGAAGTTTGACATACTGTCCATTTTATTTTTATTATAATAAATTAATACAAAACATTTAAGTATTCATATTGACAATAATTGTACAAAAATAGTTTGAGAAGGAAACTAGAATGTGTAATTATCATCACAATCACCACGTAGAAAATGGCATTGCATTTGGCAAATGTTTACACACAAAATAAACAGTCTGGGTTACTGTTTCTCCTCCCGTGTGCTCATACTAACTTTGTAACGTCATAAAAAATGAGTAAGCACTCAGTTATCAGAAAGTTGTTGAAATGTTGCACCCACTGCATAGCCAGACAGGAATTCCTTTTAAAAATGTGTATTTTGTGAACCATCACTTTTCTTCTAGCTGTTTCTGTTGGAGATACCATTACAGTATTTCCATTAAGAATATTTTTGTGGTCTTTGGAAACATTGGTCAAGAGACTTGAAGGTATTATTATTCTACCTAAGACATGTGATGCTCAGAATTGATTCCTGCATGAAGTATGAATGTGCGATACACCTTCCTGAGTTAGATTGTGTAAAAGTTAGGTTATGAAACCATAGGCGCATGTACTTTCTCCTGTTGTCAAGCATTGCGAAATGCAGAAAAGACACACTCCTATCATCCAGTTTTTTCACAGTGAACACTCCTAACTTCTTGGAATTAGCCTATGTTCCGGGGGGTGTACTCAGCATGGACTGATTCATGCAGAACCACTGGTATGGCTCTCTTTTTGAGAGTTCGTAAAGTGTTACTGGCAGTATTTCCCGCTCTTCTGTGATTCTTACAGTTACATGCTAAACATTCAGCCTGATCAGTCATACTCAGTTTGATGGATGATCCATCTGTCAGGGTCAGTGAAATGAGGAAAGTATCCTTGCCCTGAGTTTATATGTAACATCCTTGTGGCAAGTAGAGTAAGTTGACAGTAATGGCCTACATATTCCACTTCCAAAAACTTAGCTTTTGTGGAAGGTGGCCACATTTTAATGTCCAACTTCGTAATCCAATGGAAGTCACACAGGTGCCAACACTTTGGGTCTTTGTTTTCCATATAAGAGACAACTTATTTACATCAGTTCACTTGAGTAATGTGCCAGAGGTTTGAAGATTTGTCCATTCTCCATCTTGTGGTAAAACTGCTGGCTACTGATGTAGCCAAAGTAGTATAATCTACACATAAATGAATCACTGGGAGAGAATGTGGCAGAAATGATGGTTGTGTACCTTTGGCATTGTTTTTTTTTTAGCCCAAAGCAGTTAACACAAGTTACCGCCCAGCTCATCTATTGATGTCCTGTACTCGTCTTGTAACCACTATCACTTGTACTGAAGTGTCTTGCGAATGGTCCTCCACAGATAGTACCTCCTCGGAGGCTCAGCAAAGTCATCCTCTAGGTACTGCTGCTGACTGCCCTCCTGCTTTTTCCTCTTGTGACCCGGAAGCACGAGTGTGCCCCCGAGATTACGCTTGGCGCCGAGCGTGCCCCCCCGGTTGAGGATCATGGGAGAACGAGCCCGGGCACGGCGCCTCCGCTGTCGCACGCGGCATCCGACCAGCACTGCCAGGAAGACGAGGAGCGCTGCACCGAGCACCGTGCCGCCGGCTGTGACTGCTGACCTAGCTGACGGAGACAGCCAAGCGATGTCGTCAGACTCGGCACTGTCCCTGTTTACGCTGTCATCCTCCCTCACGGCTGCCATTTCGTCGACATCGTCTGCTGTCACGATATCTGTTTCTGGTTCCACTGTAGGATCCACTGCTGCATTGACAATCTCTTTGGGCTGTGTGGCTCCTCCAGGTATGACCTCATCGTGGTCCACCATCCAGTTCGTTTTGTGACCAGCCTCAGCTTGCTTTCCAGTACTCTGAAAATCCCAAGGCAAAAATACTTTAGTTGGCTGTGTTAGGTGCAACCCAGATCGTGCAGAATAAAACAGTGAGCTCCATAATATAGTGCTAAGCTGTTCAGCAGAAAATTTGTACGACTCAAGTTCAGCTGTTACTTTCACTAGACATAAATGAATGTGCACGTATTTCTGGCAGTGTGTGTCATTCATGTGTTCATTCATTGTGTGTTGCTTTGATTTCCTGTTCCAGCTCTTGGGTTATTGTGTATCATTCATAGTGTGTTCCTAGATGTGGAGAAGACACTTGACAGTACACTGAGGCATAAAGGGGTTGCTTTGCGAACACTGTCCTACATCCTGTAATTACAAAAATTCAGATGGTGTGTGATAATTGTGACAGCAGTGTACAAATAAGACTTCGAAAATTCAGAATGGCTTAGAACAAAGAGAGGTGTACAGCAGGGCTGTTCATTCTCCACTATTCTTCACCATACTCTTGGGTTCCATAAGTAAAGATGTCAAGGAAATGCAAAAGGAAGATCTAAATGCTATAATATTTATGGGTGTCATCACCATTTGAGTGAAACCAATATGGAGATGAGGGAATTTATATCTGTGGAACATCAAATTCAAAGAGTCTGGGTCAACTCTGAGCAAAAAACAAGACAATGAAAACAAGTGAAAAACCCGCTCCATATAACCTATACAGGTTGTCCCAGGTGGAATGGTTAGTGTTCAGGGATATGACAATAATTATCATTTGAAGCACAAAAAGTCTAGTAAATGTGGGCACTTAAATGTGTACCTTAAGAACTATGAGCATATGTTCATCTTAGGTGCTCATAGCTCATGTTACAAATTTTAGAGCCCATGTTTACTAGACTTTTTTTGCTTCGAATGATCATTTCTGTCATATCCCTGAACTCACTGTTCCTCCTGAAGAAACTCTGTATGTGAAGAGGCAGAAGATGAGAGTATGTTGTGGCAAGTGAAGAAGGTGACAATGTTTAGGTTCTGAACAGGGTAACTAAAGGATACAAGCTCTTCAGTGTAATACGAACACTTACCTGGAATCAGATTTTTCCTCTTAACAACATAACAAGCCATGTTCAAAACTTGCTTTCTGTCCATAATGTATTATAGTCGTAACAAAAAAGATACATAATAAGCTCGTGTGTAATTATATACCTTAGACATGCTGTACTACAGACAGAGAGAGAGAGAGAGAGAGAAGTCCAAAAATGGAGATGTAAGTATAGAACTGCATTGGAAGTGACCGTGGAGGGAAGGCTGACTACAGTGAGACTGAAGAAATTTGTAATATTAAAGAAATACAGCAATCACCGACTTTGTCATGTAGTTTTATTTGTGCAAATATGCATTTTTGGATTTCACCTATCTTCAGTTGGCATAGTACGTAATACAGTCTTCAATTAGTATATCGCTATGAATATTGGTTGCAGTATGGATGCTGCACATGACTTGTGGAAAATAACATTTTGTTTTGCAGCATCCAAACTGCAGTTGACACCTATAACGATGTACTAATGGAATACTGAAATATGTATTGCACCAATTGAAAGTGGATGAAAGTCTAAAAGGTATGTTGGGATAAATAACAAAATGTAAAAATGTGGTTGGTTGCTGTAGTTCTTAAAATAACATGACCCACAGCCACAGAGCTCAACAAACAGTAAAATGGATGAATTATTGAAGTGGGTTAGTCATGTGAAATGGATGCATCCCAACCATATTCCCCTCCAGTACTTGGAAAGGATCGTATCAGATGAAGACCAGTTGAACATCTGATGAGAGAAAACTAGGCTAAGTTAAAGATACCTGGAAAGAACATGGGGTGCTTTGGTGAGGGAGGAAATCACCAAGACAAACCGATGGAGGAAACTGGTTCAAAAACACTGTACCCAAATTGCTGAAATACCTTCCTGATGATTATTGGAATTATGTTGTGTAATGGTGGTCACATTCAGTTTGTCGAGTTGTTCAGATTCACAAAAATATTTATATTCTCGAATTATAAGTATGGACAATGGTGACCAATCACTTCAGGCAATTTCATATTTAGAACATAAAGTTGGACACTACTGTTAGCCTTTCCATAGCAGCAGATCAGAAAGCTGTTAATGTATGACAGTTATTCTGTAAGATATATCCAAATCAAAGCCATTTATCAATGCTTACTATAGCGTATACGAGATATTGGTTTGAAGAATCTCACTGGAAGCTTTAGTGATCATTGTCATCGCCTTCTAATTGCAGAGTTGAGCAGTGTCACTCTCATGAAATATTTGTTTCTGTTATAATGTAAAACATTGTATGTCATGAACTTTTGAGCCTTCCAAGGCACACAGTGTTTTACAAAGTTACAGAAACAAAAGGTAAATGGTAGTGTACAGTGCCCAACTCTGCAACTAAGACAATGACTGTGGAAACTATCAGTGGGACTGTAACACCAGTGTCGCTCATTCTTATGCATGAAGAAAGCTCCAGTATGCTGCTTCGTACTCTTCAGTCCAGGGTGACAGTTATTGAACTATATGGAATAAAATCGTTATAACTTCTGAACGGTTTGTGTTAAGACATTCGAACTGCCCAGTTGGCCACAGGGCATTATGGGAATTAGTATGTGCATGTGCACACACCTTGTTGTTGACAACCATTTGCATGTGAAAAAGTCGTAGTAGAGCATGACCAAGTATATAGCACTTGGGAAGGCCCACTATGCAAGCAATAACAGCCCAACAGCAGCTCAAAGGAAGTTTGTGACGGAGCTCAAGCTGAAGACATCTGGTCCAAGTGTGCTAACAATCAAGAATTTGATCTGCAAGTTTGGGAGAACGTGTAGTGTTACTGGTGACAATGTTGGCAGTGTCGGTGGGGGTGATTCTAGAAGTCGGTCCCGGGCGGGGGGCGGTGGGGGGGGGGGGCGGTGGGGGGGGGGGGGGTTTGAGTGAATTGAATATCGCTTAATAAAAGGAGAATTGGGGTCCTTCACTGACAAATTCATAAAATTTGGTGTTGTGTAAAGTAGTTTTTGGTAACTGTTTTGGAGTTCAGGGTAAAAAATGTCTATTAATAAATAATAAGATGCCCATTTTAAGTTAAATGATACTTATTGGTTTAGATAGTAAGCTATTTGCCACTATTATTGTTTTGTTAAAATGTGTTTGAAATACATTGCTACCTAATTATAAAAAACAAATTGAATTTGTTGAAGTAATATATTCGCTGTAAATGTGGTTTGGTTTAGTGATGAAGCCCACTTTCATTTGGATGGGTTAGTCACTGGGTAAAACTGGCGCATTTGGAGGACTGAGAATTGGTATTTTGTGATTGAGAAGTCTCTACGCTCTCAATGGATGACTGTGTGGTGTGCAATGTCCTGTCACTGAATAATTGGTGCAATATTCCATGATGGCATGGTGACTACTGAATTGTACGTGAAGGTTTTGGAAGATAGTGTCATCCCCATTATCTAGCGACGCTGAATTTGACAAGATGTGGTTCATGCAAGACGGAGCTCCACCCTTTCGAAGCAGGAGAGTGTTGGATGTCCTGGAGGAGCACAGTGGGGGCCACACTCTGGCTCTGGGGTATCCAGAGACCACTGGCATCGGCCTCGATTGGTCACCATATTCTCTGGATCTGAACACATGCAACTCCTTTTTGTGGGGCTATGTTAAAGACAAGGTGTTCAGCAATAACCACAAAACCATTGCTGAGCTGAAAAACAGCCGTTCAGGAGTTCATCGACAGCATCGATGTTCCGCCACTTCAACGGGCATGCAGAATTTTGCTGTTCATCTGTGCCACATCATCGCCAACGATGGCAGGCATATAGAACGTGCCATAACCTAAATTCAAATATCCATAGTGATGTTTACATGTTGAATAAAGTGTGTGCATGCTGTAGTTTGTAACTAATTTATGTTTTTTTCATGTAGTTCAATAACTGTCACACTGTATGATTGTGTAAAGGTACACACGATCTGTATAAAGATGAGCTTGAAGTAGCTGAAAAACTAGTTACGAAATGTAAAGTAATACTTCATAAATGACAGCAATTTCTCTGTGTTTGTAATTCAGTTAATGTAGAGTCATGGTATTTAGAACAATTAAAATTAATTTCATTTGCATTCTGTTTGAAATTATAGTACCTAAGATTAATGAAATTCGCAATGTTCACCACAGTTTCTTTCATAGAATTAGCCATGCAGCTTTTATCTGTTACTCAATTTTTTTTCGTAGGACTCTCTAGCACTGTTAACTGATTGGTTCATAATTTGACCATATTAAATGAACCAACTTGACTAGAAGAAGGAATCGGTTGCTAGGAAATGTTTTAGGCATCAAGAGATCACAGAGGGAGGACAAGAGATGAATACAAGAAGCAGATTCAGAAGGACGTAGGTTGCAGTATTACTTGGAGATGGAGACTTGAACAGGTCAGAGCAGCATGGAGAGCTGCGTCAAACCAGTCTTTGGACTGAAGACCACGACACAACACAAATGAACCAATTGGGTTCATCCATTCCATGACACTGTATTGCATACTATTTATCTAGTACAGTGGTAATGTGTGACCCTGTACTGTATTTTGATATGTCAGAAGCTATGATAGTAGCTACAGGTTGGTTTGGTCAATGATATCTTCCTAAGCTATTTGACAGGATCTAGGAGTAGCAGCCAAAAGTGAACTGGTAAGGGAATTTGTTCCACAGCAACAACATGATAGTTTACAGGGCACCCATTTTACAAGAGTCCCAAAGCAATCATTTGCATACAGTTGTTGTCTGGCTACAACCAAAGGAGTCAGCAGAAGAAAGTGATAGCCCACAATTTCAAAAGGATTAGTCTGCTCATGTTATCTGTTGTGTTCTCAAATTAACCACATGCTTGGAATAAGCAGCTCTATATTTAAGACTAGAAAGAACTGTCCACTATATAAACTGCTTCATATCATTGAACTTACATTGTACTTAAAAAACACCCAATAGCTCTAAAAAGTCTTGTGTTAGCACTTTCTTCTACCGACCTCTTCAGTTATCTTCTTTTCTTAAAAATGGAATGTGTGGTAATTGCTCTGAATCTGTGGAAGCAGCTTCACATTTCATGAAAATTATATAATGTATTCAGTAAGTGGTTTGAGAGTATATGGAGGATACATTTTTGAATAAATCAAACGTGCATTCCTCAGATCATTATAGATGACTCTGATACAGTAAATTGTGTGCAAAATAGTTTTGTCAGAGTAGATGAACTAAGTACATCTTAATTTTTTTTGCCCTGACTAGTAATTATATTGACATATCAAAAAAAGTACCTGAGATATGCAAGTTACTATCAGTTCCTTGCAGTTGCGACCTGTTTAGTCTGACCTAGCAAGGCCTTATCTTGGTGACGATAGTGGTGTGGTGCAGTTGTTTTGGTATGAAATGTCTTGAGCTAGTTATGCACGTAAGTCAAATGAATGATACATTAAGAACAACCCTTCACCTCTGTGAATGCTGAATGTATAAGAATAAGGAACAAAGATATCTTGAAGAAACCGAGCTGTGTGTAGCTGAAATGACTACCACTACTCATTGAGGCGCACACACTTCGCCTGGCTGAGCTGTGTATCGCAGACTCTCACATTGTAGGCATCCCAATACGCACCTGTACTCTCTCATTTAAAATGGAAAACATTCTACTCTGAAGCCTACAGTTGAATGTTCACTGTGTGCTTTGATACAGGCTTTGCTGTTGCAAAAAGCTTTCACATTTGAACTAGAGTGCTGTGGTACAGATGCTTTAAAAATCTCGGCTTATTGCCTGAAACAGTGAAACATTCTCTAGCCACCTGTCTCATAAATTCTAAACATGTGACACATTGATACAGGCTTTGCTGTTGCAAAAAGCTTTCACATTTGAACTAGAGTGCTGTGGTACAGATGCTTTAAAAATCTCGGCTTATTGCCTGAAACAGTGAAACATTCTCTAGCCACCTGTCTCATAAATTCTAAACATGTGACACATGCCCCTTTACTGTTCTCAGTGTTAGTAAGATCTTGTAAGCAACTGCTTGCATTCACAGCTTGCACACTAAGGAACAGCAAAATAAGTGGGAAAAAGCAAATTCAGTAAAAATATACACAATTGTTTTATAGAGGAACTTCCATTCCACCCAAATTTAAATTTTGTATGGTTTGGGAAAAGACATGGTATTATCCTCTCCATTCATGTCCAAGCCAAGTTTGTGTTCCGTTGCTAATTACCTTGTCATCGGGCCAACATTAAACTCTAAACTTCCTTTTACTTGTGACCAAAACAGTCACTGGGTCAAGTATCTTGAGGCTTGAGGTATGTTCATACTATTGGTTTTAATGTGTGAGCTGCTGCCTTGAGGGTTTCTTGTTGCCCTCATATATGGAAACTCCTGCATGTTATGCATAACTTAAACAGTTGACATTTCAGTTTGTTTTTAAGGTGTACTGGGAACTATTGACTGTTTAAGTGATGCATAATATGCACGAGTTTATGCATAAGAGGACAACAAGAAATTGTGATGCACCATACTAATGCAGCAACTCTCACATTACACCAAACATATCATAATACTCTACTTACTTGAAATGGGAATTATTTCCTAAAATATGTTGTGCAGAAGATAAAGGAATTTTAGGACTCGACAGCTTTCTCGTGGATAAAATAAAACTACAGACTACTATAACTGTATCAAATATAGAAAGGCACTACGAACCTGCTGAGTAAGTTGATGGATGAGCACTGCCTGCAGTTCTGGACCATTTATTGCATTTGGCCGTACATCGTAGAAGCTGTTAATTCTGTGAACCGGATGATTGCTGGAACCTGCCGTGACTGGCTGGTCTCGGATGTCATTAGATTCCTCAGTCACTTCAGCAATGAAGAATCCATTGGGCTTGACTGGCTGAAGAACTCTCTGCCTGTTGAGGTCGAGCTCAACTGTGTGGCCGGAGTGGCCAGGTATGTCTGTCTTTGGAGGATCGTTGAAGGTGGTGAAAGGCGGAGGTAGTGCAGGACGAGAGGGCAGTGGTAATGCATCTGGGAAACGGAAACTACCCGTTCCTCCTGACGGTGTCTGGTTTGATTCCCTATTCTGGTCAATACGTAGTCCTGGATGGAAGGCAATGCTATTACTATCACCTCCGGATGCGGACGGTTGTGATCTGTGAGCCGAAGTTCCGTGATGTAGCCCAGTCATTATTCTCGGGTTCCGAGATGGGTCTGTCATGCTGATCTGCATCGGTTCATCATGTGCCAGACTCTGTGTCCTCAGCAACACTGGTAGCTGAGGAAGTGACTGCTTCTTCTTTCCACTAAAAATATCCGAAAGATGTTGGTGCGACGATCCCCTCTCTCTGTGCTCAATCAGCTCTTGCAGCGTCATATTGCGCGAGTGCAATATCTTGGCGAGCTTGGCCGAGCCTGCCTGTGTTCTCAGCAGTTCCAGGATGTCTTCATCTGGAACGTCTTCACTGTCACTTTCTGTGTCAGAAACTACAGTGGGGACACTGCTCGGCATTATGACAACTCGGCTCTTGGAGGAGCTTGCTGAGGCATTCACTCCTCCTTCACCCATTGCCTTGACAGGATCTATGGCTGGTGACTCTTGCATAATGAGTGGTACATTGACTGTTGGCATTTTTACCACCGGTTTCTCATCAACCTGACCACTTCTCACCGTTACTGTCGGAAGCTCGGTGATGGGTCTGCTTGTTGGGACTCTTTCTGTTGCCGGGGACAGTTTCACAGATGGAGAAGGTGTGCTGGATGATAGGTTTGCACCACTGTTGGTCAGACTTGCATTTGCAATAGGAGTTACCTTCACTGGAAGAGTGGTGGACACGGTGATTTTGTCTCCGACAACACTTTGTGCAGTAGTGTCTTTTGTCCACTTTGTAGCCATGGATACTTCAGATACAGTTGTTGGCACTGTACTCACAGTAAGTGTGTGTGGTGTATTTGTCTTAAAGCCTGTAGTTGCAGGTATATTGTTGACTAATGGAGGAATGGCTGTTGGTGGTCCAGAAATATTGACAGTCTGGTGTAGTGATCCTCTCTTCCTCGCAAATAGTTCTGTCGGTGTCGGTAGCCTGTGGATAGGGATTCTGCGGTGCTGTTGGGGTTGACGCAGCTTATCCCTGACTCTGGAGACCGTTGTTGACTCCCCACTCTCACGCACGATGTCACCCAATGTAATGTTCTTGATCCTCAACAGTTCTGACAGGCTTATGGGAACTGGGGTCGGTGTACTGACAGTCTCCTGACGTGAGGAAGCTCTTCTCACTGTAGTAACTGTTGCAGTAATTTCAGTTGTGATGGCTGAATTCTCTGTGGTGAAGCCTGATGTGGCATTGGGTGTCTCTGAAATCTTATTCTCAGCCAGTTCTTTGTTGCTTGCACTATTGCTAAGGGACTGGGCAGTATTGACTGCCACCAGCTTAATGAGTGCATCCTCTTGAAGTGCACCAGCTGTATCGTGATTGTTGTGTGATAGTGTTTCAGTTTGTTCAATTCTGGAATCCTCAGTTCCCACTGTCAACACAGCTGTTTTCCTCTCACTGTCTGTCTGTGGTGCTGGTCTCACATCTTCATTGTGAACCTCACCTTTAGTCTGTTGGTGCAAATCAGAAACAATACCTGCTTGAAATCTGGCAGTGCCTGTAGGTGGTGATGAGACTTCTTCTGCAACAGAACCACTATTGTCTGTGGCAGGCACCGGTAGCGCACTGTCATCAAAGTGAACTCTTGTCGATAGGTTCTGGCGCTTACGAGATCTCGTCTGGTTATCACCACCATCTGGATACCCTTCACCGAAAGTATCCTCGTGTGCTATGACAGTGTGGTCATAAAGCGGCTGAGAGTTCTGGTATCGCAGCCTGTTGCGCCTCCTAGGTTTTGGGAAGAATGTGTCGTCATCGCCAATGTTGTCGTGAGGTGGCGGCGGATTGCCTGCCTCCAAGAGGGGAATGCCATCACCGTGACCACGTAGAGGGACTCGCTCCAGAGGAATGGGCTCATCTTCAGGGATTCTAGCGTGGAACTGGTGTACTGGGCGCCTCCTGCGTGGTGCCACTGGACCGACATCCTCACTGTACGGTGACAGCCCAGTTTCCGTGTCTTCAGCACCTGCAAAAAGAAT
Organism: Schistocerca americana; assembly: GCF_021461395.2. Classification (NCBI taxonomy): domain Eukaryota; kingdom Metazoa; phylum Arthropoda; class Insecta; order Orthoptera; family Acrididae; genus Schistocerca; species Schistocerca americana. Next base: position 160,053,290 of record NC_060127.1, on the reverse strand, counting down.
GTTGCCATTTACATCATCCTTGGGATATCCCTCACTGTCAGCAGTATAATACAGTTAACAGAATAACAAAATTATGCCACGAGGTATACTGTATCGCAATGAAGGTAGGTAGTCTGTAGTACAGCAGATAGTGTTTGGGATGAGACACCATACAGGTTTCCTGGAATGATGTGAGGCTTTATTCATGCCAATGTTGGTTACATATTTCCACAATCTCAGTAATTTAGAGGTGATCAGTGGATGCAGTTCGTTGTAGGGAAAGTCAATTTCCAACCAATGAGCAATGTCCTGTACTCATGTAGTTGGTGGGGAGCAAATTGGAGACCAGTTGGTCATATGGCTCGAGTAGATCAGGCCACTGGATGTGGAATTACCGACTATTGGCCCCATCCCAATTTTCAGGGTGATTCAGCTGCTCCTACCTCTAGGTCTTATTCAGCCCGCAACACCTTCAAATACCAATTGAAAAAATTTTCTGTTCTCTCGCTCACTGCGCACAGACTAGTAGTTCTACAGAAAAATGAACAGGTCCTTTTTGTAGGACATTTAATGCATTTAAATATTTTACTGGGACACTTTTTCATTGGAGGCCACATTTTTGAGTTACTCAACAAAAACACTTTCAAAGGTTACTTTTGTACGCTTCTATTGCATAATTTGAAAACTATGATGTCCAACAAAAATGCATCCCAGTACAAAATTTCCTATAAAAAAAGTCCTGTGCATTTTGTCTTTAGGGCTAATAGTGTGTTTTACAATATTATGAAAAGGAAAGTTGCCGCTCACCATATAGCGGAGATGCTAAGTCACAGATAGGCGCAACAAAAAAACTGTCACAAATAAAGTTTTCGGCCAGTAAGGTTTTCATCTAGTGGAAAAGGAGATAAGTAGGAGGAGTGGGTGTGATAGTGGAATGACGGCTGTGTAGTGCTGGAATGGGAACAGGGAAGGGGCTGGATGGGTGAGGACCGTGACTAATGGAGGTTGAGGTCGGAAGGGTTACAGGAGTGTAGGGTGTATTGCAGGGAATGTTCCCACCAGTCTGTGTGTAGCGAGTGACAGAATGTGAAAATCCTGTGCACGATATTTGAAAGTGTTGCAGGTTCCATAAAACCCAATGTGAGGTAGCTGAATCACCCTGTTTATGGCACCGTAGATGGGCTACGGAGCAATGAGAAAACAGAGGAGCTACTCATTTGATGACAGATAACACTGTGTTTTCGAGTATACTATATGCACCATATAGAGAAATACTATTCTCTGATAATCTGTTTGTAATCAGGAAAATAAATTATATTTAGATATTTGCAACAGGATTGTGCACTGGCTTCTGTGTTATTTAAAATTTACTTGGAAGAAGTGTGAAAGACACGGAGAAGTAAACTTAGCCAAGTGGGAATATCAGAGAGACATAAACTATACTATCTGCTACACACTGACGAACAAATGGTAATTGCCACCAAAAGAGATTAAGATTGATTGCTTTCCATGCAAATTGATTACTGGACTCAAAGTTTTGGATTGCAAGATTAGACCACATCAGAAATGAAGAAATCAGAAGAATTATGGAAATAGAAGGAAATATAATTGAAATGAAGGGATTACTTTGGTATGACAGTGTAGAAAAAATGGATGATAGTAAATGGCCAAAAAAGGGTGTAGGTAGATCCCAAAGGAGAAAGGTAATCAGATTGACTGCGTACAAGATGGGTGAAAAATGTCAAGGAAGCAGCAGGCACAAGGAATCTCCAAGAGGCTGAGTAGGAAGGATGAGATGGAATGGGATGAAAACCGAGAAGTGGCATCAACTATAAATAACTCTCTGATGGGCATTGCATGGGTAGCAGTTTTTTTTGAAGTGGTCATCCCCAGTTTTTTTTGGCAGGACCAACAAATTTATTAATTTTGTGTAATTCAATAATAGTGAAATTATTTTCAATAAACTTTCCGATAGCCATTGTTATTTTCTGTTTTGGTTCTACAGCCAAAGATATGTATATTATTGTTGTTAATGTATTTGCTTTTCCACTTGTAATTTTTTTCTATTCTGTATTCCAAAATTAGCTACATTTTCGTTTAAACTGGCAAATAACTTGATGACTTCATAGATTGAAATGAAGGATTTTGTCTAAATTCTGCTTCAAAACATGCTCTCCCCCTACTCCAACAGAGGGACAGAGTTAGTGTCACTTTTGTTTATTGATGTTTCACTATTGATGACCATCTGTGTTGGTCGTCTTTGCTGTGTAGTGGTGTCAGTTGTTTACAGTGCATGTTCTCTTCTGAAATGTGCATTTTGATCCCTGGTTGGCACAACCATACTTAGCTAGGATTCAAGTTGCTTTGCACAGCGATCCCTCGTTTCATTTTTGCATTGAAAATTATATGATGTTCACCTGTTGAAATATTGAAAGTTGCTGTATTATGTTGACCGGCTGCCTTGTCATCAGTTACTTGAACATTTGTTGTGAAATTGGTACTGCTGGAATTGCTTAGATGACTGCTGCAACCAGTCCTTTTGCCATTGGGCAGATACAAGAGGAAGAGAAACACTTCAAAAGTAATGCAAATAATGAATTTCCAGAGACAGGAAGCCGTTGTAGTTGGAAACTATTAACCAGTGCCCCAACTCTTCAGAGTCGAAGTCCAGTGTATAAAATTGTTTCTAAAATCTGATTACTTTACAAATGAGTTAATGTGCGAAATGTTTGACATTATGTGTAAAATATTTATGGTTGAGTCCCTGATTATTTACCCATAGACTAATAAAAAAAGCTTAGAAAAATCTGAAATTATATTTAAAGGTTGTTGAAAGTGAGTTATGTGCTCTCATTATCAAACACTGGAGGAGTATAGTCTGGGTAATTTGTGCTCTGTTATAAGAAAAGCTAATTTTTCATGGATCTAAATATTTATGATGTCGTATTTCCCTAACTGTGTGTTGTACAGTGGTATAATTTGCAGGTATGTTCAGTTGTATATGTGAATACTGAAACTCCCTGGCAGATTAGAACTGTTTGCCGGACTGGGCTCAAACCTGGGACCTTTGCCTTTTGTGTGCAAATACTTTATCAACTGAAGTATCTGAGCATGGCCATGACCCATCCACACACTTCTACTTCTGCAGTACCTCACCTACCTTTCAAGCTTCACAGAAATTATCCTGCAAAACTTGTCAAATTAGCACTCCTGGAAGAAAGGATACTGTGGAGACATGGCTTACAATTAGCCACAGACTGAGGAATTGTTTCCAGAAGGAAGTAAGTTTTTAAGGTAGGAGATGGGGTACTGGCAGAAGTAAAGCTGCAAGGGCAGGGCAGGTCACGGTCACGCTTCAGTTGCTCAGTTGTTGCAGCACTTTCCTGCGAAGGGCCTAGGCCCTGAACTCGAGTCCCGGTTTTAATATGCCAAGAAGTTTAATATTGGTGCATACTCCACTGCAGAGTGAAAAGTCATTTTGGCTACTTAACTACTGTCTGCAAAATGTGCTGCAAATAGAAGTGATAAAATGCTATGCATGATGGTGAAGCTTTTACTGCACGAACAGCGAAAATGTTGTAAGCTATAAACCGTTTCCGTTTGATTGTTTTGTGAGAGGTATCAGCAAGAAAAAGTTACTGTGTTAAATATTTAACGTGAGATTACACCCCCTAATGAGTAGATTATGGACAGAATTTTAAATTTGGGTAGTAATTGTATCAAATAGTGAAAAATTAAGTTTCTGTTGCACCTCAAAGCTGTTAGATAAGCAACCTGCAACTGCGACTGTGTGCCCGTTGTAACTATTGTAAGGCGCAACTGGAGTAAGGCAGCCAGTCTTTTTTTTATATAAAATACGTTTTAACCATAAGCTGTTTATTTGTCCGATTAGGCATCTACTGATTTCAGTTGTTAACAATCTTCCAGGATATCGGGTACAACTGTTTAGGTAAAAAAAAAAAAAAAAAAAAAGCAAAGCATCCACATTCCCTTGAAACTGAATAATATCGAAATTATCCAGTGAAATTGTACAAACATCTGACTTAATTTGCCTTAGAGTACTGACAGTCATATATGGTTGCCAGTATTCCGAGACAAACTGTCAGGTGCTTGTACAATTTCTGTGGATAATTTCGATATTGTTCGGCCTTAAAGGAATATGGGATGCTTTTAACTAATCTGTTGTACCCTACATCCTGGATGATGTTTAATAACCGAAACCGGTAGATGAGTAATGGGACAAGTAAACAGCATATGGCTGAAATGCATTTTGTAAAATACTTTACAACTGTTGAACCTCACGTTATGGAAACATCTAGTCAACCTGTTTCGCCACTGACGTCCACGAAGTATCACTCTCGAGGTGCAATTCCGCCACTACGGTCCAGGTATTGTGCACATGGAAATGGATGGAAAGAGTTGGCAGCTAATACCTGGGCGGTAGTTATGTGCCCTGATTGAACATTAATAATTGCTAAGTAGTGATGGAGACTTTCAGCTACTGTAATGAAATAACGGTTACAAACCACGTATGTTTATTGTTATGGCTTCTGTTATTGCTCAGAACAAAAAGGATCAAAAACTCATCACTGGAAAATCTTCAGAGGAAAGGACTCGAAACGTTCTCATAAAATGGATCGAACAAACAAGAAGTTGTGTTAACTGACTGGTAATCGCGAAATTGCGGGATTGATGACTGAATCGCAAGTCAAGTAAAGAGAAGTAGAGCCCCAAGGAGGAAAATCGTGGCTGAAAGCTCACCACACAGTGACTAGCCGACCAATGCGCACAAACGTACCTATCATGCTGTACGAATTTGATTCGCTGCTGATGCGACACGTACATCGTTTGCGTGAGACGAGGGGCGGTGCGGTCGGACTGTAGCACGGAACGGCCCCTCTGCTCGTGAGTTGCCTTCTGCTCTGTCGGTGAGTAAAACCGTTCTCTCTGCCTCTCGACGGCCAAGTCCATCTGCTATGAATCCAGTGAGGCAGTGTCTGATACTTTTCTCTCCTGCTCCTTCTCGGTATGCGCCTGCCAAAATTGCCATTTCGGCCAATCTGACTGTTTCGCCAATAACGTAACAGCCTCGTCCTGGAAGGTTTGACGTCGGTTTTTTGGAAGATTCTGATTACCGACTTATCTAGCAACTCGAGAGAGCTTCACTTTGGCAGACCACTGTTCCCAGAGATTCTGAGTTGCGCCAAAAAACTTTCCATAACTTTGTCTTCTCAGTGTTTACACTCATAGGCGTCAGCAGCTCGTCGGTATTAGAAGACTCGCCTGTGCAGGCATTCTGTGCCCACTGCACAATACGAGGGCTGTTCAATAAAGAATGACAATTTGACAGCACACGTTTACTCATCTTAAAAATTTTGGTGGTCCTTCTCAAAGTAGTCTCACAGCTGAGGTATTTGCCCTCTACCAGGCTGTTCTTTACATCTGCCGCCGCCGACATTCTGCTTATGTCATCTGCTCTGATTCCCTGAGCGCCATCCAGAGCCTCAGTGATCCGTATCTGGTTCACCCTTTCGTGCACCGGATCCAACGCTCTCTTCAGCAGCTGGCGGACGACGGTTCTCCGGTTAGCTTTCTGTGGGTTCCTGGCCGTGTCGGTATCCCTGGGAACGAAGCTGCAGATGCCGCGGCCAAGGCTGCGGTCCTCCAGCCTCGGACAGCTTCTTGTTGTGTGCCTTCATCTGATTTTAGCGGGGTCATTTGTCAGCGCATTTGATCGCTGTGGCATGTCGATTGGTCTACACTTACTGTAAACAAGCTTCGGGCCTCGAAACCTCTCCCCACGGCTTGGACGGCCTCTTCACGCCCTTCTCGGTGGGAGGAGGTCGTCTTGGCCCGGTTAGGGATTGGGCACTGCCGGTTCAGCCATCGCCATCTGCTGACGGCTGCGCCGGCGCCGTTCTGCCCATGTGGGCAATTGCTGACGGTACGCCACATTTTAACGTCCTGTCCGAATTTTAATACACTGCGCATTGATCTTGGCCTGCCATGTACTCTGGATGACATTTTAGCGGATGATCCAGGAGCAGCTGCTCGCGTTCTTTGTTTTATTCACTTGACAAACCTGTCCAAGGACATTTGATTATGCTGTTTTCTTTTAATCCCTTGCCTGTTAATGTGTCTTTTATAGTGTTGTCCTTTTTAGTTGCTGTTTTAAAATTGTGCCTCGCAGTGCATTCATAACTTAGTCTCGGCGCTAATGACCACTGTAGTTGTGCGCCCTGAAACCACAAAAAAATCGAAGTAGAGTCCCATGAATGCGATGCACTTGTCCCGACGTTTTTGCCCGTCTTGAAATACATGCTGGAAACCATTTCTTGAGAGGTCCTTCAAACAAGTCTCCGCAGCCTTCACCACTGCGTCTGATGATTGATCGTGCTTCCCACGAAGGCGTTTCTTCATGTCAGGGAATAGGAGGAGGTCACATGGGTCTAAATCCGGACTATAGGGAGGGTGAGGGATGCACTTCACGTTGGTTTTTGCAAGATATTCACCAACAACATTGGCAACCTGCGGCCGCGCATTATCGTGATGCAGCATCCAGCCTGCTTCGGGGAAATGTGGTCTTTTGTGCCTGATACGGACTTGCAGTGTTTTCAGGATATCCCTGTGGTATTGTCCAGTTACTGATGTGTGTGCAGGTACAACATACTGATAAACCATTCCATCAATATCAAAGAATGAGATGACCACAAAGTTCCCAGCAGAAGCAACCACTTTTGTTTTTTGGGGGGGTTGGTGATGGCGATTTCTACTCTGAGCTTTGCTGTTTGCGCTCAGGATCAAAACGATGTAGTCAAGTTTCATCAGCAGTGATTACATTTGAAAGAAACTCCGGAACTTCCTCTGACATCAACTTTAACTGCATGCAGACCTGCACGCGAATGTCCTTTTGTTCAGAAATCAACAGTCTTGGAACCCACGTGTCAGGTGTAATTTTTTCTTTCACTAACGTGTGGGTGGCACCCAATGAAATGTTCAGTATTTTAGAAAGTGATCTTAAGGTAATTCGTCGATCCTCTCTCACAATGACCGCAGCAATGTTGATATTTTCTTCCGTAAGCGCAGTAACGGGACACCAAATCCATCTTCCTTTGAAATCGATTGTCTCCCCTCTTTAAACCTTTCAAACCACCTTCGAGCTGTGCTGTAGGGAAGAACAGACTCTCCATAGGCCTCCTGTAGCATTGTATAGGCCTCAGCCGAAGATTTGTTGCGACAAAAGCAAAAGTCGCATATTATTCTTCGCGTGTTACCTCCATTGCAGCGGTAGGCGATACTGAACATGTCTGACCTTGCCTGCCTCTCACAGACGGGATGAAACTACTACGGCGCGTTTGCTGCACAGTAATCTAACACAATTTTGCAGCCGTGGCTTTTTAAACTGATAGTTCGGTAATTTTCACATCTGTCAACGCCTGCTTTCTTTGGGATTGGAATTATTATATTCTTCTTGAAGTCTGAGGGTATTTCGCCCGTCTCATACATTTTGCTCACCAGATGGTAGAGCTTTGTCAGAACTGGCTCTCCCAAGGCTGTTAGTAGTTCTAATGGAATGTTGTCTACTCCCGGGGCCTTATTTCGACTTAGGTTTTTCACGCAGTATGATATCTCCCATTTCATCTTTATCTACATCCTCTTCCCTTTCTATAACATTGCCCTCAAGTACATCGCCCTTGTATAGTCCCTCTATATACTCCTTCCACCTTTCTGCTTTCCCTTCTTTGCTTAGAACTGGGTTTCCATCTGAGCTCTTGATATTCATACAAGTGGTTCTCTTTTCTCGAAAGGTCTCTTTAATTTTCCTGTAGGCAGTATCTATCTTAACCCTAGTGAGATAACCCTCTACATCCTTACATTTGTCCTCTAGCCATGGCTGCTTAGCCATCTTGCACTTCCTGTCGATCTCATTTTTGAGACGTTTGTATTCCTTTTTGCCCGCTTCATTTACTGCATTTTTATATTTTCTCCTTTCATCAATTAAATTCAACATCTCTTCTGTTACCCAAGGATTTCTATTAGCCCTCGTCTTTTTACCTACTTGATCCTCTGCTACCTTCACTACTCCATCCCTCAAAGCTACCCATTCTTCTTCTACTGTATTTCTTTCCCCCATTCTTGTCAATTGTTCCCTTATGCTCTCCCTGAAACTCTATACAACCTCTGGTTTAGTCAGTTTATCCAGGTCCCATATCCTTAAATTCCCACCTTTTTGCAGTTTCTTCAGGTTTAATCTACAGTTCATAAACTATAGATTGTGGTCAGAGTCCACATCTGCCCCTGGAAATGTCTAACAATTTAAAATCTGGTTCCTAAATCTCTGTCCTACCATTATTTAATCTATCTGAAACCTGATATAAGATTACATTTTAGCACGAGAAATTATGACCATAAAAAATTATGATCAATCTTTATTGAGCAGCCCTCGTATTACGGTGGTATCACATGGGACACACCATTATGGGTGGTCTGTCGTCTGGAGAAACCTTTGTATACGTATTCGCCAACTGGCGAGGACAGGGCGAGTTAGCCAAACTCAGCACGCAAGTGCATTCTTTCCAGAGCGTGGCTAATTTTGTCTGCCGCAATGAATACGACAGCGGGCGGCCGCGCACCGGACTCAGCGTTTGCCCCCCCCCCCCCCCCCCCCCCGCCTTTCTGTTCATTCCCCGCTATCAAAGTGAATACAGAGAGCACTTTGCAAGTAAGAGAAGTTAGCCCTGCAGTAGTTGCACGCGGATTGAGAGGTCGCAAGAATGTCTTTTTATCCTTTCCTTTCCGTCTCTCTGGACCAAGGAATAACACAACCCTGAGTTCCTTCCTGTTACTAACAGTATTACAGGGGTAGGTAAAATAATGTGAACACCTGTACTTACTTGGGAATGGTTTATTAGTAAGGGGTCGGCCCTCCATTTTCCTGTAATACAGCTGCGATTCTCTTTGGAATACTGGCATATAATGGTTGTATAGTCTCCAGTGGAATGTAACGCCACTTTTCGATCATAACCTCTTCTAACTCTGAGACGAGGGAGGCTGAAATCTGCTCCAATACCGCCCACAAGGGCTCGATAATGTTGGAAGTCTAGTGACTGAGCTGGCGAGGTAAGACACTGCAGTTCAGTTGCATGCTCCTCATACCACGATTGTACTGCCCTGACTGTGTAAATTGGTGAGTTATGACATCATTGTTGGGGACAACATCTGAATCATGGGGTGCACCTGATCGTCTAAAATGTTCACGTAATCGTTGGCTATAACACGGCCTTTGAGAGTCATGATGGGACGAGCAGAATACCATGATACGGCTGCCCACACCTCCATGCTTAACAGTCGGAATCAAGCAATCATGATTGTAGGCTTCTTATGGCGTCCTCCAGGTGTCAACCCGGTCCGATGTTGGAAATAATGAAAACGTTGATTCGTCGGACCATCCAGCATATCAAGGGTAGATTGAACTCACCACCGACTATAATTGTATGAGCGGGGTACTTACTTGAAATGAGACTCAAGTTTTCTTTGAACTGTTCAGCAACTATATCTTCTGAGTCGGGGGATCGGTAAAACGATCCAATTAACAGTTCAGTCCGATTGTCAGGTATAACCTCTACCCATACTATTTCACACGAACTATCTACTTCAATTTCGCTACAACGCAAACTACCTCTGACAGCAATAAACACTCCGCCACCACTTGTATTTAATCTAGGGGACCGATGACCTCAGATGTTAAGTCCTATAGTGCTTAGAGCCAGGGAAGACGCAGCAGTTCAGTTGCATATCCTCACACCACGATTGTAATGTCCTTGCTGTTGAATGGGTGCATTGTCGGCTTGAAATATGGAATCATTGTTGGGAACAACATTTGAATCATGAGATGCACCTTCCCACCTAAAATTTTCACGTAATTGTTGGCTGTAACACGGACTTTGAGAGCAATGATGGGACCAGCAGAATACCATGATACGGGAGCCCATCGCACCTCCAGCTCCATGCTTAACCGTTGGAATCAAGCAGTCAGGATTGTAGGCTTCTTTTGGCGTTCTCCATACGTAAACCCGACCTAATGTTGGAAATAACGAAAATGTTGACTCATTGGACCATATGACGTGTTTCCATTGATCAGTCGTCCAGGATTTATGCTCGTGACACGATGTTTTAGGCTTCTTTGCGTCGATTGTCGTCACTAATGGTTTCGGCATAGCAGCTTGTCCATGAACATTCGCTTTATGGAGTTCTCTGCGTACAGTGTCGATGGATTCGGGGTCTCGAAGATGGCTATTGAGCTCTGCAGTCAATTTAGCCGCCGTACGTTTGTGTTGTTTTGACACAGTTCGTGTTACCGTAAGAGAATGTCATTTAGTTTTGATTTGCGTCCACTGTTACGTTTACACGATAATGTCTTTCCATGTTTTGTGTAGGCTGTCTTGACTGTTGAGACAGTTGCTCTTGAAATATTCAATAAGTTGGCTGTCTTGGTTACTGATGCTCCAGCTAATCGGGCGCCACAATCTGCCCTCTTTGGAACCCTGTTAGGTCTTTTCATTGCACGTCAATCTCGGCCTCTGAATGCAAATGCGAAATGTGCACTACTCGTGAACAACCCACACTGATGCCTAGTCCGTTCTGAACACACACAGTCCAGCGCAACACTTGTCTTATCTACGTTGTCGACCGTCAAACACAGCCATCCCATTACCATGAAACACGAGGCTGGCTGCGGCAGTGCTCACCTGCAACGACGCCGGGCCTCCTGCCGCGGGTTCTGCGCCTGGGCGCCGGCAGCTCGTCGTCCCTGTAGCGGCTGTGGTAGCGCGCCGGCGCCGCCCCCGCGTCCTCCTCCGCCCCCAGCGGCAGAGCCGAGGCCGGCGGCCGGCGGCGCAGCTTCCTGCGGCGCGGCCTGGGGGCGGCCGTCTCCGCCTCCGGCTCCTCGTAGGCTGGCCGCGGCCGCTGATAGGGCAGCGCGGGCAGGTCGGCCTCGGGGGCGGACTCGTCGGGGGCGGGCACGTCGAACAGCTCGGGGGGCAGAGGGCGGCGTGGGCGCTTGCGGCGGCGGCGCTTGCCCCCGGGTCGCGGCCTGCGAACACCGACCGTCAACTGTCACCTTCACATACAGGGTGGCGCACGAAATGTGTTACCATTTTGTTTTTGAACATAAACGTTATTTGATGTGAATCTTCAGGTTTTGGCGGCGCAAAGACTGTTCCATTAAGTTTCGGGTGTGCAGCCGCAAGAAATCTCCTTCTTCTAATATTTCGGCTGTATAACGTTCAGCCATCTTCAGAGTGAGCCGCAAGACTGCCGCTCCAGTGCTCGCTTCGTCCCTTATACTGTTGGACAGCGCGACTGCGCATGCGGCCACAGATGCAAATGCGCCAGAGACGTTGGTCGGCGGCAGAGATGTGCATAATGCGCGAGTTGTATTTATGACTCCGCAGTTGATCTTTGTTGGCATATCGATTTATCATTGTGAGCTGCACTGTGACGACGTCTTTGCGAGTTTATTACAGCAAGTGCCGGATTCCAAGATTTATCAAGATTGAAACCACTATCTCTATTAATTAAGTTCGTCGTCAAGGGAATTTCAATTGCCTCCTTTACTATCGAGTCCCAAAAGGATGATGTAGTTGCCAAAATTTCGACGTTGTCATACAACATACTGTGACCATTATCAATAAAGTGCTCTGCCACTGCCGACTTGTTGTGTCGGTTTCAATCTTTATAAATATTGGAATCCGGCACTTTCTGTAATAAACTCGCAAAGACGTCGTCACAGTGCAGCTCACAGTGGTATATCGTTATGCCAACAAAGATCAACTGCGGAGTCATAGATACAACTCGCGCATTATGCACATCTCTGCCGCCGACCAACGTCTCTGGCGGATTTGTCTGTGGCCGCATGCGCAGTCGCGCGGTCCAACACTATAAAGGGACGAAGCGAGCACTGGAGCGGCAGTCTTGGAGCTCACTCTGAAGATGGGTGAACGTTATACAGCCGAAATATTAGTAGAAGGAGATTTCTTGCGGCTGCACACCCGTAACTTAATGGAACAATAAACTTTATTGTCAATACAATCTGAAAGGAACATATACTACAATGAAGAGCCGTCCATGGAGATTTGTTCAAGAATGTCTTCCGAGCTCCATTAAATCACGTGGACGTTTCGGGAAATTTTTTTCCTTTAGGTACCCCCAAAGAAAAAAGTCACATGGATTGAGGTCTGTACTATTGGGAGGCCAATTTCGTCCGTCATTGAAGCGACCTGGAAACCTGAGTGAAATGATCCGCATGTCAAAATGCTCGTGTATAACCTCCAACACAGTGTTCCACAAACACACGGGAGAACTGCCGGATATCAGTAACGTCCTGCCACGATATTTCGGCGCAGAGTCTTCTGGCCATCTTCAGGTGAGTGCCACTGTACAGTGTGTTAACTGTAAGACGGCAGAGTTGTGAGGGGAGTGCGGGTCTCCTCTCGGAGGAAGCAAGCATTGGCTGGCGAGGTGAGATGAGCCGTTTGGGGGGGGGGGGGGGGAGGGGAGAGACGAGAAGGCACGCCTACCAGTTGCAGTGCTGGCACTACAAATTGCGCGTCATGCTTACACGAAAGCAGACGAAAGGCTTGGAAGTAAAACTCGCTTTAAATGTTGTTCGTAAACGAAACTGAAATCGTCATGTATATTAAAATCTATATATATAAAAATGAATGTATGTATGTTTGTCTACTATGCGCTCACAAACCATTCATCCGATTGCAATGAAACTTTGGTGAGTAGTTCTCCGAACGCCCGAAAAGAGTAATGGAAGCAATTTCTTCTGCTCTCTTACCCTTTTGCGGCATTCACTCACACGCAATATAATTTTGCGAGCATCGCTGCGTAATACTGGTTTCCTTCTAACCGTAGCCCTACCGGTAGGGGTTGTTGGCGACTCCCGAGATGGGCCAGCAACTGCCTCTTCACTCATTTTGATAATGTTTAGTACAACTGCACAATAGAAACACGCAGAACAGTACAGTGCAAAACAATAAAGAAGCAGACGACAATGGCTACCTTGTACAACCCAGTCAGCTACGTAATGTTGGCAGCAGTCGCAATTGCGTGCCTACCGAAGCCTCCCGACGTTTACCGACTTCTACCGATTCAGAACTAGGGAGAGGTCTGCCATCTAAAAGTTTACACACTGTAGTAGTACTGGCGAGTACTCGCTGGGCTCCGCTATTTAAAGCCTTACTGAGGTGACATTGCGCATGCGCTGCTCATCGTGCGCGCTCATAATGGCTCCGTGCGCTGCGCCTCGCGCCCTGCACTGCGAAAGCCTGGCATGTCGGTATCAGGTCGATTTCCATCTTTATGCAGATAACTACGTCGACTACGAAGTTTCTCTATAACAGGATTCCAAGCAGAGTTTAGCTGATAACCAGTATCTCGATTGATGAGAGTCTCGTTGTCAGACAATTTTATTTCGTTGTCAGACAATCTTATTTCCACAGATTCATTGATAATCGAACTCCAAAAGTTTGATGTATGGGCCAAAATTTTTCTGTCGTTGTAATTCATGGAATGGTCTGTGGAAATACAATGTTGGGCGGTAGCGGACTCGGTGGGTTGGAGAAGGCGAGTATGCCGTTGGTGTTCCACAATGCGTTCCTGCACAGTTCGTGTTGTTTGCCCTATATATGATTTGCCGCATTCACACGGAATTTTTTAAACACCTGGTTTACGCAGGCCCAGGTCGTCTTTAACTGATCCCATCAGCGTTTGCAGTATGTGGCCTCGCTCCATCTTGCATGTGTTGAAGGGCAAGACAGTAGCAAGAAGCTGTGGAATGAAGCTATTGCGAAGTATGCTCAAATAACGCTCGCTGTTCACAGTTTCTTCAAAGAAAAAGGGTCCAATAAGTCCGTGACTGGAAATTGCTGCCCCCGCTGTAATCCTCGGAGCATAATGTTGTCGTTCATGAAGCACTTGTGTGTTTTCAGTGGCCCAAAAGCGTACATTTTGTTTGTTAACCACACCGTCTAAATGAAAATGCACCTCATCTGAAAACCAAATGATGTTGAGAGTTTCTTCCCTATCCTCCGCCCACTGAGCAAACAGTAGTCTCTGCTGCTTGTGTTCTTCAGTGAGCTTCTGTGCACAGGTCATCTTGTGTGGGTACATATGGAGGTCACTTTTACGAATGCGTTGAACGGAGCGTCTGGATATTCCCATTTGCTTTTGCTGCCTTTCTACACGATTTCCCGGAACTTCTCTGTACAGCAATATTCTCCGGTGAACAAATAGGCTTAGGCCGAGGTCGCTTCGCTTTTACTACTGTTCCTTCCTGTACAAATTTATCGTACAACCTGTGGCTGGTCTTTTTGTAAGGGACGCATCGTGTGTTTAACTGTTGTCGAAAACGCCTCTGAGTCACAACAAGGCTTTTCGTTTCATGAAAAAGTACACAATTGCCGATCGCTGCTGTGTCGTCAGTCTTCCATTGTCAGCCATTCCTGCTTACTAGTCTCCTAGCGGCAGTATCATGAATTACACGTCATTTCGTAACTCATTTGTTTTTCCAAGCTCTGCTGGTACTGCTGTAGAGATTCCAGCGGGATATCTACCGTGCGTCGTAAATTGTGAAAGAAACAATTGGTAACACTTTTCGTGCACCACCCTGTCATACACTATGTGATCAAAACTATCCGGACACCCACAAAAACATGTCTCTCATATTAGGTGCATTGTGCTGCCACCTACTGCCAGATACTCCATATCAGCGACCTCAGTATTTATTCGACTTCGTGAGAGAGCAGAATGGGGCGCTCCGCGGAACTCGTGGACTTCGAATGAAGTCACGTGATGAGAGTCACTTGTGTCGTATGTCTGTACGTGATATTTCCACTCTCTTAAACATCCATAGGTCCACTGTTTCCAATGTGATAGTCAGGTGGAAACGTGAAGGGACACGTACAGCACAAAAGCGTACACGCCGACCTCGTCTGTTGACTGACTCAGACCGCCGACAGTTGAAGAGGGCCGTAATGTGTAATAGGCAGGTATCTATCCAGACCATTACACAGGAATTCCAAAATGCATCTGGATCCGCTGCAATTACTATCACAGTTAGGCGCGAGGTGAGAAAACTTGGATTGCATGGTCGAGCGGCTGCCACACATCATGCCGGTAAATGCCAAACGACGCCTCGCTTGGTGTAAGGAGTGTAAACATTGGACAATTGAACAGTGGAAAAAGGTTTATGTGGCGACGAATCACGGTACACAATGTGGCGATTCGATGGAGGATGGGTATAGCGAATGCCCAGTGAACGTCATCTGCCAGCGTGTGTAGAGCCAACAATAAATTTTGGAGGCGGTGTTGTTATGGCGGGGTCGTGTTTTTCATGGAGAGGGCTTGCAGCCCTTGTTGTTTTGCGTGGCACTACCACAGCACAGGCCTACATTGATGTTGTAAGCACCTTCTTGCTCCCCACTGTTGAAGAGCAATCCGGGGATGGCGATTGCATATTTCAACACGATCGAGCACCTGTTCATAATGCACTGTCTCTGACGGAGTGGTTACACGACAATAACATCCCTGTAATGGACTGGCCTGCACAGAGTCGTGACCGGAATCCTATAGAACACCTTTGGAACGCCGACTTCGTGCCAGGCCTCACCGACCGACATCGATACCTCTCCTCAGTGCAGCAATCGGTGAAGAATGGGCTGCCATTCCCTAAGAAACCTTCCAGCACCTGATAGAACGTATGCCTGCGAGTGTGGAAGCTGTCATCAAGGCTAAGGGTGGGCCAATACCATACTGAATTCCAGCAGTACCGCCACGAACTTCTCATTTTCAGAGAGGTGTACGGATACTTTTCATCACATAGTGTACGAATGACGTAAAATTCGAAAGTACTATGGCTTGCGTCTGGCATTCGGCTGAAATAGTAAATCGGTCACGTGACGTGCCTCTGGCTGAAATTGAAATCCGGTCACGTGACGTCTCATTCACTATGTGGTACGGTCTTTGCCTTAACCTGCAGATTTACGAAAGCGTTGTTAATGATTCGATCGCAGCTAAATATTTGTGACAAGCAAGACTGCAAATAAGAATACAAATTTTACTGCTGGTTGTTTCACTCTCAGCAATTTTATCTTTCGTTTTTTAATCAGATCAAAGTCACGAATTCGAAGAAATTAAACGCTGGTAGAGCACGCTCTTGTATGTAAACAACATCACATATTGAAGAACATACGATGTATGTATGGAAGTGAAGCGCGGACGATAAATAGTTTAGACAAAAAGAGAGAAGCAGCCTTCGAAATGTGGTGATACAGAGGAACTAATGATGAGGTACTGAATAGAATGAGGGCGAAGAGGAATTTGTGGCACAACTTGACTAGAAGACCAGATTGATTCGTAGGACACGTGCTGAGGTATCAAGGGATTACCAGTTTAGTATTGGAGCGAAGCGCGGACGGTAAAAATCGTAGAGGGACACCAAGAAATGTATACTCTAAGCAGATTCAGAAGGATGTAGGTTGCAGCAGTTACTCGGAGATGAAAAAGCCTGCATAGGATAGAATAGCATGGAGAGCTGTATCAGACCAGTCTCTGGACTGAAGATCATACCATGACCACTTCTGTTGAATGAATAGGGAACTCTGAGAATGTGCTACAAACGGTAAGATGGAAAAGAAATATCTTTGAATATGTCGGGACACGAACCTACGTTATTTAGCACTGTAACTGCACGTCTCTAACCACTTGGCCGTGGTGAGCGCAGACAAATCTGAACAGTATTAGTCTTCATCTTAGCAATATCCTAAGGACGTGTCATTAACTGACAGTTGTAACAAATCGTATGTAGTTTGATAAATTTTCAATGCACCGTTGCCTTGAAACGGCATACAGTTATAGCTACAGCTACATCTACATCTGTACTCTGCAAACCACTATGAAGTGCATGGCAGAGGGTATGTCCCGTGGTACCAGTTATTTGGGTTTCTTCAGGTTCCATTCACGTGTAGAGCGCAGCAAGAACGATTATTTGAATGTCTCTGTGCTTGCAGTAATTAATCTTACCTTCACGATCCCTGCGAGCGATGCGTAGGGGGTTGTAGTATATCCCTAGAGTAATCATTTATAGCCGGTTTTTGAAACTTTGTTACAGACTTCCTCCGGATAGTTTACGCCTGTCTTCAGGAGTCTCCATTCCAGTTCCTTGAGTATCTTGGTGATACTCTCCTCTGGATTAAACAAACCTGTGACCCAAAATTGCTAAGGCTTTCGTGGCCACTTGTTGACAAACTGCCTATTGGCTTCTGTCTCGGGTTCTTCGGCCGACGTTCATCTAATGATTTTTCTGACGTTTCGCCAGCACGAGTGGCTGGCATTGTCAAAGCTTCACCCTCCATTGCCGGTGGTGAACTGGAGCCGAGCTCGCGGGCGCGACTTGCAAACCTAAGGTGTGGTACAGGTACGTCGATGATACTTTCGTGGTGTGGAGCCATGGTGAAGAACAGCTCGGTGACTTTCTAAGACACTTGAACAGCCTCCATGCCAACATAACATTTACCATGGAAGTAGAAAAGGACAAGTAACTGCCATTTCTAGACGTGCTGGTCACAAGGGACGGCGAAAACCTGGGACACAGCGTGTATCGAAAACCGACACACACGGACCGATACCCGCACAAACTGTCAAACCACCACCCGAGCCAGGAAAGAGGCGTGGTTAGTACGCTCGTAACGAGAGCAGGACGAATATGTGAGCCGCAACACCTCAAACGAGAAATGCAACACCTGGAAACTGTCCTGAGGAGCAATGGGTACTCCAAAAATTATATTAGAAGTGTAACAGAGCCAAACACTCCGCGAAGTAAGGAACCAGAAAAAGAAATGTCGGGTACGGCCTTTCTGCCATACATTCCCAGAGTGACGGACAGAATCGGCCGTATATTGCGCAAACATGGCGTAAAGACGATTTTCAAACCGACAAGGAAGATTAAAGAGTGTCTTAGATCGGCGAAGGAGAAAAGAGACCCACTTGCAATGTCGGGAATATACCGTATACCATGCACATGCGGAAAAGTTTATGTCGGAATGACTGGACGATCCATCAACACCAGGATCAACGAGCATAAGCGACATTGTAGGTTGGGGCAGGTGGAGAAATCGGCCGTGGCAGAGCACGCGCTCAATGAGACAGACCACGTAATAAAATTCGCCGACACGGAAGTTCTGGCTGTAGAGAAACACTATCACACGCGCTTGTTCAGAGAAGCTGTAGAAATACAAAAACACGCGAACAGTTTGAACAAGAAAGAGGAAACCCTTAAGGTCAACGGATCCTGGCTTCCCGTACTGCAGCGAACGACCGTCGCAGGTAACAAGAGGAGAACCGCACCGGAAATGACCGCGGAGAAGCCCTCGGACGTTGGCGCGCCAGGTACATATAGTCTGCGAGCTCGGCTCCAGTTCACCACCGGCAATGGAGGGTAAAGCTTTGACAATGCCAGCCATTCGTGCTGGCGAAACGTCAGAAAAATCATTTGATGAACGTCGGCCGAAGAACCCGAGACAGAAGCCAATAGGTAGTTTGTCAAACCTGTGACCATTCATGCTGCCCTTCTCTGTATACGTTCAATATCCCCTGTTAGTCCTATCTAATATAGATCCCACATATTTGAGAAATATTCTAAGATGGGTCCCACGAGCGATTCGTAAGCAATGTCTTTAGGAGACTGACTGCTGTTACCCAGTATTCTACCGATAAACTGAAGTCTACCATCTTCTTATCCACGACTAAACCTATGTGATCATTCCATTTCATATCGCTTCAAAGTGTTACACTCAGGTGTTTGTATGAGTTGGCCGATTCGAGTTGTGGTCCCGTGATGTTACAAACACCAAACTACGTTTTTTTCGTTTTGTGATGTGCAAAATTTTACATTCATGAGCGTTTAAAGCAACTTGTCAATCTATGCACCATTTTGAAATCTTATCGAGATCTGACTGAATATTTACGCAGCTCCTTCCTGACAGTACTTCCCTATAGATAACTGGATCATGTGCGGAAACTCTGATGGTACCATTAATATTGTCCGCCAGGTTGTTAATATACAACTTGTCCCGCCCAGTTAGCTGTGCGGTCTAAGGCACTGCTTTCCGGGCGGGAAGGCGTGGCGGTACCCGGCACGCATCCACCCGGCGGATTAGTGGGTAGGTGCCACTGGGGGCCGAACCGCACATTAACCCTGGGTTCGGTGTGGGGCGGAGGCGGGGTGAGTGGACTGCTGTGGCCTGTTGCGGGGTTGTGAACCACTGAAGGCTACGGCGGGGACGAAGCCCCTCCCTCGTTTCTGGTCACCAGTTCCATTCAGTACAATGTTGTTGTTGTGGTCTTCAGTCCTGAGACTGGTTTGATGCAGCTCTCCATGCTACCCTATCCTGTGCAAGCTTCGTCCTTTAAGGTGACTTTCCGAATTTTGTTCCTAAATAAATTCCTTTTATGAGTATCCATTGTGTAGGATCATATGGCGTATCAACTGAAATTTGTGACTTTATTGAGGATTTTTTTGTCAGATGTAGAAGCAACCTCGCTGTTCACGTTGTATATTGTACTGAAAAAGGAAACAAAAGAAAAATTCGGAGAAGGTATTAAAATCCATGGAGAAGAAATAAAAACTTTGAGGTTCGCTGATGACATTGCAATTCTGTCAGAGACAGCAAAGGACTTGGAAGAGCAATTGAACGGAATGGACAGTGTCTTGAAACGTGGATGTAAGATGAATGTCAACAAAAGCAAAACGAGAATAATGGAATGTAGTAGAATTAAGTCGGGTGATGCTGAGGGAATTAGATTAGGAAATGAGACACTAAAAGTAGTAAAGGAGTTTTGCTATTAGGGGAGCAAAATAACTGATGATGGTCGAAGTAGAGAGGATATAAAATGTAGACTGGCAATGTCAAGGAAAGCGTTTCTGAAGAAGAGAAATTTGTTAACATCTAGTATAGATTTGAGTGTCAGGAAGTCGTTTCTGAAAGTATTTGTATGGAGTGTAGCCATGTATGGAAGTGAAACATGGACGATAAATAGTTTGGACAAGAAGAGAATAGAAGCTTTCGAAATGTGGTGCTACAGAAGAACACTGAAGATTAGATGGGTAGATCACATAACTAATGAGGAGGTACTGAATAGGATTGGGGAGAAGAGAAGTTTGTGGCATAACTTGACAAGAAGAAGGTATCAGTTGGTAGGACATGTTCTGAGGCATCAGGGGATCACAAATTTAGTATTGGAGGGCAGCGTGGAGGGTAAAAATCGTAGAGGGAGACCGAGAGATGAATACAGTAAGCAGATTCAGAAGGATGTAGTTTGCAGTAGGTACTGGGAGATGAAGCAGCTTGCACAGGATAGAGTAGCATGGAGAGCTGCATCAAACCAGTCTATGGACTGAAGACCACAACAACAACAATAAGGGCTAATACTAATAAGTGATTGAAATGGAACGATGATGAAATATCACAGAAGGCAAACGGCAGACTTAGATACGTTGGAAGGGTTCTGGGCAAACTGCAATGTCTCTGTAAAGAAAATAGCATCGAAGATGCTAACGCGGCCAATTCTAGAGTATTGCTCCAGCGCTTGGGTGACTTTTGAAATAGTCTTGACAGGAGACACCTAGCGAATTCAGACGCGCTGGTAGGGTGGTAGCTGGTCGGTATAGTCCGTACGAAACTGTAACAGACTTACTCGGGGAAAGGATTTGTGAAGCTTTGGGGGGAAATGGCAGCGGGCTCATGAAACCCTGTAAATTCAGAGAACTGGTATTCGAGGAAGTGTAAGTATCCCGCTGCCAGTTGAGAACAGGTATAAATTATAGATGTGATACACCCAGATAGACGGAGAATACAGCGAGTAGCCAAACAATGTTGACAAAGTCGAGTGTGTGTTCAGGAGCAAATTTAGGAAATGTTAACCAACGACGGTACTAAGTGTCGAATTTCTAGAGGTCAGTGCCTTTCACTTGGCCACAGTCTCCTGAGCAAACACGAGAACGCTTATGGACGTAAGCTGTGATGTAACAGGCTGAACACCAGGCGTCGTGAATGCTGTCAGGTCCATTGCACCAATTTCCGCTTGCAGTCTGTCGACATACACATTCATGTTTGCTGCCGAAGGGAAGTACAATACTTAGCAGAAGGCGTTTGTCCTCGAAACTTCAAACGCACTGTAGCGTCGTTTGATATTTCCTGGCATTGCATCCTGTCCTTAACTTGTTGTTACAGGCACCTTTTTACAAGTCATGTCATGCTTAATTCTTTACTTAGCTACAGTGAATGTGTGAATTGCGATGTAAGTAGAGTTCCGCTGTATCAAAACTACAGTTCAGTAATTTTGGTACAGCACATATCTGACGTAGCAAATATAGGGTTACTGGTGATATTGGTAGGGAAAGAAACATAAATGTGTGTGAGAGAAACTAGGGACCGACGATTTCTGTTTGTTTGTTTTACACATAATTAGAACCGCCCGCACATCGTTGTGTTAGGGCATTATGTATTTTATATCCTTGCGAAATATTGAATACATATTATAAGTAATAAAAATTAGTTGCTCGCGTGACTTTTGCGCTTTTACATAACTAAAACAATTGATGGAATTATTGTTATTTTGTAGTCAATAGAAGGTACTTCATCATGATCAGAGGCAAAACTTTGCTTTTAGTATTGAGTGTGAAAGTTGCGTAGGAATGACATGTTGTATATAAGCTCGACGAAGTATTGTAGCGATGTTTGACATTTCTAGGCTTGGCTTCCTGCCCTTAACTTGTTATCCAAGACACTTGTTTCGCGCAGTTCTTTTCATTTTTTTTTTTAAGGAAATTATATTTCCAATCGCCTGTAACATAAACCTGTAATTTTTTAAATTTTTACTACAACGTGTGTCTGTTTCACGCTACAAATCAACAATTTTCGAATACAACCGGAATTAAATATTGACAATTTCAGTTTTGCAATAGATACTGTTTATTTTTAAATAACGGACAGGAGAAAAAAAATGTTACGTAGTTTCGCGGCCAAAGGTACGGCCAAACTTTCAGGAAACATTCCTCACACACAAAGAAAGAAAATATGTTATGTGGACATGTGTCAGGAAACGCTTACTTTCCATGTTAGAGCTCATTTTATTATTTCTCTTCAAATCACATTAATCATGGAATGGAAACACACAGCAACAGAACATACCAGCGTGACTTCAAACACTTTGTTACAGGAAATGTTCAAAATGTCCTCCGTTAGCGAGGATACATGCATCCACCCTCCGTCGCATGGAATCCCTGATGCGCTGATGCAGCCCTGGAGAATGGCGTATTGTATCACAGCCGTCCACAATACGAGCACGAAGAGTCTACACTTGGTACCGGGGTTGCGTAGACAAGAGCTTTCAAATCCCCCCATAAATGAAAGTCAAGAGGGTTGAGGTCAGGAGAGCGTGGAGGCCATGGAATTGGTCCGCCTCTACCAATCCATCGGTCACCGAATCTGTTGTTGAGAAGCGTACGAACACTTCGACTGAAATGTGCAGGGGCTCAATCGTGCATGAGCCACATGTTGTGTCGTACTTGTAAAGGCACATGTTCTAGCAGCACAGGTAGAGTATCCCGTATGAAATCATGATAACGTGCTCCATTGAGCGTAGGTGGACGAAACTAAAATGATCTCTAACATGGAAATTAAGCGTTTCCGGACACATGTCCACATAACATCTTTTCTTTATTTGTATGTGAGGAATGTTTCCTAAAAGTTTGGCCGTACATTTTTGTAACACCCTGTATATGCTCACGCAGTTTCTAAACGTGAAACGGTTCCGGTTTCTAAGGGAACAAAGTAAGACCCTGATCGCATACGCAAGCAAAGCAATCGAAATTAGGTAACCCCCCATGTGTATGCAACATAACTAAGGTAAGACCTTAGCTGACCAAAGCTACCAGGAAAAATATCGTAGTCTACGCTTACTTATGATAGTCTGCGGTAGTTTTACAGCTCGTGTTGTAGGTTAATTACTTGAAAATGGACAGGTTTAAATTATAGATGGTGCCTGGAATATTTCTCACATCATTGGATGAAAGGAGCATTAAATACCCGAGAAGTAATTTCCGTTAAGGTAAGTTTATGCGGACCATAAATATTGCATTTTGCCAACAGTCCGACAGTGTTGTGCGGCAACATCGCGGCCCCACGAATTGGAGCCAAACGTACGGCAACAATGCCGGCTGCTGTTGATCGGTAATGTTTGCGGCAATGCATTTCCGGGTGTTTACCCGAGCCCGACTGTGGCTGCGGAAATACTTTTCCCAGAACGCGGAAATCTGATTTTGAATACATCGTTTATATACAATTCCCTCAACAGTTTTCAAGACCATTACCATGTGACAGACTACATACAAGCTAGAACCAGACTGGCGTTCACAATTAAGTTTTTGGTTAATGGTCATTCGTACAGAAGTTTCATGTATATCTTTAAAATCCACTTGTTGTTGTTGCGGTCTTCAGTCCTGAGACTGGTTTGATGCAGCTCTCCGTGCTACCCTATCCTGTGCAAGCTTCTTCATCTCCCAGTACCTACTGCAGCCTACATCCTTCTGAATCTGCTTAGTGTATTCATCTCTTGGTCTCCCTCTACGATTTTTACCCTCCACGCTGCCCTCCAATACTAAATTGGTGATCCCTTGATGCCTCAGAACATGTCCTACCAACCGATCCCTTCTTCTAGTCAAGTTGTGCAACAAGCTCCTCTTCTGCCCGATTCTGTTCAATCCTCCATCATTAGTTACGTGATCTACCCATCTAATCTTCAGCATTCTTCTGTAGTACCACATTTAGAAAGCTTCTGTTTAAAAATGAATTTTTCTCAGTCATTGTACTTTACTCTTCAAGGAAATTGTCGTAGAACATACACCGTTATTCAAAAATTTGCATGAGCTGGGAATCGAACTCGGCCGCTTACGTGACAGACGTGCAACCTACTACAGAGCCATGCGGCTCGTCGAGAAACCGAACTAGATTTTGCTAATTAAAGAAGCTGGGAAAACTTCGAAGTCGATTTTCTCGCCGACTTATGCGTAGCGTCGAACTGCTTTGGCTTATTGATGCTTGGATTCTGAACTTTATCTATCATAAAGATAAAATTTTACGAAAATCCGCTTCCTGTGTGGTATCCTTCTAAGACACGGCAGTATGGATTTTCAGATTTTGCTCTTTCGATACATTTTGTGTGTTCCATAGATCTAAACCTACCTTTTTCCCAGGGAAAATACGGGACACCTAAAAACGCTGTGATCAACTGATGAATAATTTCTGAAATACTGTGTTAACAGATCATCAGGATGACGGATACGTGATACTGAAATGCACTTTGGATCAGAACAGTGTTTAATATTCCCTAATTGAAGTACACTTAAAAAATCTTCATATTTACTAAATGGTTTGTATTTTTCACCTGAGCGAATTTGCTCACGTAATTGCTTATTCTGTGACAATCTATCATACAAATCTCCACATGAAACGCTTAGATTACAATTGAGAATCGCCGCATTGGCAATGGTACTATCTAAAACATTCGGTTTGGGTCCTATTACGTGATTCATTTTTGAGTGTGATAGGACCGTATAGTATCGTGTACTTCCACCCGAGTCACTTTTCCCTGTTGATGACACACTCAGTTTAAAGACTATACGTAGATGCACAGTGTGTCCTACACTGAAGTGCCAGATAAACATGTGTAGGAATGGGAATTCAGATACATGTAAACAGGCAGAATACAGCGCTGCCATAGGTAACGCCTATATAAGACAACATGTATCTGGCGCAGTTGTTAGATCGGTTACTGCTGATACAATGCCATGTTATCAAGATTTAAGTAATTTTGATCGTGATGTTATAGTCGGCGCACGAACGATCGGACACGGCATCTCCGAGGTAGGATGAAGGGGAATTTTCCCGTGCGACTACTTCGTGAGTGAACCGTGAATATCAGGAATCCGGTAAAACATCAAATCTCCGACATGGCTGTGGCCGGGAAAAGATCCTGCAAGAACAGGACCAACGACGACTGTCATCGTGACAGAACTACAATCCTTCCGCAAATTGCTGCACATTCCACTGCTGGGCCATCAACAAGTGTCAGCGTGCGATTCAATCAACGGAACCTCATCGATATGGGCTTAGGAGCCGAAGGCCCACTGGTGTACCCTTGATGACTGCACGACACAAAGCTTTAAGCCTCGCCTGGGCCCGTTAACGTCGGCATTGGGTTATTGATGACTGGAAACATGTTGTTTGGTCGGACGAGTCTCATTCCAAATTGCATCGAGCGGATGGACGTGTACGGGTATGGAGACAACCTCATAAATCCATGGACCCTGCACGTTAGCAGGGGACTGATCAAGGTGGTGGATGGTCTGTAATGGTGTGGAGCGTGTGTAGCTGGAGTGATACGGGACCCCTGATACGTCTAGATCACACCTCTTCGGCGTTCACACGACGCAGAGTAGACCGCAAGAAACTCTTTTTAACGTGGTATTGCGGTAGTGTTTTCCGACCGCTGTTGGTGCGTATCCGGCGCCATCTTCGGAGAATTACGGTCCGATTGCACCCTCAGCCCAAATGCCATGCGACTGTGTCACATGTTGTGGCTGTAACGGTTTCTCGATATTTACTCGAGGATTTTCTGTGCGTTAAATCTTGCAATGTTGCTTATTCTCGAAGGCATTTAACAGAAAACATTCTCATCAGTGAATGGCTGTCCGCTCTCAGGTTCACCCAGTGGGCTAATCATTTTGCTCAGTTCTTGTGTGAGATGGTTTTTATACGCGTAAAAGTGCAGATAATCTTTCAGAATTTGTTGCTCGCTGTTTCTAGGAATATCAAGTTGCTGGCGTCGGGGAATAGGTTTCATCGGCCTTACAGCAACATTGTCGCTCACGATGGTGATGTTTTCTTCAGAACAACTCTCACGAGGACGCCCCGAGGTATAATGTCGTCAATCGAACCGGTTTTGTGAAATTTAGCAATCAGTCATCATCACATTCGACATATGCTTTGAATTATGTTGACCAATCCTTCCACGGTGTTTGCGAATAGCTGCTGCACAACACGCATCACATTTCTGATACTGTTTCGCTATGACAACAAGTCTCCCGTTGTGGCGCGCTCCATTACTAACCAATTCGAAGACGGATGACATTCGTGCAACATTCAGTTCTGCCAACTTAACAGAGCAGAAAGAGCAGAAATGGTGGGCATTTAAAAGTTGCGGTCTTTATGGGAGAGACAGTGCTGATTTAAGGTTCAAGCGACAGAAACCACCATTTCGGGCACTTACATAAAAGGGATATCACAGGAGTCACAATTTTAAGTTATCGATTCAGGACGTATCACAGTTGAAGACTTCAAATGAAAACGGCTCTGAGTGTCATAATAATGAATTTTGAGGTTTTGTGTGATATGGAATCTACATGCCAAGCCCAGCAACGTATAAAAGGCTGATACAGCCACGAATGGATGTTTGGTACCAAATCAACAGATAGTATCCGATTTAACAGCCACTGCTATTATCATGTGAAAGGCTCTATTCCACGTGCTTACTCCGTAGTGTTAGTTTACATGGCGGAGAGAGATGATGTTTGTAACAGTCTGAGTGGAAAGAAACGATATATTGAAGGTGGTGGTTCTGTGGCAGCAGTAAGGAAAAAGCTGAAAAATGGAGGGAATGAATACATAAGTAATAAATGTATTCCTGCAAAGGCTCTTCCAGCAAAGGAGGTAAGTCTCAATACTGACCGTTAACCTACACCATAACTGGACAGAAGGTTATTCTGGAATTACCAAATTTATTGTTCCAGAAAATGTAAATAAGATGATACAGCAATCAAGACAAATAAAGCCATTTATCGTCAGTAACATGACTGCATCTGACATCTTATAAGGAGGCAGCATATTGTAATAGAAACAGCAAATATAAACGTATTCCGAGTAACAGTGGCTGTTGTCAAACGTACATAAGCCTCATGCTGTTAAGACCAGAAGAAGCTTAAATGGAACTGAAGCCTGGGAAGGTATTCCTGTTTTGAGAAAGAGCGTTAGAGTACAAGACGTCAGACAAACAAAACTGCTTGCCCTGGGTGTTACAAGCCACGTATGTGAAGAAAAGATATGATTGACACGATACAGTGCGGGAAAATTAATGACTACGTACAGTTTTACAAAGGCAAAATGAGCTGTTGTTATGTTTCTGCTGAGTATTGAACTATAGCAATTCGAACTTTCATTGCTTTTCCACTTGCAGTAAGTTTTTCATACTATTACTGTACAATGTTTGCAGTTTCTTTTCGAAACCACCCTCCTGGTAAATGAAAAACGAACTCGATGAATTCGTCGTCCCATCAGGGAGAAATTTTATTGAAACATTGTTTGACGAATACAATACACGATCACACACAGAGAGGCATATGCACACGAGTACAGTCAATGAAGCGTACTCAGTGTCAGCGATTGTACCGTGTTTACCCTTCTTTTGCAGCAATGCAGGCTGCAATTCTCCCACGGAGACGATCGTAGAGGTGCTGAATATAGTCTTGCGGAACTTCGTGCCATGCAATTTCCACCTGGTGCCTCAGTTGGGCCAGAATTCGTGCCGGACGTACAGACCGTACAAAATGACGTTTGATCCTGTCCCAAATGTGCTCAATGGGGGACAGATCCGGGGATCGTGCCGGCCATGGTAGTTGACGTACACCTTCAAGAAGAGCACGTCGGGTGGCACGGGATACATGTGGGCGGGCACTGGCCTGTTGGAAAAGCACGTTACTTTGCCGGCCCACGAACGGTAGCACGAGGGGTTGAATGATGGTTGAATATACCGTGCACTGTTCAACGTTCTCTCGGCGATCACCGGAGGAGTACAGCCAGTAATATTGCTTCCCACACCGTGACGCCGGGAGTTGGCCGTTTGTGCCTCTGTAGTATGCACTCGTGATTTTGGCGCTCACCTGCACGACGCCACACACTCGTACAACCGTCATTGGCACAAAGGCAGAAGCGACTCTAGACACTGAAAACAATACATTAGTCCTTCCATAAACGCGTATCGCGAAATTGCACTAGGCGGGCTGAACGATGTTGCGGCGTGAGCGGAAGGCGCCCTAACGGTACGCGAGACCTTAGCCCTGCTTCGTGGAGACTGTTGCGAGTGGTTCTCGCTGATACCCTCGGAGCAACAGTGTCCCTAAAGCCGTCGGCACACGGACCGTGCTGTCGAACGTCAACGTTGAGCGTGCCAAGTTCAACGTGCTGCTGAACGCTCAGGAACGATGCGACTTGTGCATACGGAACGTGGGCCCCAACGTGGTATACGCGATCGCAACGCACTCCAGTGGCAGTTGAGGGATGTTTCTAGTTCGTAAATCACACTGTTTACTCAACGGGCGCGCGTAAAATTCCCACGTTAGCTCTATTAAAACGCACATTTTCTCCATCGTCCACGAAAAGGAAAGTACCATGTCCAATCAATAAGGACACAGGCTTATAAAAGCTCCATTACAAACACTGCGGTACAAATATGGAATACTTCTCCGCATAAGATAAACAGTATTTCATCATTCCCACATTTTAGTAAAACTCCTAAGGTCAGTCTTACTTGATCACTGTTCCTACCCAGTAGCAGAATCTTTGCAACATGTGAATTACGAAGTGTAAAAGAAAAAGGAACAAAATATCTTTATACAAGTAGCGCAAGCGGTCTAGTAGATTAAGCCAATCGAACAAAGTCACCCCTCAAAAAAAGGTGAGCTTATATTTATACAACATCAAATATTATAACATATACTTGTATGAAACTAATAATAAAGTATCAGAACCTAATAAAAACGTGAATCTTAGGAAAAAAATTTGAAAGTGTTACGACGCGAACCACCGCCCCAACAAAAACTCCATATCGCTCAGAGACTCTACTCATTACGCTACACCAACAACAAACTCCTTGAGCTAGACCATATTGTGTTACCCCTTGCTAAAAACATAAATAAATGTTACTAACTGAAATTTAACTATAACAAATTGTACCAAGAACAATGCGTTTTGGGTGGATCTTCAGTGTGTCGCTGCCTTCAAATAGCCTACTCTCATAATACGCAAGTTACAATAGTTCTTTTGCCACAGATGTGATGATTCTCATTATTTTATTGGAACGAATAAAACAGTTAACGACGGGTTTTCCAGTAATACTCAATTTGCTGGTGCTCAGAAACGGCATGTATACGTATAAGCTTGAAATGAATGCCAATATGGCGCCTCACAACTCTGTACTGAAGGGAGACGGCGTGCGTGTGACGTAGGTGGCGTTGTGCCATCTCATTGGTCAACGCTCAGACGCACGCTCAGAATATCTGGCATACCAGATTCTGCCCTGCACGTTGGGAAAGACTCCCGAACGTGCTATTCCACGCTATGACGTCAGAAACTCGGCACGGTCAACGTTCGGATGCACGGTCCGTGTGCCGACGGCTTAAGCTGTGACGGTGAGGTCCATTACGGCACTTTGGAGGGTGCGACGGTCTGGGCATGCATCCGTGTCCGGACCCAGGTCGGTGGACACGTGCACCTTCTGCTTACCACTGGCGACAACATCGATGCACTGTGGAGACCTCTCAGCCCACGTGGGGCAATTCTGCAGTACGTCCACCCGGCCTCCCGCAGGCCCACTATATGCCCTCGCTCAGACTCCGTCAGTTGCACAGACGGTTCACGAACACGCTGTCGCGGCATGCTAACAGTGTTGCGGACACAGACTGAGCTCCGTATGCCACGGCAAACTGGCTGCCACTGGCTCTGGCGGTGACCAGCCGTTGCGCAGCTACCGACATTGCATGGCCGATAACACGGCTCCTGGTGTGCGCACAGCTCCGTGCGTGTGATCGTCGCATGCACCGCCCTCTTGTAGTGCCCAGTGCAAGTGTGGCGGGTCTTATTCCGTTGCATCATTGTGTTCGTTTTTCACCGTCCAGGAGTGTAGATCCGTAATCTGCTTAACTTGGAAATACAACTCAGTGCAATTATTACCAGTAAATACCTGTAGTACACTTGAAACTCATTTTCCTCAAATTCAAGATTTTGGCTCTTAAGAGCCTTTTTTATTTGAAATCTATAATTATTGGAGACAATATTATGGAAATGGAAGAGAATGTAGATGAAGAAATGGGAGATACGATACTGCGTGAAGAGTTTGGCAGAGCACTGAAAGGCCTGAGTCGAAACAAGGCCCCGGGACTAGACAACATTCCATTAGAACTACTGACAGCCTTGGGAGAGCCAGTCCTGACAAATTCTACCATCTGGTGAGCAAGATATATGAGACAGGCGAAATACCCTCAGACTTCAAGAAGAATATAATAATTCCAATCCCAAAGAAAGCAGGTGTTGACAGATGTGAAAATTACCGAACTATCAGTTTAATAAGCCACGGCTGCAAAATACTAACGCTGGAATGGAAAAACTGCTAGAAGTCGACCACGGGGAAGATCAGTTTGGATTTCGTAGAAATCTTGGAACACGTGAGGCAATGCTGACCTTACGACTTGTCTTAGAAGAAAGATTAAGGAAAGGCAAACCTACGTTTCTAGCATTTGTAGACTTAGAGAAAGCTTTTGATAGTGTTGACTGGAATACTCTCTTTGAAATTCTGAAGGTGGCAGGGGTAAAATACAGGGAGCGAAAGATTATTTACAATTTGTACAGAAACCAGATGGCATTTATAAGAGTCGAGGGGCACGAAAGGGAAGCAGTGGTTGGGAAGGGAGTGAGACAGGGCTGTGGCCTTTCCCCGATGTTATTCAATCTGTATATTGAGCAAGCAGTAAAGGAAACAAAAGAAAAATTCGGAGTAGGTATTAAAATCCGTGCAGAAGAAATAAAAACATTGAGGTTCGCCGATGACATTGTAATTCTGTCAGAGACAGCAAAGGACTTGGAGGAGCAGTTGAACGGAATGGACAGTGTCTTGAAAGGAGGATATAAGATGAATATCAACAAAAGCAAAACGAGGATAATGGAATGTAGTCGAATTAAGTCGGGTGATCCTGAGGGAATTATATTAGGAAATGAGACACACAAAGTAATAAAGGTGCAAAATAACTGATGATGGTCACAGTAGAGAGGATATAAAATGTAGACTGGAAATGGCAAGGAAAGCGTTTCTGAAGAAGAGAAATTTGTTAACATCGAGTATAGATTTAAGTGTCAGGAAGTCGTTTCTGAAAGTATTTGTATGGAGTGTAGCCTTGTATGGAAGTGAAACATGGACGATAAATAGTTTGGACAAGAAGAGAATAGAAGCTTTCAAAATGTGGTGCTACAGAAGAATGCTGAAGATAAGATGCGTGGATCACATAACTTATGAGGAGGTATTGAATGAAATTGGGGAGAAGAGGAGTTTGTGGCACACCTTGACAAGAGGAAGGGATCGGTTGGTAGGACATGTTGTGAGGCATCAAGGGATCACAAATTTAGCATTGGAGGGCAGCGCGGAGGGTAAAAACGTAGAGGGAGACCAAGAGATGACTACACTAAGCAAATTCAGAATGATGTAGTTTGCAGTAAATACTGGGAAATGAAGAAGGTTGCACAGGATGAAATAGCATGTAGAGCTGCATCAAACCAGTCTCTGGACTGAAGACCACAACAACAACAACAACATAATTATTGTTGCCCAGTTGGGAGCGAAGCGGAGAGGGGAGCCCAAGTGCAAGATTTGTGTACTGTAAGGATCATAGTTAGTAGCGAAAACTGATACGGGTGAAAATGTATGAAGGAACAGGGGAACGCGGAGCACACCAGATAAGTCGCTTGTGTGGAAAAATGTTCTCGAACTGGCCTGGGGACACCTCGTAGACCGAAAGTCCCCCGCCGGGCAGCCCCTCCAAGACGGCTAGAGCGTGTAGCTGCCGTACCTGTTCCTGATGGGCTGCACGTCGTCCCCGAATACGAGGTCCTCGTCCTCTGGCAGCGCGCCGCCCGCAGTCACCGCCGCCGAATCCAGCTGGCTTCCAGCTGCTTCCAGACTCGCCTCCGCGGGGTCGGCTCTTCTCCAGGCCTGCACAATTCAGAGAGGGTACGTCAGCGCAAGGATCAGGGCGCGCAGCGTGCATTACGCCTGAGAGGGGGTGGGACTAGTCACGAATACAGAAAACGTTTACGCGTTAACAACAGTTTCTTCGTACAGTTGTCACACTTTTTTTATCTACTGTGATTTCAGCTATGAGTGTATTCAGGCTGAAGTGTCAAATACGAATATGCACAAAGGCATAAACACACGAGCTAGTCCAAACATCAGGCGAGTACGAACGGTATCCATGTAATACGATACATGAATAATTAAAAAACCAGATGAATACTTACTTACTTTCCGTGTCCGGAACTAGACTTCAGACTTCCAAAAATCAGCAGCCAATATGGCCTTGTCATTTGCCTCCCATAAGTCATTCATTGTGCAGGGCTAGTCTAAATATGGACAGATAAGCAGGCGTTGAGGATCCTGGACAGAACCACACGGACAGAGAGTGTTCTCATTCTCATTTAGGAAACCCCATTGCTGCAGGTTTTTCTTGCACTTTGGCACTTCTACCCTCATACTGTTAGGGTTCTCCAGACTGTGTATGGTAGGTCTCCACCAGTGCGCCATTTCTTCTTTTACATCTTTATGGGGGTTTCTC
This sequence comes from Schistocerca americana, assembly GCF_021461395.2. NCBI lineage: Eukaryota > Metazoa > Arthropoda > Insecta > Orthoptera > Acrididae > Schistocerca > Schistocerca americana. Next base: position 160,020,535 of record NC_060127.1, on the reverse strand, counting down.
GGCTCCATTTCCCACCTTTTCAAACGATTCTCTGCAGCCGACCCTTCCAGGGCTCGGGTACGTGACAGGAAACTCTTCCTCGAACAAAGCCGTCGGTCAGCAGGCTGGTGTCCATATAAAGGGTGACGCATGTCCTTTTCTTGCTTGGTTTTTTCGGCTTCGGCAGCGATGTCACGTCGTATGTTGGGCGGTGCGATCCCCATGATTAAATACATCTTGTGCACTGGGGTTGGCCTCAAGCATCCTGTAGCAATCCGTGCCATTTCATTCACCGCGACATCAACTTTTCTCGCGTGTGTTGATGCAGACCATACTGGAGCGGCGTATTCCGCGGCTGACACACTGAGCGCAAGCGCTGAAGTTATCAGGACTTTTGAGTTTGCACCCCAGGATCCGCTGGTTAGTTTCCTGATGATATTGTTTCTAGTTGAGACTTTTTCCCTTGTCACATTACAATGATGTTTATAGGTCAGTGTGCGATCCAACGAGACACCAAGATATTTGGGCGTTTTACAATGCTCGAGACGTTCACCTCTCCATATTACATTTAATTCACGATTTGCCTCCTTGTTCTTTAAACGGAATGCACAGACCTGCGTCTTGGAAGGTTTCGGCCTTAGGTGGTTTGCCTCATAACACTGAGAGAGAGCTTCCAAGGTACTGGTTAATTTCTCCTCTACATCCATAAAATCGTTACCTTGGGCTGCAACTGCAGTGTCGTCGGCATACATAAATTGGCGCGTGATGTTTGGCACTGGTTGGTCGTTTGTATATATATTATACAGCGCTGAGGCGAGGACGCTTCCTTGAGGTAGGCCATTCCTCTGATTTCTCCACCTGCTATTCGTGCCTGGAGACAGACGAAAAATCTCCTATTATGCAGGAAAGTACCTATCAGTGATGTTAAATGGTAATCTCTTGTCACATTATGTACTTTACTAAGGAGCCTCCGATAGTTTACAGTATCATATGCAGCTGAAAGGTCTATGAATGCCACTCCCGTGATCTCTTTCCTCTCAAACCCATCCTCGATATGTTGTCAGGTTCAGGACTTGACCGCAGCACGATTTGCCTGGTCCGAAACCTGCCTGCTGTGAGATGATCTGTTGTTCCAAGACGCTTTCTATCCGACTTAGCGTAAGGCGTTCCAAGATCTTAAAACAGTGACATAAAAGAGACACAGGTCGGAAATTTTTTGGATCCTCAGAGTCCTCTCCTGGTTTCAGAAGTGCAACCATTCTGGCTTTCCTCCACATCTTTGGAATGTGGAGCCTTTCTACACGTGTGTTAATCAAATCTAGCAGCCACTGTAGGGTATTACTACCAAAGTTTTTAATTTTCTCGACTCTAAGTTCGTCGATACCAGGAGCTCTGTTAATCTTCGAGCTGGAAATCAATGTAACTGCGGTAACATACTTGTGGCATTTAGCAAGTAATGAAACACATTTTTTTCTGAAAGCAAGTTGGTTGCATTCGAGATTCCAGTACACCATATTATTCCCCACTATTCTGGCCTCGAAACCGTAAGTTTGAACATAATTTCCATACAATGCGACGGTCTTACACCACAATACTGGGAGAGCTTGTGTGCTCTCGTGGTACCACTCTTTAAGCCCGTCCGGTTGGTCGTGCGGTCTAACGCACAGCGTTCCGGACGGGAAGGAGCGCCTGGTCCCCGGAACGAATCCGCCCGGCGGATTTGTGTCGAGGTCCGGTGAGCCGGCCATTCTGTGGATGGTTTTTAGGCGGTTTTCCATCTGCCTCGGCGACTGGTTCCCCTTGTTGCGCCTCCGTTACACTATGTCTGCGATTGCTGCTCAAACAAGTTCCCCACGTACGCGTACACCACCATTACTCTACCACACAAACATAGGGGCTACACTCGTCTGGTGTGAGACGTTTCCTGGGGGGTCCACCGGGGGCCGAATCCTGGGTTCGGTGTGGGGCGGCGGAAGGGTGAAGTGGGGTTGTGGACCACTGCGGCTGCGGCGGGGACGGAGCCTCCCGTCGTTTCTAGGTCCCCGGTTAACATAACATAACATAACCAGTCTACAGGTCGACCTCGGAGCCAGCGTTTTGCTGCTTCATAACCTCTCCCCATCATCCAAGTACTGCTTCCCGAGGAGTGGGTCCTCCATTGGACCAAACAGATGGAAGGTGCGAGATCTGGGCTGTAAGGTGGATGAGGATGTCCAGTGACGTTTACTGAGCTCCCCTCGGGTGCGCTGACTTGTATGAGTCTTGAGTTGTCATGGAGAAAGAGAAGCTCGTTTGCATTTTTATGGCGACGAAGGCGCTAAAGTCGTTTCGTCAAGTTTCCTGAGGGTGCCACAATGCACTTCAGAGTTGATAGTTGCACCATGAGGTAAGACATCAAACAGAATAACCACTTCAGAGGCCCAGAAGACTGTCGCCGTGACTTTACTTTCTTCAGAAGAGAGACGGTGTGGCGCCACTCCTGTCATTGCCGTTCTGTTTCCTATTCGAAGTGATGAACCCATGTCTCATCGCCTGTGATGATGATGATCAACAAAAAAATTGTCACAATCAGCCTCGTAACGCGCTAGTATCTACGCACAGCTGGTCCTTGGTTGCTGTTTTTGGTCTTCTGTTAGGAGGCGAGGAACCCAGCTGCCACACACTTTTGAGCAGCCCGACTGGTGGACGAGTGTGTCAGCGCTACTAACAGAGACGTCCTGTTGAGCGGGGAATGGTTTGTGATCCATCAGTCACCTCGAATGAGTGTGTCTGGTGGTTTTGTTCACTGCCAAGTCTCCATAGACATTCTTCAAGTGCCTATGCATATCTGCGATGCTCTGGTTTTCCGCCAAAAGAAAATCAATTACAGCTCTTTGCTTGGAACGGACCTCTGTTAGAAACGCCATTTCGAAGGCTACGTATAGCGCTGCCACATGTTGGAACTTCATGAAACTGTTGGGGCTGAAGTGGGAATATTCCGTGATGTCCCACAACATTTTCCGCAATTTTTCAACCGAAAATTTTTACTATTCTGATGTCAGTCACTTCAGAACCATAAAAATATTCATTCATACAGTCATCCAGATCGTCGTTCTCACAATGAACATGTGAATAATCATTGACAAAAATCTCCGAAAAAATGACAGATTCGTTTATTTCGGACCGTATTCTGATTAAGGCCATCTCTAAAAGCGGGAGGAACTTCAGGACGAAAGTAGTAACTACACTACTGGCCATTAAAATTGCTGCACCACGAAGATGACGTGCTACAGACGCGAAATTTAACCGACAGGAAGAAGATGCTGTGATATGAAAATGATTAGCTTTTCAGAGCATTCACAAAAGATTGGCGCCGGTGGCGACACCTACAACGTGCTGACATGAGGAAAGTTTCCAACCGATTTCTCGTACACCAACGGCAGTTGACCGGCGTTGCCTGGTGAAACGTTGTTGTGAAGCCTCGTGTAAGGAGAAGAAATGCGTACCATCACGTTTCCGACTTTGATAAAGGTCGGATTGTAGCCTATCGCGATTGCGGTTTATCGTATCGCGGCATTGCTGCTAGCGTTGGTCGAGATCCAACGACTGTTAGCAGAATATGGGTTCAGGAGGGTAATACGGAACGCCGTGCTGGATCCCAACGGCCTCGTATCACTAGCAGTCGAGATGACAGGCATCTTATCCGCATGGCTGTAACGGATCGTGCAGCCACGTCTCGATCCCTGAGTCAACAGATGGGGACGTTTGCAAGACAACAACCATCTGCACGAACAGTTCGACGACGTTTGCAGCAGCATGGACTACCAGCTCGGAGACCATGGCTGCGGTTAGACGAATCTGGGTGCACGAATGGCAAAACGTCATTTTTTCGGATGAATCCAGGTTCTGTTTACAGCATCATGATGGTCGCATCCGTGTTTGGCGACATCGCGGTGAACGCACATTGGAAGCGTGTATTCGTCATCGCCATACTGGCGTATCAGCCGGAGTGATGGTATGGGGTGCCATTGGTTACACGTCTAGGTCACCTCTTGTTCGCATTGACGGCACTTTGAACAGTGGACGTTACATTTCAGATGTGTTACGACCCGTGGCTCTACCCTTCATTCGCTCCCTGCGAAATCCTACATTTCAGAAGGATAATGCACGACCGCATGTTGCAGGTCCTGTAAGGGCCTTTCTGGGCACAGAAAATGTTCGACTGCTGCCCTGGCCAGCACATTCTCCAGATCTCTCACCAGTTGAAAACGTCTGGTCAATGGTGGCTCGTCACAATACGCCAGTCACTACTCTCGATGAACTGTGGTATCGTGTTGAAGCTGCATGGGCAGCTGTACCTGTACATGCCATCCAAGCTGTGTTTGACTCAATGCCCAGGCGTATCAAGGCCGTTATTACGGCCAGAGGTGGTGGTTCTGGGTACTGATTTCTCAGGATCTATGCATCCAAATTGCCTGAAAATGTAATCACATGTCAGTTCTAGTATAATATATTTGTCCAATGAATACCCGTTTATCATCTGCAGTTCTTCTTGGTGTATCAATTTTAACGGCCAGTAGTGTACATGAAATATCAAAATACAGTTATAATGTTATATAAGCAGAAAGTACGTGAAGGCAATCATGTTTGATACATTGACTACTGTTGTAGACACTTAAATAGAGGAAATAGTTAAAGCTATATCACAGCAGATGGCATCTACTAGCGGCGTGTAGAAAACACTAGTTATCTCGAGAACCGCCCGTAACGGATGGAGCACGAAACGCAAGTGAACTTCAGATCCGTCCGCAGTCTCTCAACGTTAATCGCGGACTCAATAGCACGGTGACAGTTAGCGTTTTCCCTTTAACAAATTGTCAGACGTGGAAGCAACGACTAATCAGAAAAAAATCGTAGTACCCACTGAGTATTGTATCATAGCCCTTCGCATAGCTTGACAGTGACTGATCCACTAGGTCGCCAGACTTGATATTCTTCACTTCCTCTGTTCTAATATAGACGGGCGATTTGAACGAATGTGGACAGGAAACTGTACTCACACAAACGCCTGTGGAATGTTTTGTTCCACTCGCTGAATGGCTTAGAACTCCTTCAGTGAGTTATGAGCAAATTATGATATTTTAATGGCGCGAGTCACTCTTATTCTCCCCCCCCCCCCCCCTTGCTCTGCGGCTACGAACGCGGTTCAGCGTCCTTTACTTCCCACGATAAACTGAGGAAAAGTGCCTTCTGCGGTCCGCTTTTGCTGGAGGTTCCTCCCCAACAGTGATGCCCGCGGAATGGAAGAGTTGTTGCCTCTGGAGAAAGAGCGGCTTTCTCTGTTCGTGCTACTACTTTGCTCCAAAGCGGTGACAAATTCTTCACTAAACGTGTTCAGCTTCTCTGCTGTAGTTAATGACACTCGTTCGACAACTTTAACTGTGTGAAATCCAAGTATGAGCTGAAACAGTCCACATAGTACTCGGCGAGTGTCTCCCGTAACTTCACCTGGTTTCTCGCTTCGTAGTAGATTCTGTCGTTTCGTGCAGTCGTTACTGCAGGTGATGTTAGAAAAACAGTCACTTCAGTAGCGGGAAGGAGTCATTATCCATGTACACAGATGATTCTCCGTACCGGTGTCAAGATCCAGTATGTGACAGAATTAACGGATAGGCCAGCAGCTCGGAGCCTTAGGTAAGTGGAGTAGAAGACCTAACTACACAAAAAAAAAAGCCAGTTAATTTTGTTCAGAGACAGACGACTCACACACAAACTAAATATTCGACGCTGTGGGCAAAAGATCACCCCCACAAGTACACTGAAGTACTTTGGAATTCACTTACGCGCATTATTAATCCGGTAAAAAAAGCACGATAGAAAAATAAGAAAATCAGAAAATCAGAGGATGAACAGAGAACTTAGCTCGACTTGCGAAACACAGAATGCTTGGTACGGACCCTCCAGTGTTATTGTTAATATACAAAATATTCGTTCGACCGGTACTTGACTTGCTTGGGATGCTAGCATGGGTTACGTCACTTACAAACTAAGATCATCACGTCTACAAATAGTAGGATGTTACCAGTAGCTGTAGACCAAGCATGCGAGTCCTCTACTACTCATTAAATGTAAGTTTCAGTGCAAAGGAACTACAGGGCAGGCTCAGAGAGAAATGAGCTAGATACGGCCTCGGCAGAATAAATCAATCTGGATTCATGAAATTTATCCTTCAGCGCGAACCTAGAACCTTCAACTAGCCACACTGCAAGGTTATGTATACCCCCCCCCCCCCCCTCACGTCATTCCCGAAGCTGCGTCACACTTCACCAGTCATGAAGAAATAAACGAGATCCTTCTTAGATCAGTTAGAAAATGGGCTGATATAGCATGACAATATGAATTATTAATAATACCGTAGTCTATAGAAAATAATTTGACGCAAAATGTCATGGCAAACAAGGTTTTTTAAGATGCGACATGACGTAGCGTAGGAGCATTACGATTATTGTCTAAGAATCCCAGCTGAGGTTTCTGTACAGGAAAGATTTTCCTCGGCGGTAAGGCGAAAGCAGGGATTAAGCAGTAAGTATGTGAACGTCCCCCTCTCTTCAACCTGCAGTACAAACCAAATAAGTACCTAAATTAATAAAATAAAGAATGTTAGAACTATGGTAAAAACCACACACACAATTATAATTTTCATCAAGGACAATGAATGATATAATGTGAGAAATAATAATCCCAATCCTCCACATTCGACCAACCTTTTCGCGAGGTTTTCTCTGGCTGGGAGTAACAGCTAAGGGCCGTATTATACTGTAAAAGATCTGTGACAAAAAGTCTTTTATCAAACCCATTTGGACAGATATTTGACAGAGTACTAGAGAAGCTTTGATCAAAGATCTTGGATAAAACTTAAAGCTTGGGCCTAGCTTTCGTCGAAGTTCCATCTTGTTTGCATTAGTGCCTTTAACCTATAAAATGTCGGGGAAGTATATTTGCTGCATGGCTGCCATCGCAGTGATCATTTCAAAGTATGAAGACGAAATTCTTCGTAACATAAAGCACGCTGACTACAGAGAGTACAGTAAGAAGTTAGAATTGTTTAAACAAATAGTTGCAGCAATGAGTTGTATTCGAAGTGGCTGCACTGTGGATGATGTAAGGAAGAAGTTAAATTGACTAACGAGTCTATGGAGATGTGGAAAGCCATGTGTTGCCAGTAAAATGTACATGAGTGAAATTAATTCATTTATTTATATTCTAAATAACCTAATCCAACCTTTATAAATCTCTCTCCGAGTGACTTACGTATTAGTTCCCATTTTTCTGGAATAATACGTGAAATACTGCACTGTGCGGTTCGAGTACTCCAGCATATTGCAATCTGGAATAGCTTTAGTCTGTTGCTAAAAAGCTTAGCCTAACATTGGGACTATATTTATCAGAAATGGCACTCATGATTTAAGTAATGAAACATTGCACTAGTCAGGCATTTTTTCGTGGTTAGCATGACGCGCTTATCAAGTACAAATATTTGCGGAGGTATTTTATGTTATGTTTCCGGAAATAGGACAAAAGAAATCTTTCCGATTGCAGTAAAACATAAAAAGACAACTGCAGGGCAAGAGACAGAACAACATACATACAAACACCGTGTGAAATACCTATGTAAATATTTGCTCTTGATAATAGAATAAATTCTAGAAACGCGTCATATTAAGCATGAAAAAATGCGTAACTAGCGAAGTGGTTCATGATTTAAATCATAAACTCCACAGTCGCAGGTTTTTCAGAAACATATTTATGATGAATGAAATTCAGAAATGGCATTTATTAAATGAGTATCTTGTTTGCGGATATGGGGGGGGGGGGGGGGCGGGGGCGGGGCGGGGGCGCTCATTTCATAAGGGCAAATTGAATCGTTGTTCGCCCATTCTCAGATAATTTTCGTAGTTCCTTATGTCCTCTCATTGTAGCTCACGAAGCAAATTCTCTTAAACACTTCGAGCTTCTCTTCTCTCTATCCACGGTTTCACTCACAAAATGCAGTGGCCACCAACATTACATTAAATGGTGTTGTACGGACGATTGATTATTCGTCAACCATTGCCGAGGTATTATGACGAAAAATTTTATGGTTGTATGTTAGCCCCAGTGAAGTAGTTTGGTCAAAGAAGTTTGACAAAATCATTGACTAATTGTAAGGTATTCGTCGGAGATATATTACAGTGTACGAGCACCTACTATTTATTCCCAGTAGGGAAACGATCTCCGTTACACTGCCAGCTATCCTCGTATTGGCTGAAAGGAATCGCAACTCTTTAATCTGCCGAATCGAAGACAGTCCGCTCTACTCCATGGAGTGGAGCAAGAAAAGTGAAGAGAGGAGGGAAAAAAAGGCGGCTCTGAGTGTCGGTGTTCTCCCCTTTTCCCTCGTTCAAACATCCATGGACATACTTTGCAACTCACTGAGAAGTGCATGGCAGAGGATACTTAGCTTGGTACCGCATCTTAGGGCTTTCTCCCTTTCCATTCGCATATGGCACGCGGGATGGATACCTGCATTAAATGATTGTGTGCGCTGTAATGAAACTAATCATGTCCTCAGACTCTCTACAAGAGCAACGTGAAGAGTCTGAAATATGTGTCTATTTTCTTCGTGAAGTACTGGTCCATGAAACTTTGTAAGTAGACTTTTCGCGGGATGGCTAGCGTTTGTTTTGAAGCATGTGCCGCATCAGGTTTTCCAGCTTCTCCTCGACTCTTCCATAAGTAAAAAAAAAAACCTGTAACCGTTCTACACCTCATTGTAAATGTCGTGTGACTAGGGCCTCCCGTCGGGTAGACCGTTCGCCGGGTGGAAGTCTTTCGATTTGACGCCACTTCGGCGACTTGCGTATCGGTGGGGATGAAATGATGATGATAAGGACAACACAACACCCAGTCCCCCAGCGGAGAAAATCTCCGACCCAGCCGGGAACCGAACCCGGGCCCTTAGGATTGACATTCTGTTGCGCTGACCACTCAGCTACCGGGGGCGGAGTACATCTACATTTATGCACCACTACTAGTCAGTTCCTTTCGTGCTCCAGCCGCAAAAAGAGAGAGAGAGAGGACAACTATTGTCTATATGCCTCCATACAAGCCCTGATTTCTCTATCTTCATAGTCTTTGCTGAAACATACGTTGGCGGTAGTAGAATCGGCCTGCTTTTAGCCCCAAATGCCAGCGCTCTAAATTTTCTCAATAGTTTTTCGCGAAAAGAGCGTCTTCTTCCCTACAGGGATTCCCGTTTGAGTTTAATGAAGCATCTACGTAATACGTGCTTTGTAATCGAACCAAATCTAGTAGCGGTCCTGTGATTGGTTTACATGTCTTCCTTTAATTTGACGTGGCGGGGATCCCAAAAACTCGGGCAGTTCTCAAGCATAGGTCGCACAATCGCTCTATACGCGGTCTCCATTGTGGATGTGCTATACCTTCCGACCGTTCGTCTTCACTTACTACCGCCTTCATGTGTTCGGTCCATTTAATGCCCATATCCGTATGCAGCGCTACTACTGGATACTTAATACTGTGTCAAGCTGCACACTACCAGTGCGTTATTCGGGCATTACGGATTGTTTTTCAGCTGCATTAACTTAGGTTTTTACATTTAGAATGAGCTTCTATTCATCGCATGAGCTAGAAATTGTGCGTAACTCATCTCGTATTCTCCTACAGATACTCAACGGCGACACCGTTCTGTACCCCACAGTTTCATCAGCAAACAGGGGCCCAGATTCTCCGTCAGATCATCAGAGTGTAAGAGGGCTTCTGGTCTTTGATGATCGCTTGCCGTCGAGGACGTTCATTCTGCACTTCCCTGAACTTTTTTACCCGTAAATGATATGGACTCAGCAGACTTCTGCAATGTGGATGTGTCCATAACAGTTTAATCGCCTTTTCAGGAAGCCTATCGCGAGGTTGGATCTCTTTTCTGTTTCCCGAGATTTCAGTCGGTAGCCATCTTCCAGCATCTTTGGGTCGAGATTCTTTCTCATAATTTTAGTTGCCTCCTTCAGTATGTTTTCCATGTCGCTTTTTGTGATTAAGTGTGAGCGCTTCGCCGGGAGACAGGGCTTCTGGTTTGATAACTGTATCGTAGTGCGAATTCTGTGCGCCATTTTTTTCTCCCCAAGTAGGTTCAAGGATCTCGCATGGTTCCTGAAGCATGTATAACTTTAGCCAAAGAACACCACAATGCCAAAAGAGCGAACAGATCGATTATACATTGGAAGAGATCGATTCATTACGAACTTGAAGAATCTTTTAGCGCGTTATAAAGCGTACTGCAGTTACCTGGCCGTTTCTAACTCTGCTGCCCTGGAAGTAAATGGCGACATGTATACAGGGAGAACCAAAACCCACTAATAAAATTTCGGAAGTTGTTCGTGGTATTTTCAGAGTATTTTAGTGTAAGGGACCCGAGTCTACGGTTGCTCGTTAAAGGGTAATGACGTTTTGTTTGATTTCTGTAGGTCTTGCATCTTTGTATCTGTATTGCACTGAAAATATCGGCAGAAAATTACAAATGCCAAAAGCATTGTGTGTCTTGCTTGTTTCCAAACTTGTTTAATTAACTGACGGTACTTGCTGATAGTAACTGTAATACTCCACTCATCGCTCTCAAGCAGGCTTTGAGTAGCCGACCACTTCGGTCTCGACTTTGTTGCCGTTGTTGGTTGTACGAGGGTCCTTCAGTAAGTAACGCAACACTTTTTTTTCCTAAGTTGTTTTCAAAAAATACAGAACTCGTTGTGGGACATCGTGGAATATTCTCTCTTTAGCTCATGTAGATCCGATAGGTGGTGGCACTATATTAGCCTACAAAATGGCGTCTGTAACGGAAATGCGTTCCAAGCAGAAAGCCCTTTTTTTTTATTAATGTAAAACCAGAGCATCGCAGATACTCATAGGCTCTTGCAGAATGTCTACAGAGACCAGGCAGTGGACAAAAGCACGGTAGCCGTTGGGAGGGGTGTGTGCCATCATCGCAACAAGGTCGCGCAAACCTGATCAATCTCCCGCGTGCATGCTGGACGCACATAGCTGTGACTCCTGCAGTGTTAGAACGTGCGGACACTCTCGTTCGAGGTGATCAACCGATCACAATCAAACATCTCGCTGCTCAACTGGACGTCTCTGTTGCTAGTGCTGACACACTAGTCCACCACTTGGGGTGCTCAAAGGTGTGTGCCGTGTAGCTTCCTCGCTGCCTGACGGAAACCATAAAGAGAAACGAAGAAGCGTTTGTGTGGAACTGCTTGCGCGTTACGAGGCTGTTCGTGACAATTTTTTGTCGAACCTCGTCCCAGTTCATGAAACACGGCTCCATCTGTTCGAACCGGAACGGTCAACTAGTAAGTGTATTGTGCTAACTTCAGGTAATTAAAGGAACAACTGCAGCGTGTTCGTCGCCACAAGAATGCAAACGAACTACTACTCCACGACAACGCAAGGCCTCGCCAAAGTTTGCATTACTTTAAACGTAATGACTTTTTCAGTGGCATGTCTAATACAACATTCATTACGCGACTGTTTGAAGACCCGTCTCTGAAAATCACTGGTATCATAACTTTTATGGAGCCCTAGCGGGAAAACGGTTTCTCACATGCAAAGTGTTTGTTTTTATCTTTACAAAACACTCAAATTTTGTATAGTCTTTTAACAACTTGTATATTTAAATACCGTATCTGGAGCTACTAACTTAGTAATACATCTACATCTACATACATACATACTCTGGAATCCACCATACGGTGCGGGGTGGAGGGTACCTTGTACCACAACTAGCATCTTCTCTCCCTGTTCCACTCCCAAACAGAACGAGGGAAAAATGACTGCCTATATGCCTCCGTACGAGTCCTAATCTCTCTTATCTTTGTGGTCTTTCCTCGAAATGTAAGTTGGCGGCAGTAAAATTGTACTGCAGTCAGCCTCAAATGCTGGTTCTCTAAATTTCCTCAGTAGCGATTCACGAAAAGAACGCCTCCTTTCCTCTAGACTCTCCCAACCGAGTTCTTGAAGCATTTCCGTAACACTCGCGTGATGATCAAACATACCAGTAACAAATCTAGCAGCCCGCCTCTGAATTGCTTCTATGTCCTCCCTCAATCCGAATTGATAGGGATCCCAAAAGCTCGAGCAGTACTCAAGAATAGGCCGTATTAGTGTTTTATAAGCGGTCTCCTTTACAGATGAACCACATCTTCCCAAAATTCTTCCAATGAACCGAAGACGACTATCCGCCTTCCCCACAACTGCCATTACATGCTTGTCCCACTTCATATCACTCTGCAATGTTACGCCCAAATATTTAATCGACGTGACTGTGTCAAGCGCTACACTACTAATGAAGTATTTAGATATTAGAGGATTCTTTTTCCTATTCATCTGCACTAATTTACATTTATCTATATTTAGAGTTAGCTGCCATTCTTTACACCAATCACAAATCCTGTCCAAGTCATCTTGTATCCTCCTACAGTCACTCAACGTCGACACCTTCCCGTACACCACAGCATCATCAGCAAACAGCCGCACATTGCTACCCACCCTATCCAAAAGATCATTTATGTAGATAGAAAACAGCGGACCCACCACACTTCCCTGTTGCATTCCAGATGATACCGTCACCTCCGATGAGCACTCACCATCGAGGACAACGTACTACGTTCGAAGCGTTAATTCCTGCTTTACGTCTGCAGTTGGTCCAAGGACTTTTCTGTGTCCTATCGTTAACATAAACATAAAATCATGTAAATATGAGGAAACAACGATTTATAGTAGCGTTCACACGCTAGCAGAAAATGGACACCAGGAAAAAAAAAGAAAAAAATTCTCGTTGACGTGTAAACGTAAAGTAGGACTCGATACAGCGAGACTCAGTGCAGGAATAAGATGCCAGGGTTGCTGTAGTAGTCTCACTTACCACAAGTAGTCGTCTGAGGCAAAGTCGCTAGTGTAAAAGGGGCTTTAATGGCTGTCGCGGCAGTTGCCTTGCCCTACGGGGGATTTGCACAGATTTGTGGCAGGTGTCGCTTGCCCCGGACTGCACTGTCCGCTGCCGAAGCCCGAGACGGGATCTGTACGTACGAGAAAGCACCGGCTCCTGGTGTGTGCGGCTAGACGTCCCAGATTTCCAGCCGGGAAAAGTGAGAGCGCGTGAGCTCGCCGTGTCGCCGAGCCGAGTCTGCGTGCGTCGGCCGCCTCTGGCTGCGGAGCGTGGCCCACAGGCAGGGCGAGATATGTGTGCCAGCAAGGACGGCGCCTGCTGACGCTGTACTGGGAGGATGACTCGCACCCGAACGTCCACACGTCACGCACTCAGATTGGCACCATACATTGTTCGTCGAAAGAGTATCAATTTAAACACCGATTTAATTCGTGCTCTCAGCTGTCGCCCAGCAAAACGTGTGTAAACGGTAATCAAAAGTAACATGAAAACTATGGAGCACAGCAAAAGCGTATCTGTGAGCAATTGTTTCATAGATCTCGCGTGGTTGAGTTGCTAGAGCTTGAGGTCATCGTATCAAACGAAGGTCCTGCGTTCAAACCCCGCTGATAATTTTTTAACTGTTTACGCATGAAATTGTTATACGGAAGAAAATGTTTCTGACATGTGAAAGGACTTTTTCCAATTTGTGACAATGTTCTTTTGGCAGTATGCTTTCGCTACGTTAACTGAAAGTAGCAAACACATGTGGGACAGAACACCACACCTATTTACACACATGTACTCTATAGGTTTCCTACTTTCAGCTAATGAAACGGAAGGAGATTGCCAAAGGAACTCTGAAAAGCGTTTTTACGTGCTACGAAAATGTTCTCCCATATTAACAGTTTCACGCGCAAATAGTTAAAAAAAAAGTCATTGGGGTTTGAACGCGGGACTTTTGATACGTCGACCTCACACACTACCAACTCAACTACGCGAGATTTACAAAACAGTTACTCACAGATACGCTTTTCCTGTGCTCCGTTGTTATGCTGTTACTTTTAATTACCGTTTACGCATGTTCTACTGGACGACAGCACATAGCATGAACTAAATCGAAGTTTCGGTTTATACTCCGTCGACATACAACTTGTGGTAAAGATGTGAGCGTCTGGAATCTGGATAATGATGATGATGATTGGTTTGTGAGGCACTCAACTGCGCGGTCATCAGCGCCCGTACAAAGCCCCTATTTTTACACAGTTCATTTTTTTTCACAATCCAGTCTAGTCACTGTCACAAATGATGGTGATGATCATGAGGATGAAATGATGAGGACAACACAAACGGCCAGTCTCTGGGTAGAGAAAATCTCCAACCCGGCCCGGAATCGAACCCGTACTCGCAAACCACCTCGCGAAGTCTAGTTGTAAAATTTTCATGGTCACCTCTGCCAAATAAAAAAGGCTACACAATTTTTTGTCTACTGACATTGTGTACATTGAAATCTTCACGCCACAGTCCGCAGCTCGTGGTCCATTGGCTAACGTTGCTACCTCTGGATCACTGGGTCCCGGGTTCGATTCCCGACCCGGTCGGGGATTTTCTCCGCCTGGGGACTGGGTGTTGGTGTTGCCCTCATCATCATTTGGGAAGTGGCGAGATTGGAACTGGAAAAATTGGAAACTTCTACGGGCGGTGATGACCTCGATGTTAAGCGCCCCACAAAGCATCATCATCACCCGCGCCACAGCACGACTACATTTTACATAGATACTCAGCAAACCACCAGGCGATGCATGGCAGAGGGTGCCTTGACGACTGCTAGTTATTCCCTTTCCTGTTCAATTCGTAAATTCAAGGAGGGGTAATGACTGTCTACGAGATGCGTGCGGCTATAAAAGAACGGGATTGATACTGTCAAGGTAAGTAGGCATGCGACAAAGCCGAACGACTAGTAGCTGTGAAGTGTGAAGCCTTGCCAGTCGAATGCGGCGTCTTTATTGTATGTAGACAATTCAGTGTGGCCGTGGTCTTCGTTTGTGTTAGAACTGATCTATTGTTTTGTGGGAAGACTGGCAATCGTAGCAAAAGAGCAACGAATTGTCGTGAAGTTTCACATGAAAATTTACTAAAAACAGAGTAAGACGAAGACAGTTCTATCACGTACGCGATTTGACTGGTTCAAGCGTTTGCAAGAGGCCGAGAAGACATTGAAGACGATTTACCCCCGGGACGCTCTTCAATAGCAGAAACGGATGAAAATATCGGATAAGTAGGTAGGCTGATTCGATCTGAATGTCGGTTGAGTATTCAGTCGGTTGCTGAAACTGTAGGAAAGCAAATTTTACATAATCAATGTGACATGAGAGAAGTGTGTGTGGAACTGGTGCCGAAAATTCGCACGATCGAACAGAAAGCAGCTCGTGAAAATGTTTGTACTGACACTTTGAATACCACTGAAAATGATGCTAATTTCTTAGAAAGCGTTAATATGGCGAATGTTGATATCGCACTTACGATACAGAAACTAAGAACCAATCCATGCACTGGAAGGGTCCAACTTCAAAGAGAGCGAGAATAGCTCGGGTGAGCAAATCAAAATTCAAAGCGGTGATGATTTTTTTTTTCGATATTCACGGAACTGTATATCTTCACTGGGTTCCTGAAGGTCAGTCTATTAATGCTAATTGAGTATCTTCAGGTTCTTGCTCAACTCCGTGAGAAAATAAGCAGAAAAAGACCCGAATTGAGGAAGACCTTCGTGGGAGACCGCAGTCGTGTAGTACTTCTTGAAAGAAATTTTTGCCGCTTGACTGTAAATTACAGTCCATTAATTAACACCATCATGTTTTTGGTTTTGTAACCTTTCTCAAGTGTAAGTTAAATTGTCACAATAAATCCGGCTTGCCAAAATTCCACAATGACGACGAGGTGAAATATTTTGTTTTCTGGCACACTGATGCACGAATTTCATTGAGAAATTACCATTTCGGCCGTTTCCGGCTATCGTCAGCTCATAAGCCGGATGCAGTAGTTCACTCGAACCACTGACGAGAGGAAAAAAAAAAAACACCCCTAACTGATCTATCAAATACAGCCGATATGTCGTTATCATCTCTAAGTGTGTGTGTGTGTGTGTGTGTGTGTGTGTGTGTGTGTGTGTTCCAAAAGAATTTTCTCACTGTGCCAGTTTAGTGTTCACTGCTACACTCAGCTGCCTCGTCTGCGAACAGTCTCATTGGGATACGGATTTTATCCGCCAAATCATTTGTGGATCGTGTTTCTGTAACAATAGTAAAAAATTTAAGAAGTGGTAGTGCAAACTAAGTGGAATAAAACCTCTCACATAACATGTCCCCAATTTTTGATGCTGGCAGAGATAAAGCTGTTAGAATGTAACTCAAATAGTCACAGGCGTTAAGCAAAGACAAATGGTTAACTTCAGAATTAATTTTCAAAAGTTCCACCTCCGACTTGAGTGCGTTTTCGAATTCTCTTCGCAACACCACATACACAGAGGATGGGCAAAAGCGTGGAAACAACAAAAACACACACACACACACTACCATCCCTCCTTCGATGAAGGATGCGTTTGGCATTCAAAAGTGTTTCCAGTCGTTTCGAAAAGGATAAATACAGGTCCTTTATAGGGAATCTCATACCATTCTTCTCTTAGAGTAGGGGAAATTTTAGGTAACGGTGACTGAGAAGGCTAGCGATCACGCACCCTTCTCTCCAAAACAGACTATAAAGACTAAACAACACTGAAGTCTAGTGACTGCGGGTGGCCAGGGGAGATGCATCAATACGTCCTCGTGCTCACAAAACCAGTCCTGGACGATGCGAGCTATGTTCAAACAGGGGGCCTGTCGTCTTGGAACGCAGCGTCAGCATTGGGGAACGAGTACGACGAGACGGATCTGATCATCCAAGATTGTCACACAATTCTTGGCAGTAATGGGATCTAGAGAAACATGTGGGCGTGTGGAATACCACGATATGGCTGCCCAAATCGTCACCGAACCCCTACCATGTTTCACTCTTGGTTCTTAAACTCGGCCAGAAGTTCGAAACGCTGTGAAAGAAGACTCATCGGACTGATGCTCTATAGTCCAAGTGTGATGACTTCGGCACCACATTATCTAGTTATGGGCATTTCCATAAACAGAGAGGGGTTTTGCAGTTCTAGCTCGCACTGCAATTCCCAGATTATAGAGGCCCCTTCTTGTTGTTTTAGTGGCGACAGAGTTCGCGAATGCGATATTCAATTCAGGAGCTACTTTTGGAGCTGTCGTCCTCTGACTTTTCTGCAGAATCCTGTTCAGTGAGCGTCTGTAACAATCACACGACACAAACTTCCTTCCGCGTTGTGACTTAGCCGGATCATATTTCTCGCTTTCTCTGTATGCAGTATAAATCTTCGATGCGATGCCTCTTGAAACACCAAACGCTTCGGCCACATTGGTAACGAAAAAAAAAAAAAAACTAAAAACTGCACCCGAACTGACCATAAAGCCGCAACGATACGGAGCGGTCGCCGGTTATCCTCAGCCCGCTTGGCATAACTGGATGCGGATATGGAGGGGCATGTGTTCAGCACACAGGTCTCCGTATGCCAGTTTACGAGACCGGAACCGCTACTTCTCAATCAAGTAGCTTCTCAATTTGCCTCACAAGGGCTGAGTGCATCCTGTTTGCCAACAGCTCTCGGCAGCCCAGATGGTCACCCATCCAAGATCTAGCCCAGCCCGACAGCGCTTGACTTTGCTGATCTGACGGGAACCGATGTTCTTTGGTTACGAAAGTACCCGCCATATGATCACCAACAATTTGCCCACGTTCGTTCTTAGCTCCGATATAATGCACTCACAACGACACAGAACACTGTTCTGACAGTTGACACTTGGAACGTGCTGAGGACTTGCACAGACGAGCTTTGTGGTCAAAAACAACAGGCTGCAGGCTAGGAGACCGTAAGAATTTATGGTGAAGCATGCATTTCTTATCGTGCTTCGAAATTTTTGTCCAACACCTGTATAGTCTGCGCTACTCATAATGCGAACGATCAATTCATCTCTTGTATCTACTTTCCCTTTGTGAACGTTACCTTTCAACTGTTCTCACTGGCAAATGTCTGAAGAGGAGAAGGCCAGGAACCTTGGTGGCCTAGAAACGTTGCTGTTTCTTCTGAAATCATTTGCACTGTTTACAGCGAAGCCGTTTTCACTCTTGGCTGTATGATAACACTAGTAACTCGCATTGGTGTTGCGACGAAACTCACATGATTTTGTAAAGATACATTTTGAAGACCGTTTTGCTGTAAATGTGTGGTGTGGAATGATAGAAAATCATGTTTTGCTACCTCATCGTCTTGCAGGGCCACATTGCTTAGACGTTTTTGATAAACGAGCTTCCTGCGTCACGGAAAGAGTTTTCTTCGCCTACAGAAATGGGTATGATCTTCCAGAATGACGGGGCCCAAGCACTTCCCATCATCTGTGACATCCCGTCCAAACCCAAGATTCACTGGAAGATTGATCAACGAAAATAGTCATGTTTCTTGGCCACAAAGATCTCTGGACATTACCGCTTTAGATATTTGCCTGTGGGGATGGTTGAAAGACAAAATCTAGAAAGAAAAAGTAAACTCAGCACATACACTGATCCTTGGGATGTAAGAAAAGTGCTGCTCTGATAATGTAACACCAGGACGACTTCAGAAGAGCTAGATATGATGATGTCACGAGAATTCGAAAGTACATTGAAGTCGGAAGTTTATGAAAAACAACTTTGAACTTAATCATTTCCCGTCGCTTAACGCCTGTGGGTTTTTGGTTGGGTTAATCCTGTTAGTTGTATCTCTGTAACCAATAAAAACAGAGCACATGTTACACGGGATATTTTGTTCGAATTAGTCTATGGTATAGCCACCGGTATAGAAAGCGACCTTCCCACTGGGCTCGGAGCTCGGGCGATAAGTAAAAGCTGTCACAGAAAGCCGCGAGCTGGCGCCTCTCCCGTAACACGCGCCACAAAGTGTGCCGCAGAGGCATCTGTTGGCAAACAAGCCGCCCGCTGCAGTCTCGGCGGATGCCCCTGTACTCGGCCTTGGCCGTCAGCCCTGGCGCTTGTTCAGCCTCACAGACCCAGCCGGGGTCACCAGCTCTCGCCACTTCCTCTGCTGTAGGCTTAGTCAGCAAAGGTACCAAGTACTTTTTACGTCTGTCCGCCTCGGTAGCTGCGTGGTCAGCGCGGCGGATTACTAACAAGGGAACCTCCCCATCGCACCTCCCTCAGATTCAGTTATAAGTTGGCACAGTGGATAGGTCTTGAAAAACTGAACACAGATCAATCGAGAAAACAGGAAGAAGTTGTGTGGAACTATGAAAAAAATAAGCAAAATATACAAACAGAGTAGTCTATGTGCAAGATAGGCAACATCAAGGATAATGTGAGTTCAGGAGCGCCGTGGTCCCGTGGTTAGCGTGAGCAGCTGCGGAACGAGTGGTCCTTGGTTCAAGTCTTCCCTCAAGTGAAAAGTTTAATTTTTTATTTTCAGACAATTATCAAAGTTCAGGTACTCACACATAATCAACTTCGCCCTCCAAAATTCCAGGACATGTTCAGATTTGCTTGGATATATGCAGGATTTGACGGTCTACACACGGAAAAATTTGAATACGTTAAAAACATATGTTTTGACAGAGCACATGGAAAACTGTGCGACTGTGAAACTGTTGCATTCATTTGTTGCAGTTTATGTGACAAACTCTTATGTTTTCATCACTTTTTTGGGAGTGATTATCACATCCACAAGAAAACGTAAATCGGGCACGGTAGAAGAATCTTTTTACCCATTCGCCAAGTGTTCAAGTTTGGTGGGTCGACAACATATTCCTGTCATGTGACGCACATGCCGTCACCAGCATCGTATAGAATATATCAGACGTGTTTTCCTGTGGAGGAATCGGTTGACCTATGACCTTGCGATCAAATATTTTCGGTTCCCATTGGAGAAGCACGTCCTTTCGTCTACTAATCGCACGGTTTTGCGGTGCGTTCGCAAAACACAGACACTAAACGTATTACAGTGAACAGAGACGTCAATGAACGAACGTACAGATCATAACTTTGCGAAAATAAACTTTTCACTCGAGGGAAAACTTGACCCAAGTACCTCTCGTTCCCTAGCTGCTCACGCTAACCACGGGACCACGGCGCTCCTGATCTCACGCTGTCCTTGATGTTGCCTATCTTGCGCATGGACTACTCAGTTTGTATATTTTGCTTATTTTTTTCATAGTTCCACACAACTTCTTCCTGTTTTCTCAATTGATCTATGTCCAGTTTTTCAAGGCCTATCCACTGTGCCAACTTATAACTAAATCTGAGTGGGGTGCGATGGAGAGGTTCCCTTGTAATTGAAGGGGCCCGGGTATCGTCGTATCGTCGTAATCGACATTGCTGTTGAGGTGGATGAATGGGCACGGACCGACAGCCAGAAAATCGAAGGAAAAAAACAAAAGAAAAACTTTACATGGAGTCTTGAGTGTCCAAACCTTTACGGGCAAAATTATACAGATGGTGTGTTGTTGTGGTCGTCACTCAAAAGAATGATTCGATATACTCTCTCTCTCCACGCTATTGTATACTGTGAAAGTCCCTTCAATCTGCTGCAATCTCCATGCATTTGAATCTGTTTACTGTAGTTACGATTTGGCACCGTCAACAATTTGGATTTGCCTGTGCCAGACTTGATTCCACTGATCTTTTTCTTCTTCTTTCGTGTTTAACCATAAATTTCTTTTCCCCAATTCGATGAGTACCCCGCTTATTAGTTATCTATCAATCAAATCTTCAGTATTCTCCTGCAACACAAAATTTCAAACCGAGCGAGACGGCGCAATGGTTAGCAGAATAGACTTGCGTTCGGGAAGTCCCGGCCATTCAGATTTAGCTTTTCCACGATTTCCCAAAAAATGAAATGATCGTATGGCATTTATTGGCCCCTCGGGGACAGTTGACGCCACTTCGGCGACTTGCGTGTCAATGATGATGGACACACAACACCTGGTCCCCTGCCAAGAATCGAACCGGGGCCCCCTTGCGTGGTAGGCGGCTACGCTACCCGCTTCGCTACGGAGGTGGACAAGATTTCCCTACATCGTTCAGGACAAACGACGGGATGGTTCCATTGAAAAGAGCACAGCCGACTTCCTTCCACAGCCTTTCGTAATTCGAGCTTGTGGCCCGTTCCTGGTGACCGCCCTGTCGACGGGATGATAAACTCTAATCTTACTTCCTCCTCCCCCTTCTTTCTACATTTCAAAAACTACTATTCTAAAATGTTTGTTGTCCACGTTTCATTTTCCGTACGAGGCTACACTCCACACAAGCACCTCCAGAAAAGGCTTCGTAAAGGTAAATTTACATCAGATGTTAACGATTTTCTTTTTCTTTTGACTTGATTTTCTTGGAAACATACTCCGGAAGCCATCGTACGGTTTGTGGCGGAGGGTACTTTGTTCCAATCGTTTCCGTTCCTGTTCCATTCGCAAACAGAGGGAAAAACGACTGTGTACATGCTTCCACAAGAGCCTTAATTTCTCTTACCTTCGTGGTCCTTACACGAAATACACCCTGACGGCAGTATAATCGTTCTGCAGATAGCTTCAAATGCCGGTTCAAAATAGCGTTTCGCGAAATAGCAGAACATACAGACTTTTACTGTTTAATTTTCTAATCTAATTTGCTCAGCATCACTTGATTTAATTTGTCTACCTTCCATCCCTCTTGTAGTGTTGTTGACGTTAATGAGCTATTTTCAAGACAGTATTTTATTCAACTGCTCTTGCAAGTCCTTTGGCGTCCCTGACAGAATTGCAGTGCCATCCGCAAAAACTCAGAGGTTTTCTTTCTTCTTCGTGAACGTTAATTGCTTTTCCAAATATACGTTTGGTTTCAGTTACTACTTGCTAAATGCACAGACTAACATGGTGGGCAGGCTACAACCCTGTCTCACTCCCTTCTCAATTGTTGCATCCCATCAACGAAAGAATTGGCTTGCACAACACTCGTTAGAACCAATTATTGAGTATTATCAGTCAGTTTGGATAAGTTACCTAGTTGATTAGTAAGTGACGTTGAGAGGTACGAACGAAAAGCGGCGCGTTTCGTCACACACTCGTTAACTCGGCGCGTGAGGTTTACGGAGATGGTCAACAAACTCCAGTGACAGCTGCTAGAGAAGCATTGCTCATCGGGGAGAGGTCTGCTGTTGAAATTCTGAGAGCGTACGTCAGAAGCACACACTGTAAGGAGGTTTGCGGAGTGCAGCTGTAGAATGCACAGGGGGGGGGGGGGGGAGGAGGGGGAAGAACCCCGGGGCAGAGAGCTGCCCAGATGGCACTGCGGCCGGGTTCCGTGAAGGCGGCGGTGACTTTCACCAGCGCTCCACGACCTTGGCCCTGGGCGAAGTGAAAGTTGCGGCTGTTCAGATGATACCGGGACTGCGCCGCCAGCGCTCGGCGGTTGCAAACGGTTCGCGGGTTCAGTCACCTGTGGGTAAAAATTCCGCATACATTCCACACTTCCGTTACTGAACGTCATTACTAATGTAGCTATTGTACATGGATACTCTTTCGCTAATCTAGCCGCGAGTGTAATGGGGGGCGGGATTTGGGAGTACAGTAAACGAATTATGAAGCTTATGTTAAACCATGTTATTTCCTTTTATTCTGATACAGTGAAGAAACAAAGAAACAGGTACACCTCCCGAATATCGTGTAGAGCCCCTGCGAGCACGCAAAAGTGCCGCAACACGACGTGGCATAGACTCGACTAACGTCTGAAATAGTGATGGAGGGAACTGAAACCACGAATCTCGTAGGGCTGCCCAATAAATCCGTAAGATTACGATGGAGTGGAGATCTGTGCTGAACAGCACGGTGCAAGACATCCCAGATATGCTCAATAATGTTCATGTCTGGGCAGTTCGGTGCCTAGCGGAAGTGTTCAACCTCAGAGGAGTGTTCCTAGAGCCACTCTGTAACAATTCTGGTCGTGTGAGATGTCGCGTCGTCCTGCTGGAACTGCCCAAGCCCGTCCGAATGCACAGTGGACATGAAAGGATGCAGGTGACCAATCGGGATCCTTACGCACGTGTCATCTGTCTGAGTCGTATCTAGACGTGCCAGAGGTCCCATGTCACTCAAACTGCACACGCCCACACCATTACAGAGCCTCCGTCAGCTTGAACAGTCCCTGCTGGCATGCAGGCTCCGTGGATTCATGAGGTTGTCTCCATACGTGTACATCTCCATCCGCTAAACAATCTGAAAGGAGTCTCGTCCGACCAGCAACATGTTTCCAGTCATTAACAGTCCAAGGTTCACTCCTCGTTGGTCCTGTTCTTGCAGAATCTTTTCCAGCGTCAGCAAAGTCGAAGATCTGATGTTTTACTGGCTTCATGATATTCTCGGTACACTCGTGAAATGATCACACGGGAAAATCCTCACTTCATCGCTACCTCGGAGATGCTGTGTCCCATCGCTCGTGCGCCGACTATTACACCACGTTCAAACTTATTTAAATCTTTATAGCCTGGCATTGTAGCAGCTGTAATCGATCTAACAACTGCGCCAGACACTTGTTGTCTTATATATGGGTTGCCGACCGCAGTGCCGTATTGTACCTGTTTATATATGTCTGTATTTGAATATCCATGCCCGTATCAGTTTCTTTGGCGCTTCAGTGTACTTAATATCCTAGGGATCTGTGGCACCTTAACTGTAGGTGACTACAAGCTGTTGGGGGTGGGGGACGCGTGCTACGAGGAAGACAGTAAGAACCTATGATCAGAGAATGTACACGTGCAGCTTATTGCCATTTTTTTTTCTCGCTTTGGGAAAGGTCGAACGCCTGGTATAAGCAACGTGGGAGCATCGTGTAAACGGACCGCACAATCAACTGTAGAACGGGTGGTGACGAGATGGACTCTGGCAACAAGGGTGGCCATGAGTACTTCCAGAGTGACAGTACCACGAGAAAGTCGTGGGATGGTCCAACTGGTTCTGACGAATAGTCGGATGACTACAGCTAAACTCAGGGCAGAGGTTGCTGGCGGTGTCAGCACGGAGAGTCAGGGATAGGTTACTGAAAGCATGATTTAAAAGCGTTTACTGTTGACACCATACCACAGACACAGACTTGCAAGTTGTAGAGCTACGGTCGACTGGGAGCTTAAGTATCATTCTGTGATATTTAAGGATGAGTCTCGCTTTTGTTTGTGGCGGTCAGATCGACGCAAACTGTCTGTAGACGGGCGGGTGAAAAGTCACACGAAGCAGCTGTTTTTCGAGACCCATATCTCTCACACTTCTGTAATCGTCGTGTCGAGGTGGCAGCATAACGGGACTCATTTGCTAATTGGTGATGGGAGGCTGAATTTCCGCCAGTGTGGAGCACTTACCAGCCGCAAAATGCAAGAACCTAGACTGCAGTTGACACCACAAGCGCCTTCAGGAATCAGCGGATCAGCGACTGCCCTGTCAGATTCCCTGATTTGTCGTCCATAGAGGATGTCTGGAACATGATGGGAAGGCTTATATTTTCCTACTAGCCTCCAGCCAGCAATATTCATAAACTGACATAGAATTTGTCTTGAGCAACGCAGGAAATTCCGCAAGAAGAGATTTGGAAGCTGTTAGCTTCAGTGCCACAAGGAATACAAGAGAGTACTCCGTATTCGTGCCCCTGGTCGTCTCACCACATACTCATGTTGATGTTGAAAATCAATTCCAAATGCAAGACATTTCAGCCATTTAATATCTCTTATGTGATAAACATCTCGAAGTATGGTAAATAATGCTCTTCTGCTTTATTTGGTCCCGGCGGAGGTTCGAGTCCTCCCTCAGGCATGGGTGTGTGTGTTTGACCTTAGGATAATTTAGGTTAAGTAGTGTATAAGCTTAGGGACTGAAGACATTAGCAGTTAAGTCCCGTAAGATTTAACACACATTTGAACATTTTTTTCAGCTTTATTGTGTAATTTTCCATGTCCATCAATTTAGAAATCAACATGGCAGTCATCTATCTATTACACGTACTTACTGCACTCGTATCTAAGTCTGTATTACGCAATGGGCCTTACTGTGCGTGAGGTGGAGGGTGCTTCTGACGTGCATTTACCTTCTTGCTTGTAACATTCGTGACTGGTGCGTGGTAGGCACGTCTGCCAATAAGCGTCGTTTAAGCTATCATTTCTCCATTATCGGGTCATAGCCACTTCGCGAAATGTGTATGGATGTAAGTAACATCTTGCCCGAATTGTCGTAGAACGTACATTCTCGGTCTTTCAACAGTAAAGTTCTCGGCGCTGTGTAACACCTCCTTTGTAATGTTAGCCACTCGTGTTTTAACCTCCGTTACAGTCTCCTGATTACTAAACCGTCTCATGAAAGTATACAGGGGGGGGGGGATTATGGAAACACCTCAAACACAGTACATTACCATGCCTAAAATGGTGTAGGAAAACCGTTGGCATTCAGAACGGCTTCTAGTGGTCTCTGGTGGATACCAACAGGCTTGCGTGGTTTTCAGAGTAATATTGTACACCATTCTTCCTGCAAAACTGCGGCAAGTTCTGGTAACGATGTTGGAGGAGGATAGTATCCACACACCCTTCTCTCGAACTATACCACAAGGGTTCAATAACATTGAGGTCAAGTGATTGTGGTGGCCAGAGCAAAACCACTCCTGAGCGATGCAAGCTGTGTGAAACACGGGCCCTGTCGTGTTGGAACGCAGCATCACCATTGCACTATGGGATGGACCTGATCAGCCGGAAGTGTCACACAATCCTTGACAGTAATGCGACCTTCGAGACCGACCATCGGGCCCGTGGAATACCAGATCATCACCGAACCCCCACCATGCCTCACTCTTTGCGTGTAAACTCGGCCATAATTTGGAATTACTGTGCAACAAGACTCGTCGCGCCAAATGGCTTTACCGAGTGAGGTGTGGCAGTGGTTAGCACACTGCACTCGCATTCGGAGGACGACGCTTCAAACCCGCGTCCGGCCATCCTGATTTACGTTTTCCGCGATTTCCCTAAATGGCTTCTGGCGAATGCCGGAATGGTTCCTTTGAAAGATCACGGCCGACTTCCTTCCCTAATCCGATGAGACCGATGACCTCTCTGTTTGGTCCCCTCCCTCAAAGCAACCAACCAATGGCTTTCTTCCATTGCTCCATATTCAAGCTCTTAACGGTCTCGGCACCACGTTGTCCTGTTACGGACATTACTGCTGCGTGGTTTTGAATTCCAGCTCGTCCTGCAATTCCCAGCTTATGAAAGTCCCTTCGTGTTTTGGTGCTACTCGGTTCGAGAGTGCGGCATTCGATTCTGCAGTAATTTTCGCAGCTGTCGTCCACTTCTTTTTCGTCACAATCATCTTCAATGACCGTCTGTCACGATGACTCAACACACATTTTCGTGTGCTTTGTTATTTAGTGGGTGGTATTTTTCAGCTTTCCCTCTGTGCAGTATAAATTTTGGATACGGTGCCTCTTGAAACAGCAGGTACTTCGGCTGCCTTGGTTACAGAGCACCCACCGTACGAGCTTCAACAATTGGCTCATTCACTTAGCTCCGACAACTCCAACACAGTGCGCTGACAACCCCGCTCTGACCACGACTATCCCTAGCAGCGTATGCACAGATGCTGTTCGTTGTCGGACGCAACAGCGCAATCTGAGGACTGGGCGAGCATCTGCGTTTATGTTCAAGCATGCATTTCTCGCGGTGTTTTCATATTTTTGTCCAACCCCAGAATCTCGGTTGCCACAAGAGCTGAAGGGTAACCGTGCAACCGAGGCCCACGAGAAAGACAGGCCGCGGCGCGCACGTCACGAAGGTAGCCCTGAACCAACACCGACTCAAAGGAAGGCCTCGGCGCTTGTTCTTGACGTCACGTCAGCTAGGCACGGCGAACGCCAGGTCTGTTGCAGGCACACTCATAATGGTGGTGTCTCCCTCTCTGACACAGGAAAATGTGAAACTATTGGCGGTAGTTGACCAACACACATTGTTCTGAGAGATTTCTGCAATCAATTAATTGTGCAATTCATTACACTTCTTGACAAATAGTGTACTCCTGAACTTAAATTTCCACCTGTTTTAAGGATTGACATACAAAAACAACTTCATGGTCCAGCAGCAACAGAATTCGTGCTTCTTTACCTTATTTGTAAATCTGAGGAAGCTACGTTTGTACTGGGTTGCTTTTACAAGAAACTGTGGTGCTCTTCTTTAGGTGTCTCGGTTGACTATGGGGTAAGGAGCACTGAATGTTAATGAAATACCTTGCGATTGTACACGTTGGTGGAGGGGGTGGGGGACAGAAGAAGAGGCAAAAGAGAGGTACTTGTTTTATCAAATAAAATTTTTTTATTTTATAAAGTTTCTCCTTTCAGTTGCAAGAGGGGAATATTTATCTTTCCTAATGTGCATGTTTAAATAAGTTTAAGCTCACCCGTACTTTCGATGTATGAAGCTATTTTGTTTCCTGTTTGGAATTACTTTCGTTGAAAACGACTGTAATCTAATGACTGGCAACAGTTGGACATTTACACATGTAAATTAGTTCACATTTCCAGTGACGATGTCAAACGAAAATAAATAAATAAATAAATAAAAGAAACGAGTTCACTGTAAGGGGGTTGGGGGAAGTTTCGATAACAAAATGGATCAAGGAAATGTAGTTACTTGAATGTAAAATTTCCGAAGCTTGCAATGGGGCAAAGCATCTTCTCATATTGATCTAAGTTTGTTTCGACAGGATTCAGTAATACAGAACTATGATCTTCATTTGTAGCTTTACGATAGTAAGAAGATCTTTCATCTACATAAAACAGCAGAATCGAAAACAATACCAAACATTTTGTCCAAAAATGAGAGATTTATAGTAATAAGCACGCCCAGGCGTTTCTGCCTGCAACAGACCTGGCGTTCGCCGTGCCTAGCTGACGTGACGTCACCAACAAGCGCTGAGGCCTTCCGAGTCGGTGTTGCCTGAACTCGCTCGCTCGCTGAGCTCAGCCGACAAAATGCGTTTCGAAACCTGTCAACTCGCAGCTGGGGGTGTACCTACTGACGGGAATTGCATCTTCTACAGGAATCTGCTATTATGAAGCCTCCCGGTCTGGGACGGGATGTGTGTGTTGTCCTTAGCGTAAGTTAGTTCAAGTTAGATTAAGTAGTGTGTAAGTCTAGAGACCGTTGACCTCAGCAGTTTGGTCCCATAGGAGCTTACCACAAATTTGCAAATTTGCTATTGTGAAGTATTAGTGATTAACTGTACTACAACAAACTTTAATATCAATAATCGATATACTTGTTTATACTAGTAGCATTTAGTTTCTCCTGCTTAAGTCCTCATTTCATACAAGAAGTGGTGCCTCATGCAACTGGTAATCATTATGGCATGATTTTAATTTTATTGTACCCCAGTACAGCCGTAACAAATTATAAATGGGCCTATGGACTTCAGATCATTGTGGGACTAGTAACAGTAAGAGTCCATAATAGCGGACTCCAGTAGAAGATGCAATTCTCGTTTGTACGTACACACCTAGTTAGGAGTTGACAGATACAGAAACGTAGTTTGTCTGCTGAGTTGAGGCCGGAGGTCGTGGCCGAGCGGTTCTAGGCACTTCAGTCTGGAACCGCGCGACCGCTACGGTCGCAGGTTCGAATCCTGTCTCGGGCATGGATGTGTGTGATGTCCTTAGGTTAGTTAGGTTTAAGTAGTTCTAAGTTCTAGGGGACTGATGACCTCACATGTGAAGTCCCATAGCGCTCAGACCCATTTGAACCATTTTGCTGAAATGAGGGAGCGAGCTACGGCCTACCTTCGTGACGAACGTGCCGCGACCTGTCTTTCTCGTGGACCTCGCCATGCAACAGAATGATGTGTCTCTATGGTTGCTATCACTCACTGGCAGGGAGGCCATACATACCCGTACGGCGGACAGTCTTATCAAAAGAATGCAGGCTTTCAGTTAGGCGCCGCCTGGAATCCTGCACTGGCTGCCGTTAAATCAAAACTAGGAAAACAAAAACTTCCGATTCCTCACGTCACGCAACGCACTACTGAGATCTAATCAGAATCGTCCGGCAGCACAGTCACTGCCCACTGTGCACGCGCGGAAGGCCTTTCTGCGGCTTCCAGCAGGAGACACTAGGAGCGGCTCTTTCCTCCAACTGTGAGCATCTTCCCGCGCGCGCGTTTCCTGCTCCCGGCCTGATGCACTATGTGATCAAATGTGTCCGGACACCCACAAAATCATACGTTTTACGTAGTAGGTGTATTGTGCTGCCACCTACTGCCAGGTACTCCGTATCAGCAACCTCAGTACTCATTAGACATCGTGAGAGAGCAGAATGGGGCGCCCCGCGGAACTCACGGACTTCCAACGTGATCAGGCGATTCGGTGTCACTTGCATCATACGCCTGTACGCGAGATTTCCACACTCCTAAACATTCCTAGTTCCACTGTTTCCGGTGTGATAGTGGAGTGGAAACTTGAAGGGACACGTGCTGCACAAAAGTATACAGGTCGACCTCGTCTGTTGACTGACAGACAGAGCCGACAGTTGAATAGGGTCGTAATGTGTAATAGGCAGACATCTATCCAGACCATCACAGAAGAATTCCAAACTGCATCAGGATCCCCTGGGCGGGAAGTGAGAAGACTTGGATTTCATGATCGAGCGGCTGCTCATAAGCCACACATCACGCCGGTAAATGCCAAACGACGCCTTGCTAGGTGTAAGGAGCGTAAACATTGGACGATTGAACAGTGGAAAAACGTTGAGTGGAGTATGGCGAATGCCCGGTGAACGTCATCTGCCAGCGTATTTAGTGCCAACAGTAAAATTCGGAGGCGGTGGTGTTATGGTGCGGTCGTGTTTTTCATGGGGGGAACTTGCACCCCTTGTTGTTTTGCGTGGCACTATCACAGCACAGGCCTACATTGATGTTTTAAGCACCTTCTTGCTTCCCACGATTGAAGAGCAATTCGGGGATGGCGATTGCATCTTTCAACACGATCGAGCACCTGTTCATAATGCACGGCCTGTGGCGGAGTGGTTACACGACAATAGCGTCCCTGTAATGGAATGGCCTGTACAGAGTCCTGACCTGAATCCTGTGGAACACCTTTGGGATGTTTTGGAACGCAGACTTCGTGCCAGGCCTCACCGACCGACATCGATACCTCCCCTCAGTGCAGCACTTCGTGAAGAATGGGCTACCATTTCCCAAGAAACCTTTCAGCGCCTGATCCATCGTATGCCTGCTAGAGGGGAAGCTGTCATCAAAGCTAAGGCTGGGCCAACACCATACTGAATTCCGGCATTACCGATGGAGGGCACCACGGACTTGTAAGTCATTTTCAGTCAGGTGTCCGTATACTTTTGATCACATAATGTCATATTAGACGACGCCGCGCGAGTATCATCAGTCACGTCTTACAGCTGTGACAGCAGCAACTACCACAACGTGAAGGTGTCGAGCAGTTACATTGATGAAATATTGTGCGAGTTCGACAATACGATCCGGTGGCAAACCCAGGAAATGTATTTGCAACAAAAGAGTCGGGAAAGCCAGAGAAGTCAAACCGAAATCTCGTTTCGATATCAACTGTTTAGTTTCTGAACGTTTTCCGGTATTGTAAGTCTGTCGCTGGACCTGTCAGTACGCACGTTACTCACGATTTGCCTCCAACCCGGAGGCCATTATGCTCCAGCTGCGGCAGTGTACGCGACGGCATTCCGTCACGTAGTGTACACGCACTTGCGTGTGTGCCTGTCTCGTTTACACGCTGCTCTTCAGTCGTCTGCCTCGCGGAAGGCAGGCATCCGGCACGGTCTCGGGGTCCGTCGCCCTCCAGCGTACAGTTAGTGCGCGCACTCTGTCTTAGTGCGACTGCCAGCACTTTTCCTTTGTTGAGAGTTTTCAACGCTATAGCACTCGATTTACGATGTAACCAGTAATCGCCCCGCCCCATTCTCCCCGTTTCTTTAAAGAACTGAACTCGGGTCTACAAAACGTCCTATCTCCTGAACTGTGTGTCAACAAAATTTTGCTGGTACATTCAGTTGTGTACGAGGACTATTCAGAAAGTAAGGTCCGATTGGTCGCGAAATGGAGACCATTGTGAAAATCAAAAATGTTTCGTTTGCAGCAGTTAGCTAAACCTTCCTGCTACTTCTCTACACGGTCGCCGCTCCGACTTACATATTTATCGTAGCGTTGTACCAACGTTCCTATACCCTCGTCGTAGAAGGTAGCAGCCTCTTTTTTCCGCCACTTCTCTACGTTGATTACATCTCGTTGTCTGTGTTAAATGTCGTCTTCATAGCCAGCGGTTCATATGAGCAGAAATGAAATTCAGGGGGAGCCAATGACGGGCTATGTTGTGGGTGATCAAACACTTCCCATTGCAAACGCTGCAGGGACCATCTTCATTGGCTCTGCAAAGTGCTGGCGGGAATTGTCATGAAGAAGGAATAAACGTGAGAGTTACGTTGTGCGGGCTGCGTGACATCTGGCGGAATCTGTCACCAGCCCTAATAGTTGACGGGAGACACTGTTGTTCTAGACATCTTTAAGTGCTCACTGTGCGCTCAGAACTGAAAAGAGTGACGTGGCGCAATCGACAAGCGTACTAGAGACACTGTCCAACACATCTATACAAAGCTTCATCGGATTTTCACTGTGGTTTCCATTTAGCGTCCGATCGGGGCTTGCTTTTCGAATAGCCTTCGTATGTAGTTACTGTTTGCAAAATATGTTGCGGATATCGTTATTAGTAAAGAAGTGGTACTTTTGGTACCACTGACTGATCCACCTTCCCTGTTCCACTCGCAAATGGCCCGTGCGAATAATGATCGTCGGTAAGCCTCTTCATTAGTCGTAATTTCTCGAATATTTTAGCCGTGAGAATTTCGCGAGATGTATATGGGAGGAAGTAATGTCCGAGTATTCCCTGAAATTTCAGTAATAAACACGTCTGTGATGCACAATGCCTCCCTTGTAGCGTGTGCCACTGGACTTTGTTGAACATCTCTTAACGCTCTCGCGCAGACTAAATGATACCGTGACGAAACGCACAGCTCCTCTCTGTCCTCTACACTTCTGTTATTGTAAAATATTTTTTTGAAAACATTATCAGCGATCATGTATTAATATGATAATTAAAAAATAGTCGTTCTGGGGATATGTAGTTTATAATCTTATTTCTGCGTATATATGTTCCTGTAAGCAACCCTCTATCTGTAAATGTGTTGTTTCAGAGTCTGAAGATGATCCTTAAGGATTGAAACCGGTCACTCCGATAAAAAGAAATTTGCGATCAAGCCTGTTTTTAATTATCATTCTGTTATTGTGCTGAATCCTTAACATAAATTCATACCTCTTAATGAATATATTATGGCAGCATTCTAAATTCAAGCAATAATTACGTGACATATTGAAAATCAATTTTTTTTGTCCCTTGAAGCTGTTAGTCAACCTAGAACTGGGATGGTGCACCGATGTATCTGTTTAGTAATAAAGATTCATCGTTACTATTTAAGCACACTTCGCAGAAAATACAGGTTTATAAAAATAATTGCTTCACTTAGGTCCCAGGACACCTGCTCTTTGTAAGATGCCATATTCGAAATTCTTCATAAGGTCCGTTTTCTTCCGTTTGGCGTGTATGTCGTACAGCGAACAGCACTTTAGGTATCTACATCTGTATACCTCAAGCCATCCTACTGTGTGTCGCGAAATGTACTTGAAGTATCACAGTAATTTCACACCTTACCCGCCCCATTCGCGATCGGTACGTCTCATGAACGACTGTCGATAAACTTCGTATGATCGTCGACAACTTCGTATAATCGCTAATTTCTGTGAATTTCTTGTCGTGGTCATTTCACGAGACGTTTGTGAGAAGAAGTAATCTGTTGTCCGACTTTTACAGCAACGTCGCTCTCTGAATTTGTGCAGTACACAATGCCTCTCTCTTAGTTACTGCCACAGAAATTTTGTAGAGCATCTCCGCTAACGCACTAGGGCTAACTATAACTAAACGGCCCTATGGATGTATCTTGTTTTTTCTATTAATCCAACCTGTTAAAAGTCCCAGACTGACAAGGAATTCGGTCGAACAGTCAGTTGCCAGCCGCTGCAGCAGTCATCGGTCCGCTGCAGTTGTTCGAGCAGTTCGCTACAGTTTTCTGGCATTGCTGCCTTCCTATAGACAATAGCATCGCCTGCCTGTAGCCTCATAGAGCATCCGGCGTTGTCCACTATATCATTTTTATACAGGGTGATTTAACCTGTCCCTACTGATGGGTTTTATGCAACCCGCGCAGCCTTCTAAAACAAAGTGCGAGATCGTCATATTTTCTCACTAGATACACGCAAACTATTAGTCCTGCAGAAAAAATGAACAGGACCTTTTTGTAGGACATTTGATGTCGTTAAATTTGGCACTGGTATATGTTTTCTCTGGAAGCCACAGTTTTCGAGTTATTCGAGGTCACTTCGGTAAATCTTTTTGAATAATGCGAAAACTATGGGTTCTAGCGAAGACGTGTACCAGTACAAAATTTAACTACATTAAATTTCTTACGAAATAGATCTGGTTTTTTCTGTAGGACTAAATCATAGGTGTCGTATTTAAGGCGTTGCAGGTTGCATAATACCCATCGATAGGCCCAGCTGAACCACACTGTTATATAATATGGCACGAAAAGCTATGTTTACTTAACGTGTTCATTGAGATAGATATTCACCTGATGGAGGAGAAGACAAAGGGAACTAAGGTCAAAAAAGCATACATTGTTACCAGATTTGCTGTTGATGCCGAAATAGTTGTAAACTCCGAAAAAGAAATAAATAGAATGCTGTAAGTGCTGTTAGACGCTCTTCTACAATGGAAAGTAATAGTGACACACGAATGATGATATTAAGAGAAAATGTGAAAAAAATTAAAATCAGTCTAAAAATGAAACCAGAATTGATCAGGTAAAATAGTTTTGTTATCCTGGTATTATGATCACAGAGAACAGTACATGCTTAGCCTAATGCAAATGAAGAGGAGGATTGCACCGGCGAAACAGGCGTTTATGAATAGGAAAACCATCTTAACCTGCAAACGTTGAATATAGACGTTAGAAACTACTTTTCAAAATCATGGAAGTGGAAGTTGGATTCTGGGTACGTTGGAAAGAAATTCAGTTGAAGGTGCTCAAAATATGGATATGGCAGAAAACAAAAACGAAGTGAAAAAAAAAACATCGAAGTCTTAGGGGAAGTCACCACACAACACTTTAATCATTAACATTCTTGAAGGGGGAAAGTGCTGCGGAAAAAAAAAGGAAGAGGACCGGCTAGGAAGAAGTATTTGGGAAACATCAACAAGAAGATAGGGTGCGACTTACATGGAATCTAAATGACCAGTTAATGATAGAAGAGATTGCTTCCATCGACAAGGTATTATCCTCTAGAATATGTATGTACATTAAGTTGTTGTGAAGCAGTGTCAGATGATTAAGAAAGTTGAAATCGAGAGGATTTAGAAATGGTACATCCAGTGATATCGTAGGAAACATGGGCTTGTGATTGTAAAAACTGCTCAGTTAGATACATTAACTTATTTTTATGATCATGCCACGCCCATTTTTTCCTACGATATCGTTGTGCAAATCATTTATAAATTCACTCGACTTTTACGTTCTTAGTCGTGTTGTTTCACAAAGCATAATATAATGTAAGGTACATATTTTTACTCTTATTATAGTCTACAGATGTAAACTTAGTTTTTTGTCCTATTATGTGAACATTTTTTACATCCGTATGACACATTAACAAATGCAGTTTCCGAACCATTTGAAAATGACTTAGATGCGAAGGTCGAAATGGTCGTGATCTTGACGTATGTACACTGAGGTGACAAAATTCATAATATCGTGTCTGACATCTTTTTGCCCGGTGTACTTCAGCATCTCAACGTGGCGTGGACTACAGAAGTCGTTCGAAGTCCCCTGCGGAAATGTCGAACCACACTTCCTCTATAGTCATCCGTAATTGCCGGCCAATGTGGCCGAGCTGTTCTAGGCGCTACAGTCTGGAACCGCGCGACCGCTACGGTCGCAGGTTCGAATCCTGCCTCGGGCATGGATGTGTGTGATGTCCTTGGGTTAGTTAGGTTTAAGTAGTTCTAAGTTCTAGGGAACTGATGACCTCAGATGTTAAGTCCCATAGTGCTCAGAGCCATTTTCATCCGTAATTACGAAAGCGTTGACGGTGCAGGATTTTGTGCACGAACTGACCCCTCTATTATGTCCCACAAATGTTCGATAGCATTCACGTCGTGCGATCTGGGTGGCCAAATCATTCACTCGAACTGAACAGAATATTCTTCAAACCAGTCGCGAACAATTGTAGCCCGGTGACATAGTACATTGTCATCCATAAAACTTCCATCATTGTCGGCTTCTGTGGTCTCCAAGTTGCCGAACATAACCATTTGCAGCCAATGATCAGTTCAGTTCGACTAGAGGACCCCGTTCATTCCATGTAAACACAGCCGACGCTATTATGGAGGCGCCACCAGTTTGCACAGTGCCTTCTTGACAACCTGGTCCATGGAAGCATGGGGTCTGCGCCACACTCGAACCCTACCATCAGTTCTTACCAACTTAAATCGGGACTCATCCGATGAGGCCGCGGTTTTCCAGTCCTGGGTCCAGGCGATATGGTCACAAGCCTAGGAGAGGCGCTGGAGGCAGTGTGAGGTTAGCAAAGGCACTCCAGTCGCTCGTTTGCTCGTAGCCTATTAACGCCATATTTCGCTGCACTGTCCTAGTGGATATGTACGTCGTGCGGACCACATTGATTTCTGCGATTATTTTACGCAGTGTTGATTGTCTGTTAGCACTGACAATTCTACGCAAACGTCCCTGGTCAGGGGCGTTCAAAGAAGGCCGTCGGCCACTGCATTGTCCATCGTGAGAGGTAATACCTGAAATCTGGTATTCTCGGCACATTCTTGACACTTTGGATCTCCGGACTTCCCTAACGATTCCCAAAATGGTCTAGTTCGAACTGCCATTCCGCGTTTAGAGTCTGCTAATTCCTGTCGTGCGACCATAATCACGTCGGACACTTTTTCATATGAATCACGTTCCCTTTTCTACTTCGTGTACACGATGCTACCGCCATTTGTATATGTACATATCGCTGTCGCGTCACCTTTGTCACCTGCCGTGACTTAAACGGTAATGACCATCATTATGGATCGGTTTTAATGCACAAGTGGAATAGAATCATAATACTTTTGAGGTCGCCTGCTAATTTTTAAGCGGGTTGTTACTAATGTTGCAGACATCGTGCCCGTTCAGGCTTTAATCCGTAAAGTCAGTGTTAACTGCAGATACTCTTAGCCGTATCCACGTAGACTTGTATGTATACGGTACTTTATCACGTGTTGTGATTAGAGCCGGATTATAGTTACGTCTCCGCGCTGTGTACAAAAGGCGCCCCCGAACAGCTGTCGGCTGTAAGTGAACACGGCAGGTGGCAGGGAAAGGAGGAGGGAAAGTGATGCGTGACGGTGTTTACGCACGCCGGGCACGCACCGCGGCGCTCCCAGCACTGTGTCCACAATGGGAACCGGCACCGTTTCTCTCAGCCTCTCGTCTTCTCCGCGCGCGAGGACCAACCAACTCTCTCTCTCTCTCTCCCTCCCTCCCTCTCTCTCTCTCTCTCTCTCTCTCTCTCTCTCTCTCTCTCTCTCTCTCTCTGTCCCCTTCCCCCTCCCTCCCTTCCCTACACCTACTCGGGAGACAACGGACTAAATCCTTTTATTTGTTCGGTTCTTTCACCAGTCTGTAATTTCTCACTCATCGGTACTGTTCACAAGCAGTATTTGGACAGCCTTTTCCCGTCGCGATCCTGTTAGGAGGCACATATCGGGCGAGGCAACATGTTTCGCGACTTTTCTTGAAACGTATAGACTCGCAATTTTAACAGTAAACATCTATGTGATGAACGTCGCGTCGTTTGTAGCGTCTCGAGTTCGATGACTATCCCTTTGATGCTCTCGCAATTACGGAGAAAACCTGCGACGATACGGAACGATTTTCTTTAGATATTCTCTCTCCCTCTCCCTTTTGTCAATGCTAATCTGAGGAACTACTGTAGGGATTTTGATACGGTTTTCACTCATGGACAGACTGACTGACTAGACTTGTGTATATAATCTCTCTCTCCATCTCCCAGCTATCTGCATGTGCTCCTTGCCTCTCCGCCCGTCTCCTATTCCTCTCTCTCTGAGCCTTAGCCTTGTTGATGATTACTGCCAGCGAAACCTCGATCGGGAATTGAAAACGCTTAAAATGAATGAGTAAATCGATTGCGTCATTGATATCAAGGATACGAGAGACCTCTCCTGCTGCTTGATCAGTGAGGATATTATCTTCAGTGACAGTATTTCACATAGCTTTAAACTGCAAACGGGTCGAATTACAAAGTTTGGGAAGGTTCAGTTCCAATGTAGTATTCTAATCGTAAGCCAACACGGCAGAAATACAGTTTTCCTGTTTTCTGTTAAAACCGAATGCGGGAAAGAAAATGCTATGTTGTGAAATATACGGCTTCGCATCCTGTCTTGCAGTCAGTGTGTACTACGATAACAGGGCATTTAAAAATCAGACAAATCGTTCAAGAACTTTTCAAGATTTTTGCTAACAACAAATGTTGAAAAGTTATTGAACGATTTGTCTAGTGTTTAATGCTGTAATAGCCCATGTCTGTTCCACTATTTGAGTCTCGTACAAAAATTTGAAGAAAATCGGTCAAGAAGTTTTTGGGATTTTTGGTAACAATGTTCAAAGGCGACTTCCGTTCATATAAATAGTACATTTACAGATTACCGTCACTCCAGGCAAGTACGTGCGGCCGTGTGTACTAGGTGTCCCTGGAGGAACTGCATCGTATTTGCCACTGTGAATCACATCTCTTTTATTGAAGAAATACTCATGGCTCTTGATGTATGCATTTTAGGGCCCATGGTTATTAGACTTTTATGCTACGAATGATTGTGTTATATCTCTTTTTTACGGATGACGCTGCTGTGGCAGGCTTAGTTTTGAGTTTTATTCGCGCAGGGGGCTTTTATCGCTCGATCTGAGGGTTTGTGTCTTTTTTGTGTTGAGTCTGACATTTAGCCTACGGTTTTAGATTGGGGTTTTTAGTGTGTCTGTAGGTGGTTGGCTTTTCCTTTTTTGTTTCCATGGTCGGTCAACCACTGTACACCTCTGTGTGCTTTTAATTCCTCTTGTCTGTCTCTTTCTTGCTCTGTATCGTCCCTTTGTCATCTCCGTTGCTTGGTTTCCTTCCTTATGGGTGTTTCATGGTTGTGGAAAAAGGGGCCGATGACCTTTGTAGTCTGGTCCCTTCAACCCCCACAAACCAACCAACCTGTCATATCCCTGAGTATTAACAATTCGTCCTGGGACACATCATATACACACTGGTGCGCACAACTTAATAAAGAAATTAACTTTCGCGTGATGCGCCACTGTCAAGAAAGATCGTTCGGTGGAACTTGAACCATACATGTAAGGAACTGCTACAGTATAGTACAGAAGGTAACTGAAAGAAATACGCAATGAAACGAACAGAAACGACACTTTTATCCAAAGAATAACTACACTGAAATCACCGTGATTTATGATGGAACTCTGGACGTTACGAAAGGTGGGACATCGTTCTTAATAGAATGTGTGATCACCACAGACTACAGTGCTTGCTGTGGAACATGCTCCCACGCTAGCCACAAAGATGCTAAGGATTTTTTTGTGGCGGAGCTCTCCACTCCGCCACCAGCGCATTTGACAACTGCTGGGTGGTCAGTGGTGCATGTGGACCTCCCCAACGTATCCCACAAGTGCTCGATGGGATTTAAGCCGGCTTAACAGGCAGGCCAGTCCAATTGCTGGATGTTCTCTCGGTCCTACAGCGCCTCCAGTTGCGCTGTTCAATGCAGTCGCGCGTTGTCGTGCACAGAAATGAAATCAAGGCCGAATGCACCCGTGAAAAGACGCGCAGAGGGTAGGTAGGCACACAGTGTCACAATAACGTTGACCGGTGGTGTACCCTGTAGGACATTAGTATGCCCATGCAGCATTACGCCTTCCCATACCGTAACACCTGGACCAACGAAAGCGATCGTGTGTGACAATGGTTGACGCGCCCTTATGTAGCGAGATGTGAGAACACGTAATGGACCAACCGATTGTATGCCCACAGGACATTATACGGATTATTGTGGTCCACAGCTCGTGGTCGTGCGATAGCGTTCTCGCTTCCCACGCCCGGGTTCCCGGGTTCGATTCCCGGCGGGGTCAGGGATTTTCTCTGCCTCGTGATGAGTGGGTGTTGTGTGATGTCCTTAGGTTAGTTAGGTTTAAGTAGTTCTAAGTTCTAGGGGACTGATGACCATAGATGTTAAGTCCCATAGTGCTCAGAGCCATTTGAGGATTATTGTGCCGCGGAAATGTTGGCTCCGACGAGATTCTTCTGGGATTCAGTTGTTAAGGAATCTGTGGAAATACATTTGGCGTAAGGGCTTTTTAATCGTGCTGGTTGCTTTCAACTACACTCAAGCGCCAAAGAAGCTGCTATAGGCATGCGTACTGAAAGACAGAGATATGCAAACAGGCAGAATACGGCGCGGCGGTCGGCAACGCAGATATGAGACAATAAGCGTCTGGCGCAGTTCTTAGATCGGTTACTGCTGCTACAGTGGCAGGTTATACTCGGTGTACGAGCGATCGCACACAGTATCTCCGAGGTAGCGATGAGGTGGGGATTTTCCGGAACCACCATTTCACGAGTGTATCGTGAATATCAGGTATCCGGTGAAACATCGTATGTTCGACATCGCTGCGCCCACAAAAAGCTCCTGCGAGATGGTACCAACGACGACTGAAGAGAATTCTTCAACGTGACACAAGTGCAACCCTTCCGCAAATTGCTCCGGATTTCAATGCTGGACCATCAGCAAGTGTCTGGGCGCGAACCATTCCACAAAACATCATCGATATGGGCTTTTGTAGCGGAAGATTCGCTCGTGTACCTTTCATAACTGCACGACACAAAGCTTTACGCCTCGCCCGGGCCCGTCAACACCGACATTGGACTTTTGATGCCTGGTCGGGCGAGTCTCGTTCCAGATTGTACCGA
Organism: Schistocerca americana; assembly: GCF_021461395.2. NCBI lineage: Eukaryota > Metazoa > Arthropoda > Insecta > Orthoptera > Acrididae > Schistocerca > Schistocerca americana. The sequence goes on along the minus strand of NC_060127.1, from coordinate 159,980,281 downwards.
ATGGATGGACGTGTACGGGTATAGAGACATCTTCATGAGTCCAGGGACTCTGCATGCCGGCACGGTACTGTTCAAGCTGGTCGACGCTCTGTCATGGTGTGGGGCGAGTGCAGCTGGAGTGATACAGGACTCCTGATACATCTATATACGACTCTCATAGATGACACGTACGTAAACATCCTGTCCGATCACCTGCGTCCATTAGTTCATGTCCATTGTGCATTCCGACGGACTTCGACAATTCCGGCAGGATAATGTGATACCCCACACGCCCAGAATTGCTACAGAGTGGTTCCAGGAACACTCTTCTGAGTTTAAACCCTTTCGCTGGCCACCAAACTCCGCAGACGTGAACATTATTGAACATACCTGAGATGCCTTGCAACGTGCTTTTCAGAAGAGATCTACATCTACATCCATACTCCGCAAGCCACCTCACGGTGTCTGGGGGCGGGTACCTTGAGTACGTCTATCCGTTGGATCTTCTGTATCTCTTCTATCAACCCGATCTGGTGCGGATCCCACACTGCTGAGCAATATTCAAGCAGTGGGCGAACAGGTGAACTGTAACCTACTTCCTTTGTTTTCGGATTGCATTTCCTTAGGATTCTTCCAGTGAATCTCAGTCTGGCGTCTGCTTTACCGACGATCAACTTTATATGATCATTCCATTTTAAATCACTCCTAATGCGTACTCCCGGATAATTTATGGAATTTACTGCTTCCAGTTGCTGACCTGCTATATTGTAGCTAAATGATAAGGGATCTTTCTTTCTATGTATTCGCAGCACATTACACTTGTCTACATTGAGATTCAATTGCCATTCCCTGCACCATGCGTCAATTCGCTGCAGATCCTCCTGCATTTCAGTACAATTTTCCATTGTTACAACCTCTCGATATACCACAGCATCATCCGCAAAAAGCCTCAGTGAACTTCCGATGTCATCCACAAGGTCATTTATGTATATTGTGAATAGCAACGGTCCCACGACACTCCCCTGCGGCACACCTGAAATCACTCTTACTTCGGAAGACTTCTCTCCATTAAGAATGACATGCTGCGTTCTGTTATCTAGGAACTCTGCAATCCAATCACACAATTGGTCTGATAGTCCATATGCTCTTACTTTTTTCATGTCTGGCCCTCGTACTCTTACGGATTTATGGACATCCCTGCGGAATTCATGTGTCAACTCCCTCCAGCACTACTTCAGACATTAGTCGAGTCCATGCCACGTCGTGTTGTAGTTCTTCGTGCTAGCGGGAGCCCTACACGATATTAGGCAGGCGTACCTGTGTTTTTGGGTCTTCAGTGTAGATATGGGGGAGGGCGGTGATATCTTCAGTATCACTTGAATGTTAACGCCGCGAAACCGCTGTCCAACAGAGAACGCACATGCAATATCACCATTACGCCTGCGGCTGCGCACCTCACAGTTGCAGCAGTATTCGAAGAGGGCGCTAAACTATACAGAGGGCGCTCATGCAGCAGTAACCTTAGAGGGCCTGTATACAGAGAGAGTGGCCGTAGGTGAAGTTGCCCGTGATTGGTTGATTAGCTTTGGCGCCATTTTTCTGCCAAACGTCTCTCGCGCTTCCTATGTTCACCGTGCTTTTGAGTTGAGTTGAAGTTGAGAGGACTTTTGGAAACGATTAAAAGGTATTTGAATTATTGAGAGACTTGTTATGCTTTGTGCATGCATGTTCGATTAAGTTGTATATCGTTTTTAGTACATAATTAGCGTTTGAGTGCAAACTGGTAGCATCACAGGCTTTTCTGTAGCCAATATCTGACAGTCCTTGCTGGAAACGGAAAGTTTCTGTAATTGTTGTGCCATGCTCATTCGACTTTATAGCGTCAAACTGTATTTCGTTCCAAATCAGAACACTAGGCATTATTTTGGTTTCAGTATTATTGCCTGACTGTTGACGCAGGCAAGTTGTAAGCACGTTTTCTGCAGTTGTCGTGGTTGTTGAAACATTATTCGTAGTAAATAATTGTAGGTACTCTTGAAGACAGTTTTTAATAGGCCTACTTACTGTGGGGTAGAAGGGATACGGTAGTTTTCTTGTTGTATTTAGTCGTTATTACAGTAGCCTATATTTAATATTACGTGATTTTTGTAATCTTTTTCGTTTGTTATCTACGAGAGGTATTCAGTATATATGAAAGAAGTCAAAAGCAGTTGTTTACTTGTGACATGCAAAAAGTTTGACGGCGTGACAAGAAGTACTAACACTTTTTGCATGTCACAAGTAAATAACTGCGTACGACTTTCATTCATCTGACGTAATACAGGTACGTTAAATCTTTAGCGTTATGCACTTCCGATACAAAACAAACGCTATACACTATATTTTTTTGATTTACGTTACTTTTATTGCAATAAGTCTAGTAAACGAACTTTAAAGGAGATAAACGTAAGTAACGAATAATTTTTACAGCCACTGTATCAAATTTTCCTGTGCTGTACGTAGCCGGCTACTATGAGTATATTATAGCTGTAAAGAAAGGCATTTAACGAATGATTTCGCCATATAGTCTTGTGCTTTTGATTCGGTGAGTGTGTACTCCACTACTGGCCATTCAAAAGTCCCGCCCGCAGTTTGGCAGAAAAATGGCCGCCGTATCGTCCGGTTGGCCACTCTCTCCCGATACAGGCTCTCTAGGTAACCTTTGCGCATGCACTTCCGCGTTAATTCTCGGTGTAAACTTACTGACGTGCACTGGCAATCCCCAGCGTAAAACACTCATTTGAAGATTGCTGAGCTGAATGGTTGGTCAGCCAGACTACCGCGTGGGAGATGTCGACTAGTGCGGCTGCAATCCGGAAATTTCTTGGAAAAGAAAAGAAAATCTTACGAATCCCGGTCCGGAGCCCGGCTTTAACCTGGCGGAGGAAGTTGCCACAGAGTGGCCACTGCCAGCCGGCGATGTATGCGCGGAAGGATAGTTTCGCCAGCTCCCGGCCGTTTCGGAAGCGATGCTGCGGCCCGTTGGTCGACTGACCCAGAGACGGCGCCGGCCGTTGCGCAAGTCGGAATTCATTAAGCGGGCGCCCCGTTGCGAAACACGAGGAAGCAGGCCCTGCTCCGCATCCCCCGTCCTCGGCGGCGTCATCAGCGCGACTTCATTAACGGTGCCGTCCGCTCGTCTTTGCGCAACGCCTCTCCCGTTACAGCCGCACTGAACGCCATCTCCGGACTGGGAAGTGCATTAGACGGGCGTACGTGTCGGCGTGCGGGGACGACTGCGCCCAGGGGGGCACGTACACCGCGAAGAATCCAGTCTCACCTCCTCCCGCGGCCTGGTGCTTAGGCGCTCCCTTTATGGGTTGTTGTGATGTTTGGTTTGTGGGATGCTGAACTGTGCGGTTATCAGCACCCGTACAAAGTCCAAGTTTTACACAGTCCAATCTGTTGCGAATGATAATGATGAGGACAACACAAATACCCAGTCCCCGGGCAGAGAAAATCCCCAACCCGGCCGGGAATCGAACCCGGGACCCCGTGATCCAGAGGCAGCAGCGCAAGCCACTAGACCACGAGCTGCGGACTCCCTCTATGGGGGTAGCGTTATCCCGTGATGCGTGGTGGAGTACGCTTCAGGAGCGATGCTTCTGTTACTTCTACATCTGAAGCGGTGAGATCTGAGTTTCTCCTGGCGTATACAACTTTCAAATAACTTCCGGGAATTCAGCCAGGTAACACTTTCAGCGTCCGCCGATATTTCGGCGGGAGAACACCCCGCCATTTTCAAGGCAAACTGCAGCGGACAGGCGACGTACATGCAAATTTAAAACCTCGGTTCTCGGACTGAAGCAGGAAAGATAACACACACACTGAACACTAGTGCCACCAAAGATGACCAAAGTCAGAGCTATCGACAGTGAGACTACGAATTCGAAGGTGAGGTAGCATTGACTCTGTCCCTCCTTTCTTTAGACCTCTGTTGTTTGGCCTCATGGTAGGGAGAATTTGAATGTCTTTCTAGGACATCTGAACTCGATCCACCCGAACATTCGTTTTACGATGGAGGTGGAAGAGGATGGTTGCCTTCCCTTTCTTGACGTGTCGGTTAGGAGGAAGGATGATGGATCATTGGGACATGCAGTCTACAGGAAACGTACTCACACCGACTTGTACTTACAGGCTAATAGTTGTCACCATCCGGCTCAGCCTGAAGGGGTACTTCGTACCGTGGCACACAGGGCACATGTCGTTTCTGACGCTGAGACTTTGCCAGCTGAGCTGTCCCATCTTGAAGTTACATTTCGTCAAAATGGTTATAGTGATAGAAAGATTGAACGTGCGTTGCGCTGTGGACCAACTGTACATCGGGTGATTGATGATAATTCTGAGTCAACACATAAGTCTACTGCCTTTTTGCCTTACGTAGGAAACACTTCCAACAAGATCGGTCGTATTTTACGGAAATATTATGTGAAATGAGTTTTCCGACCTCCATCGAAAATTAGAGCACTTTTGAGTTCCGTTAAGGATGATCTTGGACTGCGTAAGGCGGGTGTATATCGTATTCCTTGTAGCTGCGGCATGGCATACACTGGGCAAACTATCAGGACCGTGGAGGACCGATGTACTGAGCATAAACGGCACACACGATTACAGCAGCTAAGTAGATCTGCTATTGCCGAACATTGCTTGGATACTGGTCACCGCATGTTGTATAATAACACCGAGATATTGGCATGCACATCCAGCTATTGGGACAGTGTTATTAGGGAGGTAGTTGAGATTAAATTAGCGAGCAACGTCGTTATCAGGGATGGAGGTTTCTGTTTAAACTCTGTTTGGAATCCGGCTCTCTCCCTTGTCGAAAAAAAGAGGGACAGAGTCAGTGCTACCTCACCTGCGAATTCATAATCTCACTATCGATAGCTCTGACTTTGGTCATCTTTGGTGGCACTAGTGTTCAGTGTGTGTGTGTGTGTGTGTGTGTGTGTGTGTGTGTGTGTGTGTGTGTGTGTGTGTGTTATCTTTCCTGCTTCAGTCCGAGAACCGAGGTTTTAAATTTGCATGTACGCCGCCTGTCCGTTGCAGTTTGCCTTTAAAATGGCGGGGTGTTCTCCCGCCGAAATATTGGCGGACGCTGAAAGTGTTACCTGGCTGAATTCCCGGAAGTTATTTGAAAATCTGAAGAGGTGTCACGCAAAGGCGAACATGTCCACAGTTTAGAACAAATGATGCACAAAAGGGAACGGTGCATGTTCAGGGTGTCAATTATTCAACTATATGAAAAAAACGTAAATTAGCTAGAAACTACGGCGTGCACAGATTTTACTGAACATGTAAAAGTCACTACAGATATTCGGATTTAAGTTATGACATGTTCGATATGCCTGCCATCATTGGCGATGACGTGGCACAGAAGACCCGCTGAAGTGTCGGAACATGATGCTTTCGACAACCTCCTGAATAACTGTTGTCAGCTCAGCAATGCTTTTGGGGGTATTGCTGCACACCTCTTCCACATAGTCCCACAAAAAGGAGTCGCATCTGCTCAGATCCGGAGAATATGGCGGCCAGTCGAGCCCCATGCCAGTCGCTTCAGGATACCCCAGAGCCAAAATTCGGTGCCCAAAGTGCTCATCCAGAACATCAAACACTCTCATGCTTCGATAGGGCGAGCTACGTCTTGCATGAACCACAGCTTGTCGTTTCTTCTTCCTACGCATCTCCTACTATTCTGCGCAGCAAAATGTGGTTAGTCAGGTTTTTGATAGGCGGACTGTGTATTTGGTCAGCAGTTACTAGCAATTTGAATACACTAAGCATTGTTAAAGGAGACACATAGCTCGTATTGATTTTGCCACATTTACTCTTTCCCAACGGGAAGTATGCGGTGTGTCTCCTGTTACGAGTACTTAATGAAAATTGCTCTTCTCCCTCCCCCCCCCCCCCCCCATACTCCCTGGCCCCATCCGTATTCTTTTCACAGAAACTGGCCGGGAAGAGACAGTCAATAAGATAAGATGGAGATGACGATGCGATAGAGTTGTTGAGCCCGGACAAGGCGGGACGCTGGAGGAGAAACGGCCCGCCCGTTGGGCAAGCCGGCGCTGCGCCGCCCACGGTCCACGAGCGATGCGGCGGTTTCTCAAGGCGCCGGGGCCGCTGCCGCTGCGTGCGGAATAGCCGATGGGCCGCCGCACAGCGCTTGGCCAACCCTGCCGGTTGCGGGGTGCCCCACGGCCTCCGTATCACCGTTTCGTCATCGTGATACCCCGACGTGTGTTGCCGATGCTTCGCCTCGTACCGAGCGAGGTGGCGCAGCTCCCTTTAAATGTGGATAAATACACTACTCGCCATTAAAATTGCTACACCACGAAGATGACGTGCTACAGACGCGAAATTTGACAGGAAGATGATGCTGTGATACGCAAATGATCAGCTTTTCAGAGCATTCACACAAGGTTGGCGCCGGTGGCGACACCTACAACGCGCTGACATGAGGAAAATTTCATAACCATTTCTCATACACAAACAGCAGTTGACCGGCGTTGCCTGGTGAAACGTTGTTGTGATGCCTCGTGTAAGGAGGAGAAATGCGTACCATCACGTTTCCGACTTTGATAAAGGTCGGATTGTAGCCTATCGCGAATGCGGTTTATCGTACCGCGGCATTGCTGCTCGCGTTGGTCAAGATCCAATGGAATCGGTGGGTTCAGGAGGGTAATAGGGTACGCCGTGCTGGAAGCCAACGGCCTCGTATCACAAGCAGTCGAGATAACAGGCATCTTAGCCGCATGGTTCAAATGGCTCTGAGCACTATGCGACTCAACTCCTGTGGTCATAAGTCCCCTAGAACTTAGAACTACTTAAACCTAACTAACCTAAGGACATCACACACATCCATGCCCGAGGCAGGATTCGAACCTGCGACCGTAGCGGTCGTGCGGCTCCAGACTGTAGCACCTTTAACCGCTCGGCCACTCCGGCCGGCCTTAGCCGCATGGCTGTAACGGATCCTGCAGACACGTCTCGATCCCTGAGTCAATAGATGGGGACGTTTGCAAGACAACAACCATCTGCACGAACAGTTCGACGACGTTTGCAGCAGCATGGACTATCAGCTCGGAGACCACGGCTGCGGTTACCCTTGACGCTGCATCACAGACAGGAGCGCCTACGATAGTGTACTCAACGACGAACCTGGCTGCACGAATGGCAAAACGTAACTTTTTGGGGTGAATCCAGGTTCTGTTTACAGCATCATGATGGTCGCATCCGTGTTCGGTGACATCGCGGTGAACGCACATTGGAAGCGTGTATTCGTCATCGCCATACTGGCGTATCACCCGGCGTGATGGTATGGGGTGCCATTGGTTACACGTCTCGGTCACCTCTTGTTTGCACTGACGGCACTTTGAACAGTGCACGTTACATTCCAGATGTGTTACGACCCATGACCCTACCCTTCATTCGATCCCTGCGAAACCATACATTTCAGCAGGATAATTCACGACCGCATATTGTAGGTCCTGTACGTGCCTTTCTAGATACAGAAAGTGTTCGACTGCTGCCCTGGCCAGCACATTCTCCAGATCTCTCACCAACTGAAAACGTCTGGTCAATGGTGGCCGAGCAACTGGCTCGTCACAATACGCCAGTCACTACTCTTGATGAACTGTGGTATTGTGTTGATGTTGCATGGGCAGGTGTACCTGTACACGCCATCCAAGCTCTGTTTGACTCAATGCCCAGGCGTATCAAGGCCGTTATTACGGCCAGAGGTGGTTGTTCTGGGTACTGATTTCGCAGGATCTATGCACCCAATTGCGTGAAAATGTAATCACATGTCAGTTCTAGTATAATATATTCGTCCAATGAATACCCGTTATTATCTGTATTTCTTCTTGGTATAGCAAATTTAATGAGCAGTAGTGTATTGTTGTTTGGAAAGTTCATGGAATCACCACGAGAGGTCAGCGCCAGCGCCACGAGTTGTTTGCGTGATATTCATTGGACTGTTGCCCAGAGCTGTGGCGGTGACGTGGCTCTGTAGTTGTTCCCTCGTGATTTGCGAAGATGGAAAAAATCGAGATTCGAGCAGTGATTAAGTACTTTGTGAAGAAAGGTATGAAAGTGAAGGACATTCGTGCCGATTTCCAGAATACCCTGGGTGACTACGCTCCTTCATATTCAGCTGTTGCGAAGTGGACAAATGAATTTAAATTTGGCTGGTAGAGCTTAGATGATGATCCGCGCAGTGGTCGGCCGAGGTGTGTCACTACTGCAGAATTCATTGCAAAAGTGCACAAGATGATCATGGAGGATCGCCGATTGAAAGTGCATGGAATTGCTCACGCTTGCCAGATGTCATCTGAAAGGGTATATCACATTTTAACTGAAGAATTATAAATGAAAAAAATTATGTGCAACATGAGTGTCGCGACTGTTGACGCTGGATCAAAAACGCATGAGAATGGACATATCGGAACAAAGTTTGCTCCGTTTTAGGAGAAACGAAAAAGATTTTTTGCGTCGGTTTGTGACCACAGATAAAATTTGGGTGCACTACTATACCCCAGAGACAAAACAACAGTTAAAGCAGTGGAAACATACTGACTCTCCGCCACTAACGAAAGCAAAACAATTCCTTCGGAGGGAAAGGTGTTCTGGGATGTGAAGGGGATTCTGTTCATATCTTATCCCCCCATTGGGCAAACAATTACTGGAGAATACTATGCTAACCTCCTGGAGAAATTTCAACAAAAGAACAAGGAAGAAAGTCATCTTCCATCAAGCCAGTGCGCGCTCGCACACATGTGCCATCGCCATGGCAAAATTACACGATCTATGGTATGAATTGTTGCCACACCCGCCTTATTCACCTGATATGGCTATGTAAGACTTCCATTTCTTCCCAAAACTGAAAATTTTTCTTGGTGGACGAAGATTCACTTCAAACGAAGAATTGATAGCCGGAGTTGACAACTATTTTCCAGGCGTGGAGGAAACTCATTTTTGAGATGGTATCAAGGCACTGGAACACTGTTGGACCAAGTACATTAATCTACAAGGAGACTACATTGAAAAATAAAAAAAAGTTTCAGTGATGTAAGTACTTTTTTCTATTCCGTTCCGAGAACTTTTCAAATCGCCCTCGGACAACATGATGCCTGTAAAGCAAGACTCGTCAGTATAAAAGTATACGGCGAGTTTTGCGTTGTCAGTAGAAAAATGTTCACAGCTGAATTTGTCGGTCGGGAGAGTTCATTGCTTCGAACGTGGCCATTGCATTTCACTTAACAAATCCATGAGGGAGATTGCAACCCATCTAAAGCTGTCCGAGTCGGCTATTCGTTTTATCATTGTTGGTGGAAATGCTAATGAACAACGGCTGGCACTGACTGAAAAAGAAACCATCGACCATTGCGGAGGGTGGTTGAAAACATCGCATGAAATCGGCTGAAAGAATCACTCGAGAGCTTCAAAGTGCTACTACTAGTTCAACTAACACAGCGAGTGTGCATAGGAAGTTAAAAAATGGGAAAAAATGGGTGCAGTGGTCGAGAAGCTACTCGTACGTCGTACATGTCTGTAGTCAACGCCAAGTGGCGCTTGAGGTGGTATGAAGACAGTGGATCGCTGGAAACGAGTGCTTTGGTGTGACGAATCTCATTGTAAATTATGAAAATCGGATAGAAGGGTTTGCGTTAAGCGAATGTCTGGAGTACGTTCCTTGCCATCATGTGTAGTGCCAACATTGAGTACGGAGGATGTGGTGGTATTGTATGGGAGTGTTTTCCGTGGTTAGTGTGCTCCCCTTTTTGCCCTTAAGGAACAGCTGAATTCTTAAGAATCCGAACATATTTCAGAGCATTGTGTACTGTGTACATTAGAGGAATAGTTGTTTATAGCAGCATCGCAGTGCGCAGTATCATTAAGCAGCATCTGTGAGGCAGTGGTCTATGGACAGTAAGATTCCTGAAACGGACTGGCCTGCCGAGAGTCACCACCTGAACCCAGTGGAACACCTTTGGGACAAGTTTAGACTACTCCGTTCTCCACGACAGCCTTCAGTAACACTACCCTCTCTGGTTCAGGTCGTGTTGAAAAATGGGCTGCCATTCCTCCACAGACACCTAATTGAAAGTGTCCTAACAGAGTTGCTGAAGGATGAACACACCACATGTTAATGTCTACTAATACGAGCCCAGGTACACTATGTGATTAAAAGTATCCGGACACAGCTGAAAATGACTTAAAAGTTCGTGGCGCCCTCCATCGGTAATGCTGGAGTTCAATATGGTGTTGGCCCACCCTTAGCCCTGATGACAGCTTCCACTCTCGCAGGCATACTTTCAATGAGGTGCTGGAAGGTTTCTTGGGGAATGGCAGCCCATTCTTCACGTAGTGCTGCACTGAAGAGAGGTATCGATGTCGCTCGGAGAGGCACGAAGTCGGCTTTCCAAAAAGTCCCAAAGGTGTTCTACAGAATTCAGGTCAGGACTCTGTACAGGCCAGTCCATTATAGGGATGTTATTGTCCTGTAACCACTCCGCCACAGGCAGTGCGTTATTAACAGATGATCGATCATGTTGAAAGATGCAATCGCAATCCCCGCATTGCTCTTCAGTACTGGGAAGCAAGAAGGTGCTCAAAACATCAATGTAGGCCTGTGCTGTGATAGTGGCACGCAAAACAAGTGATGCAAGCCCCCTCCATCAAAAACGCGACCACACCATAACATTGCCTGATGCAGTTTGGAATTCCTGTGTGATGGTCTGAATAGGTGGTGGTGGTGGTGGTGGTGGTGGTGGTGGTGGTGGTGCACTTCTTTTCCATATACATCTGCTGCTGTCCCCCGCTGCGGTTACCGGTAGCGGTCAGACCGAGGTACGCGCAAACATTACTCATTACTCACCTGGACATCGGGTTCTTCGGCTGTGGCGTACAGCAGCCGCCTCCTCGTTGGCGATGCAGCTTGCGTCTCCCGTGGTGGGGCCACCGCAGAGACCGTGAGCAGCACAGCCAGCAGCGTCATCAGCATTGACGACGCACACGTCGCCGCCCCGCGACCTGCCATCCTGCGGAGACAGTCAACGCCGTGATCATGAGACGTCCATAATGACGGAATTTAAGCTGCTATAGCGTATGCACTATCTTGATTAAAAGAAAAGGTTGATAGGACACGTACTGAGGTGTCAAGGAATGGTTATTATGGTAATGACGGAAAGTGTGGAGGTAAAATCTGTTTAGTGTGACTGAGGCTAAGCAGGTTCAAATGGATGTGGGTTGCTGCAGTTAGAGTTGAAGAGACTTGTACAGGACAGACCAGCGTCGAGAGCTGTGTCAACCCAGTTTGAGGTCTAAAACATTCTAATTCAATGTCTATATACGAGGTGTGACCAAAAAGTAACGAAACATTTTTGTTTTCCTTAAAGAATCTTCATTCATTCGACATCAACTTTTTCCGCCCCAAAGTAATCCCCCTCATATATAATACACTTGTGCCTGCGCTTTCCCCAATCTTGGAAACACTTCTGAAACTCACTTGTCATTGTGGTGTTCTGTGCCTTCACCGATTCTGTTTTTATCTTATCAGTGGTGGCAAAACGACGTCTCTCTATGGTTCTCTTTAAACCCGAGAATAGAAAGAAGTCGGAGGGGGCCCTGTCTGGCGATTATAGTGGCTGAGACAACATAATGGTTTTGTTTCTTGCCAAAAAAATAACGAACAAACGTTGAATCGTGATTGGGAGCATTACCACGATGCAGTTTCCACAGGTAGTTTTGCCACAATTCTAGACGTTTTCTTCGGATTTCTTCACGCGAATGCGCTTTATTTCCAGGTAGTGTTCCTTATTGTTCCTACCACCACAAGGCAGGAACTCAGGATGCACTATCCCATTGTAATCGAAGAAAGCAGTGAGAAGAACCTTCATATGTGATCGAACTTGTCGAATTGTTTCGGTCTCGACTCTTCAGGCAATTCCCATTGGGACGATTGGGCCTTGGTTTCGTCGTCATACCCTTATAAAAAATGGCTCTGAGCACTATGGGACTTAACATCTGAGGTCATCAGTCCCCTAGAACTTAGAACTACTTAAACCTAACTAACCTAAGGACATCCACACATCCATGGGCGAGGCAGGATTCGAACCTGCGACCGTAGCAGTCGCGCGGTTCCGTTCTGAAGCGCGTAGAACCTCTCGGCTACACCGGCCGGCCATACCCTTACATCCATGTTGTTTCGTCACCTGTTGCAATCTTTAGAAGTTATAGATCGTTGTCGACTTCATTCAGTAATTCCTGAAGATGTCCACGCGACGTCGTTTGTGGTCGAAATTCAACAATTTAGGAACAAACTTAGCTCCTACACGTCTCATGCCCAAGACACGCAAAAAAAAAAAAAAAATTGCTAGGTATGAGCCAAAGGATGTGTGTATATCATCAGAGACCTCTCTGTTGGTGATTCAGCGATTTTTCCAAGACCATTTTCTTTACTACTTCCACATTGGCGTCAGTAATTGCTTTACTAGAGCATCCAGGCCGGTCGTCGTCTTCAGCGCCTTCTCGACCCACTTTGAAACTTTTATACCACTCCTAAACCCTTGTCTTACTCCTCGCCAAAAATCACAGTGAGCATTTCGAATGGGGTGCTGCACTTTCTTCCGTTTTTCCAGCAAAATTTAATGCAAATTTTTTGATTCGTAATTGTCGAAAGTAAAAATACGCCGAGCACTCGAAAACACGTATAACCTTTTCGACTGTTGACAGTAAATTAATATTCAAAAAGCTGAAAATACAAACATACATCAGGAACATGTGTACAAATAAGACGAAAATGTATCTGAAAATAGCATGTATAAAGCCCGCGCAATTAAGAGATTCCCGTTACTATTTGATCACATCGCGTAAATCATGCCATCTACGTATTATAGTGTTCCGTTACACAAATTTAGAGTATAAAAACTAATTGATCTGAGGTCATAAGTTGGGCAGTTAGTTTTTTAAAAGTTTACTACGTACTGGCTTCTGGTCTGATACATCATGATAACTTAACCAGCGTTATTCGCAAGCGGTACGGTATCGTTGAGAAGGGGAACAAAACCCGTTTACATTGATATGATCACATTAAATGTTTTCCTTCTCGTAAACCATTCGGAATATGGCATATATTTTGAAGTGAGCGTTCCTGTTGTATCCCCGAACGTTGACCATTCCTCGTGGGGCACCCTGTAGACCTGAAGATAGCGCGTCTCTACTCATAAATTCGCGCCAAGTAGAGACAGAGGGACAACATGGCGGACACCACTGCATTTGCAGGGCATACCTTACTTCAGTACTTTGTGGCACCAAAATGTGCCATTGCTATGCTCACATATAACTGTACACCAAATACGTCCAAGTGCCGCAGCGTTACTGCCAACTGTGTCTCTCCATAACATTGCTTGATGCACCTTGTTCATTGTTCCACTCAGATTTGTCTATTTTGTGAAGTTAACGTCCAGGCTTTCGGTTTATCAGGAAACAGGAAGGAGGGAGAAAATCGGAAGCTGGACAAGAGTATCGGGACAAATCCTACTGTACTGAAGCAACCAGCAATAAGGAAACATCAAAGCAAGCCAACAAAAGAGATTAGCGCCAGTGTCTTTATTTTATACTCTCTAATACCTTTCATCAATTTGCATAGACAGCAGTTAGTAATTGTTCTCCAGATTTTGCTGACTCGGTAAACCGCCTCCACGAAAAGAAGAAAAACAGATTACATCTCCAAACGATAATCCATCGCACTCAGAACATGGGGACGAAATCACCAAGATTCGATACACATGACTAGAAAAGAACAGTGGCCTAATCTCTTCCCTATTACCGATGTTGTTTGTCTTCTGTTTCCTTTAAACGAAGTAAACAAAGATTTTAGATAAAAATCTTGGGTAAAGTTTGCATCTTACAATTTTAGATCGATTCCACCTACTTTAGATTGATTCCACTTGCATTTGCATTGTTGAAAGGCTCGTTTTTTTGACAACACTTTATAATCTCAATTAGCGGTAGTTCTCCAGATTTTGCTGACTCGGTAAACCGCCTCCACGAAAAGAAGAAAAACAGATTACATCTCCAAACGATAATCCATCGCACTCAGAACATGGGGACGAAATCACCAAGATTCGATACACTTGACTAGAAAAGAACAGTGGCCTAATCTCTTCCCTATTGCCCGCATCTCGTGGTCGTGCGGTAGCGTTCTCGCTTCCCACGCCCGGGTTCCCGGGTTCGATTCCCGGCGGGGTCAGGGATTTTCTCTGCCTCGTGATGGCTGGGTGTTGTGTGCTGTCCTTAGGTTAGTTAGGTTTAAGTAGTTCTAAGTTCTAGGGGACTTATGACCACAGCAGTTGAGTCCCATAGTGCTCAGAGCCATTTGAACCATTTTTTTTCTTCCCTATTACCGATGTTGTTTGTCTTGTGTTTCCTTTAAACGAAGTAAACAAAGATTTTAGATAAAAATCTTGGGTAAAGTTTGCATCTTACAATTTTAGATCGATTGCATCTACTTTAGATTGATTCCACTTGCATTTGCATTGTTGAAAGGCTCGTTTTTTTGACAACACTTTATAATCTCAATTAGCGGTAGTTTGAAACAATTTTATAATGATAATGTTGGTTTGTGGGGAGCTCAACATCGTGGTCATCATCGCCTATACAAGTTCCCAATCTCTCAATTTCCAGTCTTGCCACTTCCCAAATGATGATGAGATGATAATACAGACACTCAGTCCCCAGGCCGGGAATCGAACCCAGTGATCCAGGGGCAGCAACGCTAGCCACTAGACCACGAGATGCGGACTTGAAACAATGTGTTTGTAGCTTGTTCAGTGCCTCTTTCGCTAGTTTATCCACGTATTCAAATGGTTCAAATGGCTCTGAGCACTATGGGACTCAACTGCTGAGGTCATTAGTCCCCTAGAACTCAGAACTAGTTAAACCTAACTAACCTAAGGACATCACAAACATCCATGCCCGAGGCAGGATTCGAACCTGCGACCGTAGCGGTCTTGCGGTTCCAGACTGCAGCGCCTTTAACCGCACGGCCACTTCGGCCGGTATCCACGTATTCATTAAATATTATTTCTTTGGCGGTGCTTGCCCAATATTATTGTACGTGTCGGGCAGTTGATTTTTTTCATTTCCTGTTTGATATCCAGAATAAATTGAGGTGTCTGCATAATATCGGACGAATGTAAAAACTGAAATACTCCATTGCTGTTTGGTATGATGAGAAGCTTCTATTCTATTTCTATTCTGCCAGTTTTCACTGCCTCTCGAATGGCACATGCTTCCGTGGAGTATACAGACGTTTCTCTTGGGAGGTAAAATTAATATTAATCGCTTAAAAAGATTACTTACGACTTATTTCACATAGAAATGAAATGACATGACGACTCCTTGATGCTTCAGAATGTCTTTTCAGTCTATCGTTTGTTTTAGTTATGTCATAGATTGCTCTCTTATCCATTTCAATTCACTACCTCTTGTTTAGTTATTCGATCACCATTCTAATGCTCAGCATTTGAAAAGCTTCTGTTCTCTTCTTGTCTGTGTTGCGTTTATCGTCCACGATTCATTTTCGTGCAAGGCTCACCCGAGAAAATAGCGTTACCAAAGATTGCGTAATACTGAAATTTCTATTCGATGTTAGAAACTCCTATCTTTCACAAATGCTATTCTTGCTATTGCCAGTCTGCATTTTATATTCTTTCTACGATGGCCGTAACAAGTTCGTTTACTGCCCAAATAGCAAAACTCATCTACGACTTTTAATATCTAATTTACTAATATTGATTCAATCAGCATCTCCTGATTAAATTCGGCTGCCTTCCATTACCTTTCTTTGACTTTCATTTGTGTTCCTTTATAATATCTTTGGAAGATAGTATCCATTCCGTTCAACTCTCTTCCAAGTCCTTTACTGTCACTGACAATTACGGTGTCACCAAACTTCAAAGTTTTTATTTCTTTTCCCATCTTTTTGAAGGTTATAATGCATGGTAATGTACAGAAAGAGCCCTCTAGCATCTTCTTGCTATGAAAACATGATCAGTATGGTATATGGAGTACGCTATACAAAAGTTTGATTATTGTCCATTAATGGTCGTTCTTCTTCACATTATCAAATCAGTCTCGTCACGGCGTTGCAGCTTCTTACAATGGGTTACGTTAGCGTAGCCTCAGTTGAGTAACAGCTCACTTCCTTCCTCTGAACTAGCGCACCCCTGTCGTTTATGCAACACACTTAGCTGCACCGCTGAGCGGGTCACTATCGCTTCTCGGCAGTATTATCTTGAGTAGAAACGTCCATTAATTACGTGAGTCGCGGGGGGGGGGGGGGGGGGCGGGTGGCGAGCTGAATCTCACTCAGCCTCACGTGGGGGGGGGGGGCAAATATCACGTATTTTTTTCCGCAAGAAGCAGTGCAGAATTGCGAAAAAAGTGATTTAAATTAAGTAAAACATGTTTCTCCACTAAAATATGGCTAAATCCTACACAGTAATGTTTATCGCAGTTATCTGAAAACCTTATTGATTCGCCACTGCCTGCCGATTCAACCTTTGCGCACCATCATTAGCATGTCCTATGGCTCTGAGCACTATGGGACTTGACATCTGAGGTCATCAGTCCTCTAGAACTTAGAACGACTTAAACCTAACTAACCTAAGGACATCACCCACATCCATGCCCGAGGCAGGATTGGAACCTGCGACCGTAGCAGTCACGCGGTTTCGGACTGAAGCGCCCTAACCGCATGGCCACCGCGGCTGGCTAGCATGTCCTATGATCTGTATTGCCCAAGTATATGTGGTGATCTGGAAAAAGAGCGCCGGCCGCGGTGGTCTCGCGGTTCTAGGCACTTCAGCCTGAAACCGTGCGACTGCTACGGTCGCAGGTTCGAATCCTGCTTCGGGCATGGATGTGTGTGATGTCCTTAGGTTAGTTGGGTTTAAGTAGTTCTAAGTTCTAGGGGACTGATGACCACAGCAGTTGAGTCCCATAGTTATCAGAGCCATTTGAACCATTTTTGGATTTTGCGTCCATCAAAAAAGCTGCAGAGCACGGGTGTGCTGTTCACAGCGCATCAGCTATACCAGCGCGCGAAGTGAGGCCCTTACGAATTATCACACGTCGAGGTACTGAGGTATTTGCAAGCGACAACGGTTTAGAGTAACTGAATCAGAGATTGAAAGAGCAGATGATTTTACTGAAAATCACTTGGACATGATGGTTCCAGTAGTCACTTTTGATATCTCACGAGTGTCCGTGCACTGAATTAGAATGATAATTCTTTTAAGAATTTTAATAGCTCATTTTGTTTACGTATTTTATCCTCATTGTGATTCTAGGCTACGTTCTGTCTGAAATACTAGTCGTAATTAGTCATAAATAAAAATAATTAAGCAAATTATGTTTTTTAAAAATAAATCCAACGTAGGTAAGCACAAATTAACATATTTAAACAAAAAGTAGGCATTTTGAAAAATCTCAGGTGCATTATTTTTTTTTGGGGGGGGGGGGAGGGGGTCGAGCCAAATCTGACGACATCTCACCGAGGTGGGAGGGAGGGGGAGAGTCGAAAAACGCCAGAATCGCCTTACGCAATTAATGGGACCGACAGAAGTGGCGCTGTGGTTTGCACACTGAACCCACATTTGGGAGGGGGGGGGGGGGGGGGGGTATACGATTCAGATATGCGTCCGGCCATCGTAATGTAGGTTTATCTTGATTTCCCTAAATCGCTCTAGGCAGTTTCCGAAATTGTGCTCCGTCTATGCAATGGCCAATATATCGCTATGTTCTTTTGACTAGTACGGCTGCACAGCGTCGCGAGTGTTACTGTTTTTCCTGTATCCCTAGATTCGTTAAGTTCCGCGTATGTCTGTATATATGTGAGGACAATACTTTGTGCTACACTAGTGTACACAACTTTTTTATATTTATGAGTCTTTGGCCGAATGTATGATAGGAAATTTAGAGCCAAACAAGTAGCCTTTCACGTATGTTAGACTTTCTAGAACATCATATCCCAGATTTGGATTAAAAATAGTTTCCGTTCCTCAGTTCTGGCCAATTATTTCGGGAAGCTTCCCTTGGTTGTAAGGCAAATACTGGAAAGGACTGCATTTTTAATCATTAGTTGCACAAACAAAACTTTATTGTTTACCTGTTTAGGTGTCTCAGACCAAAGGAAGATTAACGACATAAAATTGAAAAAAATCTATGCATGAGTACAGATTATGACCAGCAAATAACGTAAACACGAAGTTTAAAGAGAATAATAAAAGTACTTACGAAGACAAAACACCAGATGGAAAAGCAATTCATCTTTCTCTTACATGTTTCGAAAGCCCACACCGTCACAATAAGTATATACGACCATCCACCATATACCATGACCTTACACAGCATCTAATTTGTCTTCTAATAATACGCAACCGAATATGAGGGAACTGTCATGAAGATTGATTCCATCTGACTAGAAACAACAAATATCACATGTTGAGTAAGAACTGCAAAGAGTATGCTACCATATTCAGTATAGCTTACATACAAAGAACTACACCGCCTGCAGTCAGAGAAGTAGAATCAATAAAGGATATGTTAGAAAAAGATCTTATTACAATGTGGCTGTGTTGTCGGTACATCGTGTCACACATCCCTGGACCTGCAATACTAAAGTGAAGGTATAAACCTGTGTGGCTGTGGTGTGTAGATGATATACACCATGGTACTATACGACGTCATCAATATTCACATAGGTTGAAATAGTAATGTAGCTGGTCGCTGTGGCCGAGCGGTTCTAGACGCTTTAGATCGGAACCCCGCTGCTGCTACGGTCGCAGGTTCGAATTCTGCCTCGGGCATGGACGTGTGTGATGTCCTTAGGTTGTTTAGGTTTAAGTAGTTCTAAGTCTAGGGGGCTGATGACCTCAGATGTGAAGTCCCATAGTGCTCAGAGCCATTTGAACCGATAGTCTTCCTGTGATGATAGTTTCAGAGACCGAAACCGTTTAAGTATACCGGTTTATTTGAACAGATAGTGAAAAATGCATTTCTTTGAGCATGTGATCGCTGCCGAAACTCACCTCGCTAAAAGATTAGCAACTATTGGAGTTGGAAATCCTCCCCACTGTACTCACAGTTGAGACTACCCCTGCCCCAGTACAGCATGCCAGGTATTTGACCGAAAAAACTACGTCTTTGTAATGTGTCATAGCTCATACCTAGAGAATGGAAAATAAGAGAACCTATTCCATTTGGGATCTCCTGTTTTAGAATACTGGCTCACTTAGTATTTGCATTAAAAGGACTGAACACTAAAATGGATCAGACCTCTGAAAACCCTCTGTATCCTTCATGGGACAGAACGAAATGTTAAAAAAAAAGTAGTTTATTTGACTTAGCTGTTTCGTAGAAACGCGGTTGTGGTTTCCCTTGACTGTGGCGTGCATTTCAACATAAAAGTTAATTTTGTCCAGGTGAGCCGGCCGGAGTGGCCGAGCGGTTCTAGGCGCTACAGTCTGGAACCGTGCGACCGCTGCGGTCGCAGGTTCGAATCCTGCCTCGGGCATGGATGTGTGTGATGTCCTTAGGTTAGCTAGGTTTAAGTAGTTCTAAGTTCTAGGGGACTGATGACCACAGCAGTTAAGTCCCATAGTGCTGAGAGCCATTTGAACCATTTTTTTGTCCAGGTGAAGCAAGGGAGGTTGAAGCCAGCCAGTTTTGCCCAAGGATATGAGAAAACAATAAGGACGTGTTTTCTTACCTCAACGCGTCATCTGTGCGAAACACGCGACAGCTAGTTCTTGGCCTGTCTTCGACAGGTTTACGAGATTTGTCTCACTGCAGTCGCAATGACGAACGGGAAGAGAACATGTCTTCGCCATTGTCGATCGAAATCTGTGTAGGACTGTTTGCCGTCTGATGTGAGGCGACTGGATGTTGCTCAGCGTGGGTAACGATTGTGCGGGAATGGGGAACAACACATCATATATGACTCACGTTACGTGGCGCTGTTGGACACCAGCCAGCCGCCTGTGGAGGTTTGTCAGCCATACAAAATAGCGGTTTCGCATGGTGAACGTACCTGTATTGCTAAACGGTCGAGCTGCGATCTACAAAAACTACGGTTCGGTGGTTTTGTAACAGCACGTAAATGACGCAGTAAATGGTAGGATTACCGCTACTATTGGTAGCATTGGCAAGGAGACAAAAACATAAATGAATGTATGTGTGAGAGGAATTGTTTTTGTTTTTTACATAATTATAGCCGTACATTGTTCAGTGTTAGACCATTGTGTATTTTATATCCTTACAAGATATAAATTGCATCGTATAAGGGAAAGAAAAGCTGTTCGCTTAACTTTTGCACTTTCATGTAACCAAGACAATTACTTCTGATGCAATTATAGTTAACATCCACGAACACAAAAAATGAATACATAGTGAATATCCAGAAACTTCCACTGCAAATATTGTGAAAATGGAAAGTGCTATTGATTTGCGGTTTTCACACAATGGGTGGGTAGTCAGGGGCTCGTGGTGTTACCCAATATACAGGTTGTAGTAATACATAGAAATGTTTTTTTGTGTTGACATACATTGTTTAAAATGGAGCAGTGCTGATCGACATAAACAGACCAAAGCAGGATAACATAGAATGTCAGTGCTGTTTGTCGCAGGACCCTAGTGCGAGTGGTTTACGAGGTACCTTTTTTTTTTTTGAAAAGTTTCCACACAGACACTTCTTTTTGCTAAGTACCATGTTGTTTTCTGGCTTACAGTGTGCTCCTGTGTTCCTTGAGTGCATTGCCACTTGTTAGCGAGTCAGTATCACAGCATGAGGAGTATGTCGTTGATGGACGTTGGAATTGACCACTGCAAAAGAAAGCCGACATGCTCATGGTGTATGGAGAGTCTAGGAATAATGCAGTCCGTCCTTGTGCGGTGTATCCTGCAAGATATTGTAATAGACGTCAACCATGTCGCCATTATTTAACAACCTCTTCAACCAGTTACGTGAAAGCGGTAGTACAACACCTAGACAACGTTAATAGAAGAAAACAAGTGACAACAGGAGAAAGCAAATCAACGTTCTTGCTACTGTTGCAGTTGATCCGTGGCGCCATTCATCGCTAATGCTGGAGTTCAGTATGGTGTTGGCCCACCGTTAGCCTTGATGACAGCTTCCACTCTCGCAGGCATACGTTCAATCAGGTGCTGGAAGGTTTCTTGGGGAATGGCAGCCCATTCTTCACGGAGTGCCTCACTGAGGAGAGGTATCGATGTCGGTCGTGAGGCCTGGCACGAAGTCGGCGTTCCAAAACATCCAAAGGTGTTCTGTAGGATCCGGATCAGGACTCTGTGCGGGCCAGTCCATTACAGGGATGTTATTGTCGTGTAACCACTCCTCCACAGGCCGTGAATTATGATTAGGTGCTCGAACATGTTGAAAGATGCAGTCGCCATCCCCAAATGCACTTCAACAACGGGAACCAAGAAGGTGGTTAAAACATGAATGTAGGCCTGTGCTGTGATAGTGCCACGCAAAACAACATGGGATGTAAGCCCCCTCCATGAAAAACACGACCACACCGTAACACCACCTCCTCCAAAATTTACTGTTGACACAACACACGCTGGCTGACGTTCACTGGGCATTAGCCACACCCACACCCTGCCATCGGATCGCCACATTGTGTACCGTGATTCGTCACTCCACACAACGTTTTTCACTGTTCAATCGTCCAATTTTTACGCCTTACACCAAACGAGGCGTCGTTTGGCATTTACCGGCGTGATGTGTGGCTTATGACCAGCCGCTCGACCAGGAAATCCAAGTTTTCTCACCTCCCGCCTAACTGCCATAGTGCTTGCAGCAGATCCTGATGCAGTTTGGAATTCCTGTGTGATGGTCTGGATAGATGTCTGCCTATTACACATTACGACCCCTCTTCAACTGTCGGCGATCTCTGTCAGTCAACAGACGAGGTCTGCATGTAGGCTTTTGTGCTGTACGTGTCCCTTCACGTTTCCACTTCACTATCAGATCGAAAACAGTGGACCTATGGATGTTTAGGAGTGTGAAAATCTCGCTTACAGACGTATGGCACAAGTGACACCCAATCACCTGATCACGTTCGAAGTCCGTGAGTTCCGGGGAGTGCCCCATTCTGCTCTCTCACGATGCCTAGTGACTACTGACGTCGCTGATATTGAGTACCTGGCGGTAGATGACAGCACAATGCACCTGATATGAAAAACGTATGTTTTGGCGGGTGTCCGGGCACTTTTGATCACATAGTGTACCAACTACACTCATTGGTGTGCGACGACGTCTTATCGCATCCTACTCGGACATCTCCGCCGAAATGCTAGCACGTGTGGAACAGTCGTTCCATACCAGACTGGAAACGTGTATTGCAGCTGCCGGTAATCATTTTAAACATAATCTGTGATGGTCAGATGTCTCGTTATTGGTCAGAATCCACGTAAGTAGTGTATGCACTTGCGTTGTCCTTCAGCATGAGACGGCACAGGTATTGTACAAGTGTCCGTGTGGGAACTATTTAAAAGACGATACCGCCTAAACGTCTTGCACTATAATCCTGAAAAAACGCCTGCGACATTCTAATTTTGTTGGTGTCAGTTGGCATTGTTCCAATATGTTGGCACAAAAAATACTTTTTCGGAGTAATATTACAATCTGTTGATTGGCTAAGAATGCGAACCCCTCACTGCTAACCATTCCGTGAAAACGACGCGTCAATAACACTTCCCATTCCGCAATATTTGCGGTTCAAGTTTTAGGCGATTCAGCCTGTGTAATTATTGTTGTTGGACTGCACTCAGTATCAGCGTTCATCATCGGGATCAAAGGCGAGAGTTTCCTGTTATAATTGATAAATGTGTAATATGTTTAGCAATAAAAGAAACATGTTTTATAACAGATCGCCCAAGAATTGAAGCGATGTTTTGATATGTTTTTGATTTGCAGTTTTATTATTTTACATTTTTTGAGGAAATAGCGTTTTGTAGTGGTATATAATACATCTGTAGTGTTTCTTCTTTTATTTTTACTACAACATCCCTCCTTTCACTTTACGAATCAACAGTTTTCGAATAAAACGTGAATTAAACATCGACATTTTAAAATTTGCCGTAAATAACGTTTATTTTTAAATAGTGGATACGAGGATAATGTGTAGGTTATACGGCCCTGTATACACACACACACACACACACACACACACACACACACACACACACACACACACACACAGTCAGTTTCTGCACAATTCACTGTTTCTGGTTTCTAGACGAATTTAGAAACTTCGTACACAAAGCGATCGAAAAAAGGTAACGCCAGATAGATATGCAACTCTCCTAACGTACGAGTAACACGGTTACGATCCTAATTGAACAAAGCTACAAGGAATGCTCCCGTAGTCTACGATCATGTACAGTAGTCTGTGATAGCCTACAGTAGTTTTTCAACTCTACTAAATTGCTGACCGATCGCACGGTCCCAGTTGGAGTTAGTCCGCCCCCGGTAGCTGAGTGGTCAGCGCGGCACACAGAGATTTTCTCCGCTCAGGGACTGAGTGTTGTGTTTTGTCCTAATCGTCATCATTTCATCCCCATCGACGTGTAAGTCGCTGAAGTGAAGTGGCGTCAACTCGAAAGACTTGCACCAGGCGAACGGTCTACCCGACGGGAGGCCCTAGTCACACGACATTTACATTTTACTTGGAGGTTACATATCTGGCAGTTTCCACAGGCAACAATTGTGGTTTTTTACTATTTCATATAATTCATTTAAAAATTTAAAATGTCAAAATCGACTCGGACAGATTATCTTACGTCAGTCCTAAGGGCCCGTGAAACGAGTATTATTGGTAAAAGCTCTGTAGGTCTGTAAGCCTTGAAGGACTGTTAATTCACGGTGCGCATATTACAGAGACTACATTCATCTAGTATCAGAGAATGAGAGCACGTATCTGCTTCCAACAAACTTTACACATTCGTTTGAATCCTTTCGAAACTTTTACTCTCGAAATCCCACAAAATAATGAAAGGAAAATAGTTTATATCGCTTGTTACATTTTCGTTGTTCATGCAGTGAATCTTCAGCATCAGCCGTGACGTTTAATTTATTACTTCTTCAGTGCTGCTTCGATTCGTAAGATATTTTGTATGCAAAATCAATATACATCACTGAATGTGCCCGCAAAATTGTCATTGCACGACACTTAAATAATGAGATGGTGAAAAATTAGCCTTTCTTAAAACAGAGTGGAAATTACCCAGCCTATACTCATCCAGTGTTTGATAACAAGAACACTTAGCGTATTCCAACACACTTCAGTCACAGTTTCAAACCTTTCCTAAACTTTTCCTCGCTGTTGTATATGTGGGAGTTATGTTCTTGAAAGAATCGGAGGTGAGGGAATTATTGGTTAATACTAAAGCATTTGTACGTATCATGCTCACTTCTGTTCCAGCAAGTCTTCCAGGTAGGTTGCTACGTCTTTTATTACGATTTTTAAGTTCTGTAGCCGTTTCTGAAGATGGCATAGAAGTTTAAGGCTGTGTCTAAAATAAAATGCACATACTTTGTATGTGAAATACTACGGTAATGTGTGACTCCCGGACATGACCATACACTGATAGTTTACCTTCTTTTTCGGCCATACGGATAAATGAAAAATTTGTGCTACGGAAGAAAAGAAGCCAGAATGAGGTAAAGCGTCTGTGAGATACTAGGCGTGTCGGACATGTAACCGCTTGACTTCTACTAGAGGTCATGCTGACCGAGGACGTGACCCCTGCACCGCACGTGGAGAGGCTCATAAAAACGTCGCTTGCTGACGGGGATGGATTCGGGACTTCCCCGTACCCTATCAGAAGCTACGATGACCCAGACCTTCGCGCGGCATCGGTGTTCTCACGGGTGACGAGCGGGATTCCCCGTATTTCTTGTTAGTTCGAAACAGCGCAGTCGTTTGTCCCATTGGAGAGCGTGTCAAGTGTTAGTCGTAAAAACGCAGTTTCCGTTTTCCCTTGTTCGTGATGACACTACGCCAATACAAATGAAACACGGCCTTACGGCACTTAACAGAAAGTGATCCTGTGTGTGACACTTTACATCAAATTTTGTCGGCGTGCTGCGTAAATAAAGTGTTTAATGAGATTCCTTCCAGATTCTCTACCGATTAAGTGACATAAGGATGGCATCTTTGCTCGTGCTTCTACACGTACGTCTATACTCTGCGAATAACTTTTGAAGTGTTGGGGTAGGAGGTACTTTTTATTGTAACATGGACGATTTCTTCTCGTAACGTTCAGAGATATAGGGTGGTAAGAACAACTGCTTGTACGCTGATCTCCGAGAGACGGGCATCTCTGGGCAGGGGGAGGCGGCGGGGTGGCGGCAACAAGTATTCGCAGTTCCCACCCTAAGTGACGATTTTTGAAACATTCTAAGCTGGTTTTCTCAAAGTATTGGGTGTCCTCGACCTTATGCCTACCAGTTAAGAATTCTAAACATTTCTGTTAACACTTTGACCAATCCTGTGAGCCACTGACCATCCGCACCGCCTTTGTATACGCTCCATATCGGTAATACCCAGTGTGGATGCCACACACTTCAGCAGGTATGAAACGTACAAGTGTTCAGCATGCAAGCTCTGTGCTGAGCGTCTGTGCTTGTTGCACTTAATATTTGCATGCCACGAGAGTGTATGACACATTAATGCGGTAGTCAAAGGATACTATGCATCGACTAGCTTTGCGCTGCTCTACATTAAGAACAAGTTGGAGCTCTTTGCACCAAACTATATTTTGACGAAGTCTAACTGGATGCCAAACCAGTCCCTCAGCTGGTACGATATCTTACAAGAAATCCCACCACGAGAGTCTTTAAACTCACGTGTGTAAGACAGCTTCAAATGCCTGATTACATATGAGTTAACGTGCTAAATATTTTATGTTAAGCTTGTAAAATCTTTAAAGCGAGAAAAAATTTAGAAAGGTATGTATTAAGTCTGTTGGGAGAGTCAAGTCCTCCATTATCAAAGTCGCGAAGACTGAATTATTTTACTTTCCGTTTTAAGAAAAGCTAGTTTTTCACCCATCTCAGTGCATCTTATTCTGTTAAATTTTTAACACAAGATTTTTACCTTTTGATGAGTAGATTATGACAGTATTTTAAATTTTTAAATTTGTCCAATAATTGTATGAAATACTGAAAATATAATATTTGTCGCCCCAGCGAAGCTGTTGCTGTTATGTAATGTACACGGACGGTACTGTCTTAACAAGCCGTCCTTGTGGTATTGCGTGACGAGTTTTTAAAAAACTGGAGAAGTGGTTTGCTCTATCCATGGACCTGAGAACATGGTTTGTGAAGAGCGTGAATTTTTTTGCACATGATCAATATTTTTGGAAACAATATTCATTTCCATAGATACGTAATTTTTTCCAGGTCGGTCATTGCCTTAAATCACAACGGAGGCGTATGGCCAAGGAGTCACTAATTTTGCACACTTTTCACAGGACTATACTACACGCATAGATGTAACGTATGCTACACTAATTCTGGTACGATACGCTTCTCAAGCGGTTTCAAGAAACCGAGGTTCAGTGTGTTAGTAGACTCTTCACTACTGTACGAGAGCGCCAGGCGGCGCGCAGCGTCATGAGTGCAACCGGCCAAAGATGACACACACACAGTAGTAGTCTGTCTGTCTCTCTGACCCTATTGCCTTCCAGGCTCTTTCACTTTTTCTTTGTTTTTCTTAATCTTCCACCGAACACGTGTATCGTTACAGCAAGGCACGTTTCTTTGGAAGAGAACATGACGCTAGGGGGACCCATGATGATGATGATGATTGCTGTTAAACGTTCATAAAGAAAAATGTCAAGAATTTACTTGACGACTCTTCTAGATTCAAATGGCTCTGAGCACTATGGGACTTAACACCTGAGGTCATCAGTCCCCTAGAACTTAGAATTACTTAAACCTAACTAACCTAAGGACATCACACACACCCATGCCCGAGGCGGGATTCGAACCTACGACCTAGCGGTCGCACGGTTCCAGACGGTAGCGTCTAGAACCGTTCGGCCACTGGCCGGCGTCCATTAATCAAAGCAGGTATAACCCAGTATGACTTCACTGCGGTATGAGCATAAATGTATTGATAAATAACTGTTGTTTTCATAATTCAGTGACACATACAGGAAGAAATTTATGTTACTGCTATTAGCTGCTCGTAGTAAATGATGCTTGGACGACTGGTTTCGTTACGGTGTACCGTTTTGAAGTCGACTTACATAAAAGAAATAATACAACAATAAAAGACGGAAGTCTATTATTTTTACATGAATGAATGACAATCAAAACAGTAATCCCAGCAAACGGCGTTTAGCTATTCACGTAAAAGCGCGATATAATTAGAACAGCACGTTAGGGTATGTCAACACGTAAAACGTCATATCAATGTTATCAGTCGTCTCGGTGAAATCACATCGTGCTATAGTTCGAAATCAGAGCACCGATGTGCATTACCAGTTTGTTAGACTTATTAATTTTCTTGTCTTGGGTATAATGAAGTACTCGTATGTGTCAAATACAATATTTCAAAGATTTTCAGAAAAAAAGTTTCGCAGAGTATTTTTTTCAGGTGTAATGTTGTTTCACGGTGAAACGAGAGATTGTTCACTTTCCGTACTTGTATTACAGCTAATATAACTTACCCGAAGTCCGACGCCCACATTTGTGGCTCTAAATGGTTCAAATGGCTCTGAGCACTATGGGACTTAACATCTGAGGTCATCAGTCCTCTAGAACTTAGAACTACTTAAACCTAACTAACATAAGGACATCACACACATCCATGCCCGAGGCAGGATTCGAACCTGCGACCGTAGCGGTCGCGCGGTTCCAGACTGAAACGCCTAGAACCGCTCGGCCACTCTGGCCGGCCCCACATTTCTGGCACATACGTTTCGTGCTATGCGGGTGTCTGTCTGTGCTGCACGTTGTACATCTTATGTAAGGGGTGAGGAAAAATTTTCCGTCCGAAGGCTTTACTGTCCAGAAACGGTATGCCACTCAGCAAAATCGCTTGGGCTTCAAGAAATCGCCCCACCTAAACAGCAGGTGGAAGATACCAGGTTGGTAAAAAACACCCTGGCCCGCTGCGTGAAGGAGTCCATAACTCCCTGCTGCACATCGTCGTCCGAAAGTCGTCGACCTTCCAAGCCTTTTTTAAGGTACCGAACCCATGATGATCGCACGGGGAGTGGCCGGCACTACTCGTGCAAGGCGGTGGTGCTCGAGCGTATCCCACGTGAGTTGCCGTAACTGCTGCTGTACGACACTTGCGATATGGGGACTTCCGTTATAATGAAGCAGCACCACTTGTCACAGTTTCCAGCCGACAACGGTGGTATTTGACAACATGCTACCTCATAATCAGCCTTCATTCTCCTGCGAACCCTGCAGATCTAGCACTCCTGAAAGAAAGGATATTGCGGAGACATGGCTTAGCCACAGCCTGGGGGATGTTTCCAGAATGAGATTTTCACTCTGCAGCGGAGTGTGCGCTGATACGAAACTTCCTGGCAGATTAAAACTGTGTGCCCGACCGAGACTCGAACTCGGTTTGGAAGGTAGGAGACGAGATACTGGCAGAAGTAAAGCTGTGAGTACCGGGCGTGAGGCGTGCTTCGGTAGCTCAGATGGTAGAGCACTTTCCCGCGAAAGGCAAAGGTCCCCGAGTTCGAGTCTCGGTCCGGCACACAGTTTTAATCTGCCAGGAAGTTTCATACAATTTTTTTTTTTTAATTGGGTGACAGCTGATGCGTAATGCTTCATTTGCTCCTACTGTTCGTGAACACATAGATATCCCCATACGCCCAGTGGTGACAACAGCTATTAAACTCATCGTCTCCTCCATTAAATTCTATGATGATAGGCTGGGATTGGCTACCGCCACATAACGAAAATGCCACATCGTGCATCCCACTGTGTCATTGCGACGATCGAAGGATACAGACTCCCGCGAACTCGGTAAGTGATCCATTAGCTGATAGTACACATCACTAGTCGGGACAGCAGCACACAGATTCTCTCATCCATTACTGATACTATCAGACGACTCGCTGCCCTTGCGTGCTAGTGTTTGCAGAATGCAACCACAAGTTGTTATCTTGTTTAGTTCGGAAGCTGACGTGTAGTAATGACTTGGGGCACATTAAGCGTAATTTCAAAAGATGCATCAACACTTAACATGAACTGAAGTTCTCCGAACTGTATAACAACAAACAAGAACCAACTTAAAGACAATGGAACTACCAAGAATCATGAGCAACAGTGGTGAGCTCACTGCGAGGAAAGGCACGTAATAAGGGGTATTTCGAAAACTTAATTACACATATTGCCCCACGCTAAGCGTGGGGCGTTGTGAGAAGAGAGTACATGTTCTGGACGTTCTGTTGCAATAGGGGTAACAGGTGCATCACTGGTGCGATTGAAATGGCGCGGCAGTGGAAACGTCCCGAGTAAAACAGAAGTTATTTCTGGCGTTCCCCAAGGTAGTGTTCAGGCCCTCTGCTCTTCCTTACCCGTGTATACGATATAGGAGAAAGTCTGAGCAGATGTCTTAGGTTTTTTGTAGATGATGTTGTGGTTTACCATCTTGTAGAGTCACAAGGAGGTCAAAAGAAATTGCAAAACGATTTAGAAAAGATATCTGTTTGGTGCAAAATTTGGCAATTGACCCTAAATAACGAAAAGTGCTAAAAGGAATCCGTTAAACTTCGGATACACGATAAATCAATGAAATCTGGAGGCCGTGAACTGAACTAAATACATAGGAATTATGATTACGAACAACACAAATTGGAAATAACAAACAGAAAATGTTATGGCGAAGCCGAATCAAAAAATATGATTTATTGGCAGGAAACTTATAAGATGCAACAGTTCTACTAAAGAGACTGCCTACACAACGCCTGTCCGTCCTCTTTTGGAATACTGCTGCGCTGTGTGGGATGCTTACCAGATAGGATTAACGGAGTACGTCGAGCAGGTTCAGAGAAGGGCAGCTCGTTTTGTATTATCGACAAA
This sequence comes from Schistocerca americana, assembly GCF_021461395.2. Classification (NCBI taxonomy): domain Eukaryota; kingdom Metazoa; phylum Arthropoda; class Insecta; order Orthoptera; family Acrididae; genus Schistocerca; species Schistocerca americana. Next base: position 159,950,118 of record NC_060127.1, on the reverse strand, counting down.
TAGGGTTCAAATGGCTCTAAGCACTATGGGACTTCACATCTGAGGTCATCAGTCCCCTAGAACTTACAACTACTTAAACCTAATTTAACCTAAGGACATCACACACATCCATGCCCGAGGCAGGATTCGAACCTGCGACCGTAGCAGCAGCGCGGTTCCGGATTGAAGCGCCTAGAACCGCTCGGTCACAGCAGCCGGTGACAAATAGGGGCTCGAGTCAAAGTAAGGCAAATCAGAGCTCGCATGGAAAGACATAGGTGTTCGTTTTTCTCCGTGAGCTGTTCGAGAGTGGAATAATTGAGAATTATTGTGAAAGTGGTTCGATGAACCCTATTCCAGGCACTTAAGTGAGATTCGCGAAGTATCCACGTAGATATACACTGAAGCGCCAAAGAAACTGGTCTAGGCATGCGTATTCAAATACAGAGATATGTAAACAGGCAGAATACGGCGCTGCGGTCGGAAACGCCTGTGAGACAAATGTCTGGCGCAGATGTTAGATCGGCTACTGCTGCTACAATGGCAGGTTATCAAGATCTGAGTGAGTTTGAACGTGGTATTATAGTCGGCAGACGAGCGATGAGACACAGCATATCCGAGGTAGCGGTGAAGTGGGGATTCTCCCGTACGACCATTTCACGAGTGTACCGTGAATATCAGGAAACCGGTAAAACATCAAATCTCCGATATCGCTGTGGCCGTAAAAAGATTCTGAAAGAAGGGGGCCAACGACGACAAAGAGAATCGTTCAATGTAAGAGAAGAGCAACCCTTCCCCAAGTTCCTATAGATTTCAAAATCCTGGATCATCAGCAAGTTCCAGCGTGTGAACCATTCAACGAAACATCATCTATATGGGCTATCGGAGCCGAAGGCCCACTCGTGTACCCTTGACGACTGCACGACACAAAGCTTTAGGCCTCCCCTGGGCCCGTCAACACCGACATTGGACTGTTGACTGAAAACATGTTGCCTGGTCGGACGAGTCTCGTTTCAAATTGCATCGAGTGGATGGATGTGTACGGGTATGGAAACAACCTCATAAATCCATGGACCCTGCATGTCAGCAGGGGACTGTTGAAGCTGGTGAAGGCTCGGTGATAGTGTGGATACGTGTGCAGTCGGATACGACTCTGACATTTGGCACGAACGTAAGCATCCTCTCTGATCACCTGCATCCATTTACGTCCATTGTGAATTCCGACGCACTTGGACAATTCGAGTAAGACAATGCGGCACCTCACACGTCCAGAATTGATACATAGTGGCTCCCGGGACACACTTCTGAGTTTAAACAGTTGCTCTGGGCACCAGACTCCCCGGACATGAACATTATTGAGCGTGCAACGTGCTGTTCAGAAGAGATCTCCACCCCTTCGTACTCTTACGGATTTACGAACAGCCCTCCAGCACTACTTTCGACATTAGTTAAGTCCATGCCACGTCGTGTTGCGGCACTTTTGCGTGCTCGTGGGTGCCGTACACTGTATTAGGCAGGTGTACCAGTTTCTTTGGCTCTTCAGTGTAGATGTACTCCAAGTTGAGGGAAACGGGACAGTACGATTCTTGTGGTGGAAAAACGTCAAAATTGCACACAAATTCATCTTGAATTTCAGGCGGTGTATGCACCAGATGCAATGTCGCGTCTAGTGACAGTGAAACTGTACCAACAATTTGACCATGGCCGCACAGACATGGGTGATGTTGATCGGGAAGGAAAAAATGGTTCAAATGGCTCTGAGCACTATGGGACTTAACATCAATGGTCATAAGTCCCCTAGAAATTAGAACTACTTAAACCTAACTAACCTAAGGACATCACACAACACCCAGTCATCACGAGGCAGAGAAAATCCCTGACCCCGCCGGGAATCGAACCTGGGAACCCGGGCGTGGGAAGCGAGAACGCTACCGCACGACCACGAGCTGCGGAGTATCGGGAAGGAAGGCCATAAACTTCGGCCATAGACAACAGTGTCCAGGCAGTCGAGAAACTGATTCGCAGTAATAGTAGAGTCTGCAGTACAAAATTTTAGGAAGCATTCTGTTATTTGGGACAAAGCAACGATCGGCATAGAATGCTCAAAATCCAATAAAAACGCTCTCGATCGCGTTTTCAGATTTTTGTTCATTAGCAACCGGTAAAGTAAGTGTGTCACTGTTGCTGTGGCATCCCTACTTTTGCGGATCTCGTTCCGTCTGCCGCCACCAGCAGCTATAATTGGTGGTGTAAAGTCTCAATATGGTCTGAGCAAAGGGCCGAAACCGGTTGCTAATGAACAGAAATCGGAAAACGCAATGGAAAGTGTTTTTATTGGATTTTTAGATTTTCTAATTATCAGTACGTTCACACAGCGGTTCTCGAATGGATTCCGGGCCAAGGAGCGCATTTCTGTCGTCGAGGAATTAAGCGACTGGTGGAATGCGCTGACCGTTTTTTTTTTTTTTTTACAGAGACTTGGACACCGTTGAAAAACGATGTCATCTTCAAGTGTCGCTTTCAAGCGTAATGCAGCGCTTCCATAGCCGTGTATAGCGCACTTTTTGAACTTCAGTCGCGATATTTGCTACTCAACACCAGGTGGTGGAGGTGGCTTGTTAGTGGTCAGTAGCTACCACCAAACGCCGCGGTTCCACCGTCACAGAAGTAGCCTAGGTAGTCCACTTAGAAAAGGTACTCCCACGCAGTAAGGAAGTTATGTTATTTTGCCTGCAACGAAAATTTTAACGGCAAAGCAGTTCTGACGAAGGTCCGTAAGGGAGGGATGAAGAGTGGGTTAATCAGGAAGCTGCACATTTGGATAGTCCTCAAGGGGATTGGTGGGCCGAAGAAATAGCAATTAATGTAATTACTAGATGGAATAGGGGGCATTAATCCTAAAGGTAGGGGCTTTCGGCTCCATTCAAGGCAGGAGCTCTTCCGGAGCAGTTCATTACGTGAAATGTCCACGGTCGGTTACGCAACCCCGCCGTGTTGTTGACGGTGAAAGGGGTCGCGCATTTCTCCGGCGAACGGGAAGGTAGGCGGAGGGTGAACGGATCTGCGCGGGCCTCTGGTGGCTTCCGCGGTGGCAGGCGGCGAAATGCGGAACGCAGGCGTGGCGAATGTGGAGGACACGGCGCGGGCTGGTGTTATAACGACGGCGGGTGTCACCAGCAGCTGCGAGGCGCGGATGCTCCATCCGGAAGTACAGGGTGATCAAAAAGTCAGTATAAATTTAGAACTTTATAAACCACGGAATAATTTAGATAGAGAGGTACAAATTGACACACATGCTTGGAATGACATGGGGTTTTATCAGAACAAAAAAAGCTCACAAAATGTCCGACAGATGGCGCTGGACAGCGAAACTGATACCGTGACGGGTGAGAGGTACGCCGATATGTTACAGAATCGCATCAACCCCAGCCTGGCTGATGAACACCTGCTGGAACGTACGATGTTTATGCAGGATGGCGCTCCACCCCATATTGATAGACGCGTGAAAGATGTCTTGCGCGCGTCGTTTGGTGACGATCGTTTGCTCAGCCGCCACTTTCGTCATACTTGGCCTACCAGGTCCCCAGACCTCAGTCCGTTCAATTATTGGCTTTGGGGTTACCTGAAGCCGCAAGTGTATCGTGATCGACCGACATCTCTAGGGATGCTGAAAGACAACATCCGACGCCAATGCCTCACCATAACTCCGGACATGCTTTAGAGTGCTGCAGTGTAAAGAACATCATTTTCGCTTTGTCTTACTTTGTTATGCTAATTATTGCTATTCTGATCAGATGAAGCGCCATCTGTCGGACATTGTTTCAACTTTTGTATTTTTTTTTTGTTCTAATAAAACCCCATGTCATTACAAGCATGTGTGTCAATTTGTACCTCTCTATCTACATTATTCCGTGATTTATTCAGTTTTCAAATTTATACTGACTTTTTGATCACCCGGTATTATACAGCGAACAGGGAGGCTTGCGCTTCAAACTGTGTAGCTCTCGAGGTCCTCTCTAAGTCGTGATACCGCTGTAGACCACGTGAATTATGTAACAGTGAGAGAGTGACCGACAACAAAACTTATGGTAAACAAATACAGTGGTGAGTGAAGTGAACAACACCTCTTACTGTATTTACGAAAGGCAATCGACGCTGTACTAATTACCAAAACACGCTCATGCGATGTATCTCCAGAGAAGGGCGATTGGGTCCATGATTATTTGACTTAGAGAATCTTGTATGGTACGCTGGTCAGAGTGTGTTCAACAAAAACAAGTGTAACACAGGGCGTGCCGCAAGGCACATCTAAGGTTTTCAATAGACTCGTATTAAGCAGAACATTGTATTTTATGTTAACCGGGGACCTAGAAACGACGGAGAGGCTCCCCGCAGCTGCAGTGGTCCACAACCCCACGACGCTACCGCAGTCCACTTCACCCCTCCGCCGCCCCATACCGAACGCAGGGTTATTGTCCGGTTCGGCTCCCAGTGGACCTCCCCGGGAACGTCTCACACCAGACGAGTGTAGCCCCTATGTTTGCGTGGTAGAGTAACGGTGGTGTACGCGTACGTGAAGAACTTGTTTGCGCAGCAGTCGCCGACGTAGTGTAGCTGAGGCGGAATAAGGGGAACCAGCCCGCATTCGCCGAGGCAGATGGAAAACCGCCTAAAAACCATCCACGGACTGGCCGGTTCACCGGACCTCGACACAAGTTCGCCGGGCGGATTCGTGCCGGGGACCAGGCGCTCCTTCCCACTCCGGAAAGCCGTGCGTTAGACCGGGCGGGCGGACGGACAAGCAGAACATCAGTTACTCCATTACTCCATTAGTTACTCCACCTTGCAGCTCTGCCACTAGTCTCAGTTCGGCGAGGATCACTTCGCAAGTTTCTACGCTTCTGCCACATCCAGTTGAAACTAATCATTGGTGGTTACTATCCAACCACGGTGTTATTGCATTTGGCCGTTATCGGAAACACGTGACGACGTTACAGTAAACAAATGCAGTGATGAGTAAGGAAAATACATCACACTGCCAAAGCTTTCACGTCTGTCATGCACATAGTTTCAACCTCGATTACGCTATGCCACACGACAAGCCACAGACACGCCCTCACTCCGAGGTGCAATGATTTTAAGACGTGACTAACAGATGCTGTGAAGCACTGCGGGAATAGTGATTGCTACGTATTACCGGCTTTTCAGAATGGTCGAAGACATTTTCTGAGGGACTAAAACCGGATTATTTAGTGCACTAATGGAGGTGGAACAGTGTGTCAAACCATGAATGTATTCGTCCTGCTCTGTGAATGCTGCTGTGATAGGATGTGTGTCTTCACAGCGGTGGTCGTCAAACATTTTTACTCAGGAGCCAACACTTACATTATGAGGTGGAACCTCCGGTCGCATATGTACCGATCTTATTAAAACTGACACTCGATGTAAATTAGCTTGTTGCGAGCCCCCAATATACGATCTCGTGTAAGGGCGCTAGAAATCGGCCGCCGGACACAAGGCCCAAGTGCAGTTTGTTAAGTCGGCGCCAATCTGAATACTTCGCGACTCCGTTTCAGATTGTTCCCATCCTCTGCGACCCTAAAACTGAAAGACTGTAATAGCCTGATGAAGTGGTGATTGGTGGTCCGAGTGCCTATGGTATCCACCCAGAATTCCTGATCCATATGGGAGGAAAAGCTAAGAAATGGCTGGCAGAATTCTTCACTGACATCCTGCTGACTGGTCAACTTCCATTGGAGTTTAAAAAGGGGAAGATAATATCTGTGTAGAAACCTGGCAAACCCAGCAACAAGGTAGAAAACTATCGCCCCCATTGCCCTACTTAGCTGCTGCTACAAGCTTTTTGAAAGGCTAATATATAACAGAATAAGTAGCGCTATCCTAGAGAATGTTCCAGTTGATCAGGCAGGCTTCAGACCAGAGCGTAGCTGCTGCGACCAAGTATTGTCTCTCATATCCTTCATAGAGTCAGGATACCAAATGAAGCAAAAACATCAGTGGCATTTGTTGATCTAACTGCCGCCTTCAACACTGTGTGGAGGGAAGGCCTTATCTACTAATTTCTCCGCATCATACCCTGCAGAACAATGGCTAGACCGATTAACAGCATGCTATGTGATCGGAAGTTCCAGATAATCACTGGAAGCAACATAAGTAAGGAGAGGAAGCTGAGCAACGGATTGCCTCAAGGATTAGTTCTCTCATCCTACTGCTCAACCTATATCTATCTGATTTACCTGACACTTCGTCCAGAAAATACTGCTATGCCGATGCCCTGGCTCTAGCCGTAAAACACCAGGAAATGAAGACAACAGAAGAGATTCTAGCCAATGACCTGTCTGCATTAGATAATTACTTCAAAATCTGGAGACTCCAACCCAGTGTGGGTAAAACAGAAGTGTGTTGCTTCCATCTGAATAACCAGTTGGCGAACGTGAAACTGGAAGTAAGTTTCAGAGGCAGAATTCTTCGTCATAATTGGAACCCAAAATATCTTGGTGTCATCCTGGATCGTACACTATGCTTTAAACAACACCTTCTTAACTTAGCTCAAAAGTTGGGGACTCGAAACAACATCCTCCATAGGCTATACGGAACTACCTGGGGATCTTCAGCAACCACCCTGCGATCGTCAGCTCTGGGCTTTGTGTACTCAAGTGCTGAATATTGTGCACCTGTTTGGATGAACAATCATCATACAAGGCTTGTTGATACCCAGCTGAATACGAGCATAATATCTGGCGCAGTCAGATCTACTCCAGTTTATTGGCTTCCACTGTTAACCGGTATAATGCCTCCTGATCTACGCAGATGTACTGCCCTTATAAGAGAATTCCACAAGATCTCCAAGAATTCTAATCTACTCGTGCATAGCGACCTGCCACTTTCAAATCGCATGAGACTGAAATCACGCCATCCAACTCTGTGCGATGCTGCTGACATGGTTGCAAAGGATTTCAAACCTCTTGAAGAATGGAAAGGTCGGCGGGAAGCAGTGACAGATGTGCACCTGCATAACATCTTCTCACGTGCTAAACTTCCAAGTGGATTCGACATACCACGCAAGACCTGGACTATTCTCAACAGAATCCGTACCGGCCATGGTCGATGCAGGGATGCTCTCTTTAAGTGGAAGAAGCTGCCTGATCCAGGCTGTGACTGCGGGGCTCCATACCAGACTGTTCACCACATTGTCAGTGAATGCAGGATTCGAGCCTATCACGGCGCCAAAGACGACTTCCAGCTAGCAACTCCAGATGCAGTGCGCTGGATTGAAGGACTGGATATTCAGTTGTAAAGACAAACTTAAGTTTCTTGTGTGTCAATATGTACATATGTATAGGAAATTTAATTTCATGATATGTCTGTATTAGTCATACGCTAAATAAATAAATAATTGATTAATATTGGTGATTTTAATTCTGTTACATTGTTCCATAATGCAGTCAGATATGAGACACGATCACAAATGTTTACTGAATGGTTTGAATCTTTTCCCTTCCACTCATTGCTTTTCGTTAAAACAGCCTTAAATTAATTTCGCATTCCTTGCTACAAATACATACCGCATTTGAAGATAGCCATCTCTACAGTGCGCCTTCACGTATCCGTGTTTCTTCTGTTTCACATTTATACTATGCCACCTGATCGCTGCGAGTCACACACGCCCGTGAGTTGTCTTTGCCGGAAGACAAACCACGAAACTTATCTCTGTCACATCCTCTAACCCAACAGTGGCCGCTTATTACACCTACGTCCCTGAGGTAAGCGGCCAACTTTACTTGGCCGAATTCAGTAACGTCAATTAGAATTACGGGCATTGCAAAATATTACATCTCTGTAAGTATTTCTGGTTGTTATTGAACTCCCTTAAGAAGCTCTTAACGTTATGTGACGTTTTTGAATTCGGGTGTTAATGCTGGATGCAGATTATTATACGAGACGAGTACAAGGTGTTGCACAAAAGTAACCTTTAGTTGTGAAGAATAAATAACTTACAGAAATGTTTGATAGAGCACTGAATGCAGTATATTTTCAAATTATATTCCCGACGTTCCTGTCACTTGATATACGCGAATGAGTTATTCCAAAGGTCATCGTGGAATCATATAACGGTGCAGAGCGTCTGCAGTGTGGTTTATGTTTTCAGAATCCAGATGCGATACTACAGTTCAGAGACAATTCAGGATTAAGTGTTGCGAGCCACCACCTCAAAGGCAAATAGTAAGGCCGCCGAATTTGTTCAGCTGCTACGACAGACACTGCTGGCAGATCCTGATCCGGCGACCTATATGATACACAGCAAGTTTCGGTGAAACGATTGTACCAGTGATGGTGAAATGATGAGGACAACACAAACGCCCAGGTCCCCCGGGAGGAGAAAATCCCCAACCTGGCCGCCTGTGTTGTCGACCTGGCTTGTTCTGTTCAGCTGCAGTGATTGTTTTTGCTAGCGCTGTCCTGTTCTTGTTACGTTTTTTGTGACTGCAAGTTTAAGCGAACAACCTGCAGCTATGAAATATTGTTTTCTACTCGGTAAAAATGCAGCGGAAACTGTTTTAATGCTGAAAACGTCTTACCAAGACCACGCCATGGGAAAAACTCCAGTGTACGGGCGATTTGCTCGATTTAAAAATGGTGACAGGTAGATTGACAACAAACCTCCTTCTGGACGTCCATCAACTCCCCCGGTCGACAAAAATAATGAAAAAATTCGAGAGCTAATGCTCACAGACCGTCGACGGACAACTGATTAATTGTCAGAGATTAGTGGGGTATCTTGGAGATCGGTTCAGCCCGATTTGTGGCAGACAGGAGACTGGTTCTTCCACCGCGACAACACACAGCCATCTTTGTTACACAGTTTGTGGCTAAAAAAGCGTGGTTCCGCTGCCCCACGCACCTTACTCGCCTGACCTCGCTCCGTGCGACTTTTTCTTGTTTCCAGGAACGGAAAGTGACATGAAAAGACACCGATCTGACAACACTGAAGAAGTCATGAAAAAAAACGAGGGAGGAGCTGTTAGCCATTGTTAAAGGTGACTGAAAAAAATGTTTCGAACAGTGGGAGCACGATGGGACAAAAGTGTTGGTTGTAATTTGCGTGAAGACTTTGACAGAGCACTGAAAGACCTAAGTCAAAACAAGGCCCCGGGAGTAGACAACATTCCATTAGAACTACTGACAGCCTTGGGAAAGCCAGTCCTGACAATACTCTACCATCTGGTGAGCAAGATGTATGAGACAGCCGAAATTCCCTCAGACTTCAAGAAGAATATAATAATTCCAATCCCAAAGAAAGCAGGTGTTGACAGATGTGAAAATTACCGAACTATCAGTTTAATAAGTCACGGTTGCAAAATACTAACGCGAATTCTGTACAGACGAATGGAAAAACTAGTAGAAGCCGACCTCGGGGAAGATCAGTTTTGATTCCGTAGAAATGTAGGAACACGTGAGGCAATACTGACCTTACGACTTATCTTAGAAGAAAGATTAAGGAAAGGCAAATCTACGTTTCTAGCATTTGTAGACTTAGAGAAAGCTTTCGACAATGTTGACTGGAATACTCTCTTTCAAATTCTAAAGGTGGCAGGGGTAAAATACAGGGAGCGAAACGCTATTTACAATTTGTACAGAAACCAGATGGCAGTTATAAGAGTCAAGGGGTATGAAAGGGAAGCAGTGGTTGGGAAGGGAGTGAGACAGGGTTGTAGCCTCTCCCCGATGCTATTCAATCTGTATATTGAGCAACCAGTAAATGAAACGAAAGAAAAATTCGGAGTAGGTATTAAAATCCATGGAGAAGAAATAAAAACTTTGAGGTTCGTCGATGACATTGTAATTCTGTCAGACACAGCAAAGGACTTGGAACAGCAGTTGAACGGAATAGACAGTGTCTTGAAAGGAGGGTATAAGATGAACATCAACAAAAGCAAAACGAGGATAATGGAATGTAGTCGAATTAAGTCGGGTGATGCTGAGGGAATTAGATTAGGAAATGAGAGACTTGAATTAGTAAAGGAGTTTTCCTATTTGGGGAGTAAAATAACTGATGATGGTCGAAGTAGACAGGATATAAAATGTAGACTGGCAATGGCAAGGAAAGCGTTTCTGAAGAAGAGAAATTTGTTAACATCGAGTATTGATTTAAGTGTCAGGAAGTCGTTTCTGAAAATATTTGTATGGAATGTAGTCATGTATGGAAGTGAAACATGGACGATAAATAGTTTGGACAAGAAGAGAATAGAAGCTTTCGAAATGTGGTGCTACAGAAGAATGCTGAAGATTAGATGGGTAGATCACGTAACTAATGAGGAGGTATTGAATAGAATTGGGGAGAAGACGAGTTACTGGCACAACTTGACAAGAAGAAGGGACCGGTTGGTAGGACATGTTCTGAGGCATCAAGGGATCACCAGTTTAATACTGGAGGGCAGCGTGGAGGGTAAAAATTGTAGAGGGAGACCAAGAGATCGATACACTAAGCAGATTCAGAAGGATGTAGGCTGCAGTAGGTACTGGGAGATGAAGAGGCTTGCACAGGATAGAGTAGCATGGAGAGCTGCATCAAACCAGTCTCAGGACTGAAGACCACAACAACAACAACAACAACAACGTTGTTTTGTAAACAATTTGAAAATATATAGCTTTTAAAAAATAATTCTTTTTTTTGGGGGGGGGGGGGGCGGGGTACTCCCTAGTATATCCCAAGACGATAGCTATTTTCTGCCATTCTGTCAGATGCCAACGTGGACCCATCGTACTGCGCTGGTTCCATACAACCGACTGGCACGTGCACAACATTTCACCGCCGTGATGTACGTCAGCGGTTAGAGTCACATGACCAGTTCCGCAACACAACAAGCGCCCCAAGGCACCACTGTGCTCTTTTAAGCCGTAGAGCTTATTGTTCTGTTGAACCAGTATACATCGTCCAGCAGTCTGTTGTCACAGTTATGTCTACCGTCACATCCGTATGGCCTCGTGTTTGGGAGTGTTCTTCCTCGGCTACTTCGACTTACCCGACGAAATGAAAATCGAACGCGCGTGTACCGGGCTGGCACGGCTGTGCCCGGGGCCTGGCTTTCTCCAACGCGATCGGTGTGGTCAGCTCCAGGTGTTCCACGCGCACTTTCTCCAGGACTCGCCTCGCCGCCTCATGGAGCACGCCGCGGCTTCCCACGTGGTTCAGAGGTCCCGTAACTGGGAAAGTGTGACCGACACCAGAGGGCAATCCGTGGCCTTCAGTCCCCGGGCTATTTACCGCACAGCCGTACGCTGTTTGTTGCTGCGTCTCAAAGCGGAGCATTTGATGTCGACCCCAGAACATAGCATAAGGACGGACGCGATATATCATAAGGATAGGTATATGCAATTCGTCCACCATCTTACGACGGCTTGAAGTCTGCTGCAGAGACTTTCAATGAGCTGTCTGAATGTCTGTGGAGTAATTGCAGTCCATTCTTCCTCAACAGCCGAAACCAGACATGGTGGACACGAGTCGACGTTATAATCCTTCCCAAAGCTATTTCATTGGGTACAGGTCGGGACTCTGGGGCACCAGTCCATTCAGGATTCATATTTAACAAATAAACTACATGCAGCTGCGTATGAACCTATATATACGGAAACAGGATCGGTTTCGTGGTATCAAATCACATCCTCAGGCGTTTATCTCATTATTACACTAAGCTATTTAAAAAAAAAAAAACCTAACGATCTCTTCCAGACGAATACAAGCCCAGTTCGCTTCGCTATTGTCCACAGCGTAAAACTAATTCTAGCGATTCAGGTTAGGTTTTGTCCACAAATCATTGCTTCATACATGATGATTTATGACATGTCATGCTGATACAATGACATCGTTTCCAAAGTGTTCTCTAGTATGCATTACAAAATGCTCTACTATGGATTCATATCCTTCCGCATTTACCTTTTTCTTAAGCGTCATAACGGGACCGCACCCTAACAACGAAGAACGTCAACCTGCATGCCAAAATGTTACGGTTGAGAATGGCACAAATGCCGAGGTTGCAATAGTGAAATAAAAACACTAACAGCTAAAACCGGCATAAAATAATTCAAAAAAATACAGAAGCCGTGGACCAGTATTACAAGAAAGTAAGTTTGTAAGATATTTTACTCCTTCAGATGTTCGTTTTACAACCTCTGCGATTTTAGGCTTTCTTGCGTATCACGATTTTGATATGTTCTTTGCTTTACAGCAGGGTCGTATCGTCCAAATGGTGCGACATTTAGGCAGTCTAGCTTGTTAATTTGTTCAGGCGGATCTGGTGATGGTTGCCTTCCGCAAACCAAACTTTGGTAACGCCTTAAACCACACGGGCTATAAGATAAATATATATAAAAGTCCGATAATGGAATGTAGCAGAATTAAATTAGGTGACGCTGGGAGAAGTTTATTGGGAAATGAGATACAAGAACTCGTATAAATGTCTTCCTATTTGGGCAACAAAGTAACTGATGATGAGAGAAGCAAAGAAAATATAAAAAGAGAAATGGTAACGTCAGCTATAAATTTAAGAATTACGAAGTCTGTCCAGAAAGTATTTGTTTGGAGTGTATGGAAGTATATTGGAGTGAAACTTGGACGATAAGCAGCTCAGACGAAGCTTTTTGAAATCTTCTGAAGATTATGTGATAATTAGGAAATGCTGAATCGAATTGGAGAAAGAAAAGTGATGGCACAAATTGATAAAAAGTATGGGGAAGTCTACAAAAAAACATCCTCAAGTTTGCTCTAAATGTGTGAAAATGTAAGTTAATGCATATGAGTAGGAAAAACACTCCCCTTTAATGTTGGAGTACAGTATTAGTGCTCTGATGCTTGACATAGTTGCGTCGATTAACTATCTAGGTGTAACGTCGCAAACGATGTGAAACGGAACGAGAATCGTAGGCTTGTAGTAGGGCAGAAAGTTAATTGGATCTGTAAGGAAACCATGTACAGAACACCTGTGCGGCCTATTCTTGAGTGCTGCTCCAGTTACTGGGACTCCCACCAGGTTGGATTTAAGGAAGACATGAAAACAATTCAGAGGGGTCTTGCTAGATTTGTTACCAGTAAGTTCGATCACTGCGCAAGTGGACAGAAATGGTCTGTGCACACTTTTGAGCAAATCTAGATAAACTGCACCTCGGACAGACTGTAAAACGACTCTCTTGCCACTAATGTAGCCTACACCTCGCTTAATGACCGCAAAGACAAGATAAATAAGGGCTTGTACGGAAGCATATAGGTAACTGTTTTTCCTCGCTCAGTGTGCGATTAGGGGTATCCACCGCCATGCACCACATGCTGGCTTGAGGAGTATGTATTAGGTTGGTGCATAAATTCGTAGCGTTTTTTCATAAATTAATAATAAACAGAACAGGTAAACATAACAGGCGTTAGTCGTCAATAATATATTTTCCCCCTACTATTTGCAGCATTCTGTCAACGCTGCGCAACTCTCCGACTCCGATACTGTAGAAATCACATGGATTTGAGGTGAATAACTCTTCGAGCCATGTACGGAGCGTATTTTCACCTGGAAAGGAAGTTCCTTGAAGGTTGTTCGGTAGGGAGTGGAAAAGGTGAAAGTCTGAGGGCGTAAGATCAAGTGAATAAGGTGTGTGCGGAATGGCCAAGTCCTGAATAGCGTTTATTGTCAGTTTAGCAGAAAGCGGGGGGGATCGTGGTGTATCATCAGTTCACGCTGTCTTCCTGGCCGTTGTTCTTAGATTGCGTGTACAAGAGATCTTAGTTGTTGACAATAAACGTCAGCAGTGGTGGTTACACCTCAGGGAAGGAATTCGTATCACATGTTGCTGTTCACCAGATGCATAACATTATCTTCTGTGTATGCACGAGGCTCTTCGTACGGGAAGCTGCTGCTTTGTTTGAGCTCAACCATTCGTTTCTTTCCTTTATGTTAGCGTGAAGACACCATTTCTCGTCACCATATAACGCCTCTTCTTCTTGATGATTGGGTTTGATTTGTACTAGGCCTCGGCTAAAACTCGGCGACAGTCGGTAGAATGTTGAGATCGTTATCAAGTTACGAAGACGACGTTACACAAAGTAACAGTGCTGAACCGAAATGTCGACGTGCGTGAGATATTTACTTCACCAAGAATCGTAATTAATCGTTCGTAATCGATGTTTAACTGATTAATGATGAAATATTAATGATAAAACCAATACATTTACAACAAATTCCCTACAAGCTGGTCGTAATTTCAAGTATCTAAGAAATCGTAACAGTGGGCTTGTTGTTTGAGTCAAAGATTCTACACAAGCGCCGAGTGCTACAGTCAAATATTATCGCTGCGCGTAATTATTGCTCGGGAGTTTCATGTCAATAATTTGATAGAATTTTAAATCACAAATGCACGACTTGGCACGAGAGTGTGTTTTATTGCACAATATCAGTCACTTCCTAACCGAGCCTTGGGAAGAAAACTTTCCCAGGAGTTGGGACCTATCACTGAAGTTCCATAAACCACTGGCTATTATGAGTGAAAATTGTCTATCAGTGTTCGTTGCCTAAATCACTGTCTAAGTAATGTTTAGTTCAATTATCTAGTTTTCACTTTATTCTAGTAGGTAAAAGTCCTCCGTTCGAATTGTAATGCCATGATATTTGAAGTCAGAAGATCGTATTACTGCGTCATAATAGTTCGCAATTATTCAATCTCAAAAACAATCTAAGCGCGCCTACATGTACGAGCATTCAAATATATCACGTGCTTCGGCTAACTCTCGTAACGTAGTGACAATGCATTGACTTATACTTAGTCATTACTCACGATTCCAAAAGAGTACTCACACGGAGTATTGTTTGGGATCGTTGGTTCTACTTTGCGAATGTTAATTTATGCTAATTTTGCGATTTATTATGATTTTTATTTTAATTTTGCTGAAATTTAATCTTTCTTTCATAGATTGCTAAATTGTCAAGTCTTAGATTCCTGATTTAATTACTTATTATTGTCCTAATAATAGTGATAAATGGAACCTCGTTCGCTTATTCACTTTTCTGGGAATTTGGGACTTGGGGGGAAATCTTTGGGGTATTGGGAGCTAATTTTTTATTTTTATTTCTGGTTCGAGGAAGTGGCATTACATCCAGTAACAATATAAGATAGGAACTGTCGAGGGTTGTTCACGAACCAATTGATGACGAGCATGCAGAAATGTCCATATGACCATCCGCAGATTTTGTGATATTGACTTAGAGGATGCGATACCCATACAACTGATTTTTCAACCTTTCCCATTGGATGAAAATGCCGCATGACGGTGGAGTGATCACAGTTCATCACGTTTGTTAGTTCTCGAGTACACTGAGGTGGAGCATTGTGGATTAATGCGTTCAAAAGATCTTCATCAAACCCCGAATGTCTCCCTGCATGTGGAGAGTCACTGATGTCAAAATATTACTCGTTATTTGAAACGATAAAACCATTTTGTTGCCATGCTCTGTCCAGTGGCTTTACCTCATACAAGTCGCAAATGTTTCTGGGTAGCTCCGCTGCTGTCACCTCTCTGTTGGATTCAAACAGAAGATTATGTCGGAAATGATCCGATTTCTCTACTTAGCACTCCATTTTCTAGCGCCCACAACTCCACTCACTATGTCCGACCGAAGGACGAAATGACAATATGTAACCTTAGATGGCAACAGTGAACTACAAATAAAAAATGGCTATCCACAAATAAACGCATAGCAGCCGGAATGCCAGCATGCGAAACATAAATTTAGATGCAGTAGAGGCTTTGAGGAATAGTTAATTTGCTAATGGAGGAGGAGGGAGGTAGAGATTGTAGAGGGGCACGAAGGCTGTAACATAGTAAACAGAGTGGGTGCGGAAGTAAAAAAGATTTATGCCATATAGAGTAAAAGCGGACTGCCCGATGTAACATGTTGACATTCCGTCTGTTGGGAAAACAACTTCATTTGACTGTGACGTTCCTTTCCTGTCCGTTGATATGGGCTTCTTTCCACGCGCCAGACTTGCGCGGCTGCTTTGGAGAACCGCAGACACGGTGATCAGCGAAGCACCTGCGATTGACTTGTTCCCCTCTTGCGATGTGGTGAGGACCTGTCAGGGTCCGTTCCCCTTCAGAGGCTTTATGACAGCCGTCTCCGCGTCTTGCCTTTTCTGGAGGAGAGTATGGAGAAAGTGGCCGCATGAAAGTGGAATTTCTTCGCGTATAAGCCGCATCCAAGTCGATTATCCACCGCTAAGTGATTTCCCGAATGTGTGTGCGTTTCTCTCGCCGCTGTGGAATAAAATTCTGTACTTTTAAGACAACAGCGGATACTTCCTCAGTAGCTTGTTAGCGCCTGAGATACGGTGAGCTACTCTCCTTACCTATCGTGTCCATTTAGATGACATGGATACATAGATCTACCGAAAATATAGTTATTTTGTAGATACTCATAAACGGATATGGTACTGCCGATAGTTATCTGTTGCGCTCGTCAGTCCGGAGACTGGTTGATGCAGATCCTAACGCTGATCTGTCCAGAGCACAATTACTGGAACCTACACCTACTTAGACTTCTCTATATTAGTCAAGCCTTCGTCCAACTCTGCAATTTTTACCTTCTGCACTTACCTATTTACCAAATTCTGTATTCCTTGATGACTCATGATGTGTACGAACCCATGCTGTAGTCAAAATGTGCCATAAATTTTTTTCTCTCCATAACTTTCTCTTCATAACTTATCCGATCTGTGTATCTAATCAACATTCTTCTGTAACACAGCATTTCAGAAGCTTCTGGTCTATTTTCTGAACTATTTATCGTCCACATTTACACTATGTGATCAAAAGTATCAAGACATCCCAAAAACATACGTTTTTCATATTAGGTGCATTGTGCTGCCATCTACTGCCAGGTGCTCCATATCAGCGACCTCAGAAGTCATTAGACATCGTGAGAGAGCAGACTGGGGCACTCCGCGGAACTCACGTACTTCGAATGTGGTCAGTGATTGGGTGTCACTTGTGTCATACGTCTGTACGCGAGATTTCCACAGTCCTAAACATCCCTCGTTTCACTGTTTCCGATGTGATGGTGAAGTGGAAACATGAAGGGAGACGTACAGCACAAAAGCGTACAGGCCGACCACGTCTGTTGACTGATGGAGTACGCCGAAAGCAGAAGAGGGTCATAATGTGTATTAGGCAGCCATGTATCCAGATCATCACACAGGTATTCCAAACTACATCAGGACCCACTGCAAGTACTATGACAGCCAGGCGGGAGGTGAGAAAACTTGGATTTCATGGTCGAGCGGCTGCTCATAAGCCACACATCAAGCCGGTAAATGCCAAACGACTCCTTGCTTGGTGTAAGGAACGTAAACATTGGACCATTGACGAGTGGAAAAACGTTTTGTGGAGTGATGAATCGCGGTACACAGTGTGGCAATCCGACGGCAGTGTGTGGGTATGGCGAATGCCCGGTAAACGTCATCTGCCAGCGTGTTAGTGCCAAGATTAAAATTTGGAGGCGATGATGTTATGATGTGGTGGTGTTTTTCATGTGGGAGGCTAGCACTCCTTGTTGTTTTGCGTGGCACTATCACAGCACAGGCCTACACTGATGTTTTAAGCACCTTCTTCCTTCCTACTGTTGAAGAGCGATTCGGGGATGGCGATTGCATCTTTCAACACGTTCGAGCACCTAATCATAATGCACGGCCTGTGCCGGAGTGGTTACACGACAATAACATTCCTGTAATGGAGTGGTGTGCTCAGAGTCCTGACCTTAATCCTGTAGAACACGTTTGGGATGTTTTGGAATGCCGACTTCGTGCCAGGCCTTACCGACCGACATCGATACCTCTCCTCAGTGCAGCAGGCCGTGAAGAATGGGCTGCCATTCCCCAAGAAACCTTCCAGCACCTGATTGAACGTATGCCTGCGAGAGTGGAAGCTATCATCAAGGCCGAGGGTGCCACGAGCTTGTAAGTAATTTTCTTCCAGGCGTCCGATACTTTCGATCACATAGTCAGCTTGCGCGCAAGGGCTGCACTCCTAACAAATACCTTCATTAATGACGGGCTGGCATTTAAGATTATATTCATTGTTACCAGATTTCATTTATTTATGAAAAGGATTTCTTGATATTGACAGTCTGCATTTTATGTTCTTTCTATTGCAGTCATCGTCAGTTTTTTTTCCTGCCCGAATAGAAAATACTCATCAGCTACGTTTAATGTCTCAGTTCCTAACCTAATTTCAACAGCAACACCTGATTTCATTCACTGTATTAATTTTGTTTGTATTCACCTTCCAACAACTTAGTCTGCCCACTCCGTTCAACTGCTCTTCTAAGCCCTTTGCCGTCACCGATAAAATTGTAGTGTCTTCGCTAAACCTCAGAATTTTAGTTTATTCTCCCTTAAATTCAATTTCCGTTCCAATTTTCTCCTTGGTTTCCTTCACAACTTGCTAAATATACAGGTGAAACAACAACATCGGGGATAGGCTACAACCTTGCTTCACGCCCTTCTTAGCAACTGATTCCGCTCTTCTACTCATACAATTGCAATCTGGTATCGGTACAAGTTTGAATAACGTTTCGCTCCATGGATCGTATCCCTGCTTCCTTCAGAACTTCTAACAGTGAATTGTCAAAAAAGTTATCTGATTCTGCAAATGCTATAAATGTAGGTTTGCCTTTCTTCAGGCAATCATCTGAGACTAGTAGTAGTGTTAGTATTATCTAGACTATTCTTTTGTAAGTAATTTGTGTCATTATGTTGCAGCCATGACTTATTAGATTGACAGCAGCTGCCTTCGTTTCAATTGGAAGTAATAAATTCTTCTTTAAGTCTGTGGGTATATAGCCTGTCTCACATACCTTTCACACTAGGTGGAATAGTTTGATCACAGCTGGCTCTCCCAAGGAACTGAATGATTCTGTGTGAATGTCGCCTAATCCTGTGAGTTGCCTTCCATGTAGATCTTAAAGTGATCCTTCAGATTTTTCTCGCAGTATAATATCTCTCATCTCGTCTTCATCTCCTTCGTCTTCCCTTTTCTTAAGACTGCAAAGCCTTCTATTGTTACAAACACAAGTACCTGCACATTTTGTTAAGCCCTCGGTCGTCTCGGGTATATCTCTTGGGGCAGCTGGAACATTGTAGATGATGATCGATGTCCTGGACTTCACCAAAGTCGCATTTGTGGCCTGCTTCGTCGTTGAGGCCCTATTTAATTAGATTTGTTTTGACTGGCGCGACAGCCATTTGGATGTGATTCAGTGTTCTCCAAACCTTCCAGCAGTATGTGTTGCTGTGGGGCATCTCTTGTGAGGCAAGGTATGCCCTCGGACGCTAAATTTACTCACTGCTAAGGAATCTGTTGCTGGATTTGGGCCTGCAGATCCGCCTGAAGCACCATATAGGGAGGTGGCGCTCATAGAAAGTCTTCAGTTTTTCTGTAAGTTCTTCGGGATTCATAATCTGAGAATCTGGCTGTTTTATGTAGTTTCCCAAGTGATGTACTCCTCATGCTTGCAGTTGTTTGTCTGTGTATGTTTTTTAGAATTTTATTGAATTTTCTTGCATGTAGGCATCTCGACCACGCGGGGCAGGGATATTCCGCCGTGAAAAACCAGAGCTTAGACAGTTGTTACTAATACAGCTGGTCTGGCTCCCCATTTTCTATACCCTAGTTTCCTCGAGATGATGATCCTGGCGGCAACCTTTAGCCGGGTTTTCTCGCACTGATATTTGTATGTCAGTGAATTGTCCAGTTAGTGACCGAACGTTTATAGGCGCTTCAGTCCGGAACTACGCGGCTGCTACAGTCGCAGGTTCGAATCCTGCCTCGGGCATGGATGTGTGTGATGTCTTTATGTTAGTTAGGTTTACGTAGTTCTAAGTCAAGGGAACTGATGACCTCCGATGTTAAGTCCTATAGTGCTTAGAGCCATTTGAAACATTTTTGATTTGTCCAGCACGACATCCAGCTATGTTCGTTTGACCGTATGTTCCAGGTTGCTGCCGTTCCAGATCATATAAACTTTCTGTTTACCTGTTTTGAGCGAAGTTGCAAAGCGACAACTAGTGTCCTAGGGGTGAGGAGAGCAGCGAGTTTGCGTTTTCTTGGTGGTATTGAGACATGATACTGAACGGTTTTTCCAGTTTCTGTTCTACTTCCTCAAAGCTTTTTCCTTGTGGGGTAACAGCCATATCCTTGGCCCCCAAAAAGGGTAGTGTGGCCTGGTGTTGGCCGATCATTTGTGTATACACGGTGGTCAGAAACAGTCTGAAAACCGTGCCGTGTATTCGCAAATTGACAACTGTCAGATACAGACATAGCACTAATGACAGTCACAAAGGGCTGTAAGGTTGTTGCAGGGTGGGTTGTGCTGAGATATACAGTTCGTGTCAGTTGTTTTCATAGAGTATACGATAGCGCACGAGAGGTGCATCGTTTGGCTCGGATTCGATCCAATTTTTGTATCACCCTCTTGTTCCGGTTTCTGAAGCCAAACGAAGAACACGACTGCCGACAAGTCTCTGGCTGACCGCTTGAATTTGCGCGCGTAACGGCCTGAGTAACTAACTTAATTGTTAATTAAGTCTGAAACGGCGCAACGTACCGCATTTTTTTTTCGTTACAGTTATTTCTCAGTGAAATCTACCCTGCAACAACCTTACAAGCTTTTCAGACTTTTTCTGACCACCCTGTTTAATAAAGGAAAGGGGGCCCAAGGACACTGACCTGGACGAGACCGTAGTTTCGTCGACGACATCGACTTTTCCTGCCCTATAGCTTTACATAAAATCGCCTGTTTTGTAAGTGAGATTCAGTAATTTTTGTGGTTCTCAAATTTATCCGGGGCATATTATGCCAGAATTTAGTTAAAGGTGATTCCATCCCCGCTTGTAGGGCACATGCCGGAACTGGATACTCTCTCCCAAATACAACTGGCTTCGTTTGGCCCACTATAGTCTTCCCCGAGTATTTGGCTGAAACGACCCTGACTCTCTAGTGGACCAGTCCTCGGCCCACGCGCTCCGTGAAGCGAGTTCTGTCGGTGAATCATTTCAGGAGCAGATCGCCCACCTCTTCCCCAGGCTGGCAGTTGCCTCAGGGCGCGCTGCGTGACATTGACCGCAGTTCGCAAAGCCACGAGCCGAGCGTTAGTGCAGCGTGGTGTGTTTTCTGGTCAGGCAGCCGACGCGCAAGGTCGCTCATCGCGCTGTTTACCTTTCGGTTAGCCACAGGCTAACAGCAGCAAGCGGAACGCGAAACACTTTCGCCACGGGCGTCTCAGAAAAGCACTTCTGCGAAGACTCCCGACCGACTAAAACACTGACAACTGCGGCGGACTAGCTCCCTACATCGCCTTGATAACTTCATTATGGCGAGTTCAAACCTTTTGGTCGACAACAGATTGACGTAGATTACACTGCAATTAAATGTACAGTATCTGATGAAAAGTATCAGTAAATTGTTATGTAATGCTGAATTGACCGCTATATACCGGGTGATCAAAAAGTCAGTATAAATTTGAAAACTGAATAAATCACGGAATAATGTAGATAGAGAGGTACAAATTGACACACATGCTTGGAATGACATGGGGTTTTATTAGAACCAAAAAAATACAAAAGTTCAAAAATGTCCGACAGATGGCGCTTCATCTGATTAGAGTCGCAATAATTAGCATAACAAAGTAATACAAAGCAAAGATGATGATCTTTACAGGAAACGCTCAATCTGTCCACCATCATTCCTCAACAATAGCTGTAGTCGAGGAATAATGTTGTGAACAGCACTGTAAAGCATGTCCGGAGTAATGGTGAGGCATTGGCGTCGGATGTTGTCTTTCAGCATCCCTAGAGATATCGGTCGATCACGATACACTTGCGACTTAAGGTAACCCCAAAGCCAATAATCGCACGGACTGAGATCTGGGGACTACGGAGGCCTAGCATGACGAAAGTGGCGGCTGAGCACACGATCATCACCAAACGACGCGCGCAAGAGATCTTTCACGCGTCTAGCAATATGGTTTTTTTCCCTAATAAAACCCTATGTCATTCCAAGCATGTGTGTCAATTTTTATCTCTCTATCTACATTATTCCGTGGTTTATTAAGTTTTTCCCCCGGTATATATAAACCCCTGGAAATACCACGCATTTACTATGTACAATTTTTTTCTCCCGATTGGTGTGAATAATGACAACCCCGTCATATGTCTTGGAGGACTTAGAAGTAAATAATAAATTCAGCAGTTTTATTTATTGCTATTCCCAAAAGAGTGCAGAATGACATTAAAACGACTGAGAATTGGCTCCTGTCCTTTGACACAGACACTCCTAACTGCTCACACCAGTGTGCGTGAGCGTTGCTTGCGGCGTACCAGTCGTGGTGCACCAAATCTTCCTCGATTGCGTTTCATGTTCGGACAAAAGGGCAGCCGTTTTTTTCTAATCACGTTTTATCGACTGCTGAAAGATATTCGTGCGTTTTACAGTGTGCGGCGAAACTAGTCGAAAGAGGGGTATGTGAGACCCATTATAAAGATCAGTCTCATATCGCGAATTTCATGTTTTTTTTCATTTTCAATGGGAGATAGAACATTAAAGTTCATATTTGTTGTTAGTTCAATGAGGACAGAATTCCAGATAAGGCTATCTCCCGAAACGCAATGCGACACGGAACTCTTGTCGATCGAAGTACTTAGACAATCAACCAGTTTGAGGCTGTTTTCCTTGTGGGGAAAATGTTGCAAAGAATTAATATAATTGTGCCGCTAATCCTCTAATTCAAAATATGAGCATATTCTGATATGTTTATGTACTAAAGGCGTTTCAGAATGCTGCAGCGGAACATTTTAAGACGGCTACTGTAAAACGTTGTTAAGTGAAGAAACAATCTTCGCGACGCATAAATAAATGCAAACATCTGAAGACGGAGTAAACATAAAACGAATGCACTCTCAAAAGCGCGTTATTTGTTGGCGTGGTGTGTCGAGAAAGTGGTGCCATTCATATCGATGTGTTATCCCATAAACATGGTCACTAGAGCTATAGGTCTGCGTTTACGCGGTAGGTGCGTTGCTGTCGCATGTGTATCAGGCCGGCGGGTCACTGTTGGTATCCGCGCCTCGTGTACAGCATGAGCCTGCAAGCCTTCCAGCCGCTATACTTCAACCGAAGTTGTCTCCACCTGACGCTTCATATGAACCCTTACTTTATCCGGCTGCGATGTTGCTTCTATATGTGTCAAAACGCCTTCAGATTAAACGCTACCGTCAACTAATACATTATCACTGATGCCATTGACATCTGACCGCTAAACGATAATAATAATTCCACCAGAAACCGTGCAATCGGCCGTGACGTTATTTCGCAGCCAGACACTTACGTAATTAAAACCTATATCTGACCATCATGGAAGCATTGGAAGAGTTTCTTAGCTCAGTGTGGAAACTGTGTCAGTGGCCTCACAAATGACTGGACATAAGTTGTTGTTGTTGTTGTTGTGGTCTTCAGTCCTGAGACTGGTTTGATGCAGCTCTCCATGCTACTCTATCCTGTGCAAGCTTCTTCATCTCCCTGTACCTGCTGCAGCCTACATCCTTCTGAATCTGCTTAGTGTATTCATCTCTTGGCCTCCCTCTACGATTTTTACCCTCCACGCTGCACTCCAGTACTAAATTGGTGATCCCATGATGCCTCAGAACATGTCCTATCAACCGACCCCTTCTACTAGTCAAGTTGTGCTACAAGCTCCTCTTCTCCCCAATCCTATTCAATACCTCCTCATTAGTTATGTGATCTACCCACCTAATCTTCAGCATTCTTCTGTAGCACCACATTTCGAAAGCTTCTATTCTCTTCTTGTGTAAACTATTTATCGTCCATGTTTCACTTCCATACATGGCTACACTCCATACAAATACTTTCAGAAACGACTTCCTGACACTTAAATCTATACTCGATGTTAACAAATTACTCTTCCTCAGAAACGCTTTCCTTGCCGTTGCCAGTCTACATTTTATATCCTCTCTACTTCGACCATCATCAGTTATTTTGCTCCCCAAAATAGCAAAACTCCTTTACTACTTTAAGTGTCTCATTTCGTAATCTGATTCCCTCGGCATCACCCGACTTAATTCGACTACATCCCAATATCCTCGTTTTGCTTTTGTTGATGTTCATCTTATATCCTCCTTTCAAGACACTGTCCATTCCGTTCAGCTGCTCTTCCAGGTCCTTTGCTGTCTCTGACAGAATTACAATGTCATCGGCAAACCTCAAAGTTTTTATTTCTTCTCCATGGATTTTAATACCTACTCCGAACTTTTCTTTTGTTTCCGTTACTGCTTGCTCAATATACAGATTGAATAGCATCGGGGAGAGGCTACAACCCTGTCTCACTCCCTTCCCAACCACTGCTTCTCTTTCATGTCCGTCGACTCTTATAACTGCCATCTGGTTTCTGTGCAAATTGTAAATAGCCTTTCGCTCCCTGTATTTTACCCCTGCCACCTTCAGAATTTGAAACAGAGTATTCCAGTCAACATTGTCAAAAACTTTCTCTAAGTCTACAAATGCTAGAAATGTAGGTCTGCCTTTCCTTAATCTAGCTTCTAAAATAAGTCGTAGGGTCAGTATTGCCTCACGTGTTCCAACATTTCTACGGAATCCAAACTGATCTTCCCCTAGGTCGGCTTCTACCAGTTTGTCCAATCGTCTGTAAAAAAATTCGCGTTAGTATTTCGCTGCTGTGACTTATTAAACTGATAGTTCGGTAATTTTCACATCTTTCAACACCTGATTTCTTTGGGATTGGAATTATTATATTCCTCTTGAAGTCTGAGAGAATTTCGCCTGTCTCGTGCATCTTGCTCACCAGATGGTAGAGTTTTGTCAGTACTGGCGCTCCCAAGGCTGTCAGTAGTTCTAATGGAATGTTGTATACTCCCGGGGCCTTGTTTCGAGATAGGTCTTTCAGTGCTCTGTCAAACTCTTCACGCAGTATCATATGTCCCATTTCATCTTCATCTACCTCCTCTTCCATTTCCGTAATATTGTCTTCAAGACCCTCTATATACTCCTTCTGCTTTCCCTTCTTTGCTTAGAACTGGGTTTCCATCTGAGCTCTTGATATTTATTGGACATAAGTGCATACTTAAAACCTGACAGCTTTGAAGTTCTAATACCAAAAGCCAGGAGCAGTGTTTTAACAATACTCGATGCATCAGATGCAGCGCATCTTTTTGTCCGTTCATACTGAACATAGCGCGTGCCGGTGGTGATTGTGCCAAGAAGATTGCTCACGAAGCACGACTCTGTTCTCACGAAACATTTGATCCACACTCTGTGATGGCGTTGATAACCGTGCCGTTGAGTGCCCAGAAAGCATCATTCTCATCATCACTACGACCACCACCGTCAGCTTGTGATGGGCCGCGAGTGATGGCCTCGTAGAGCGATACGCGCGGCTGCCCGGCGCACCCGCCGCTATCGGGCACTGTCCCGCCCCACGTGTGCGAGCGGCATCGCGTCGGCCATTGTGACAGGTCGCGCCCACAGGGTCAAGGCTGCCCTCGAGAGGTCGCTCTGACGTCACGCTGACCTCGAGCCAGTCCGGCGACCCGCCAACAGGTGCTTACAGATCCCCGTGGACTCTCGCTTCCAGCATTGGCGCTTCGGCGCAAAGTGTTCATCTTTGATCCAGCGTACTTTGGTTCTTTTCTTCACCAGAAACTGTATTATTTCATGTATTAATCTCACCTGATCTATTCTAAGGATGTGTTCCAAAACACGCTCCTTTTCCTGATTATTCCAGAGATTCTCTCCATCTTGGTATACAGCTCTTCGTTCGGTCGTCTCCTACATTGACCATCTTCTCTTCTTCATAATCCCAATATCCACCTGAGAATCGTTCATCCCACCAATTCTAGTCTCGTAAGCACTCCTGTTCTTAATAAATTAAGAGTATCTGCTGTGTATAAGGCTTCACGGCGGATGCCTGTCTAATAATATCTCAATTTTGCGTTGATAGAAATATTGTTCTTACGGCAAATACATTCACTGGATTTCGTATTATATCACTAGTCGGACACTACTTAACCGTGTACTGCCCGATATATCGGCGGATAATGCGTGCAGATTTCAGTAAAGTAGCTTTTCGTAGTAGGCATATGGATATTTTATCCATGCTAGTCGTTTTAACGTGCCCATTAAAATCATTTGCCTGTTCTCCCATTGTGGCGAGATCAGTTTTTCACTTGTTTACACCAGAGTCACTGTAGTTCGATTTTCAAGTCTTTGTATCTGGCAATGTTTTCAAGATGCTTCTTTGTATCTGGCAAGGTTTTCAAGATGCTTCTTGTCGATTGCGCTGTCGCCGGGCAAGGCAATGTCAGTGGTTCACACGCTCATTTTCTCCGCAGTTGTGATGTCTGGTGTATTGTGTTCGAGCACTCGAGTTGTGTGAAGTCAGCAGTCCCACAGTAAATGGGCGCGTGTTCATTCTCGACAACTTTTTTCTCGTTTGTGGTCCCACCAGTTCCTTTCTGCCGTCAGATGGTAATTTTGGCTTAAGTTCCAGTGTATAATTAGTTCCACATCATTATGCTTATCCTTGTAATCAGTCTGAGCGATATTTTTGCAACAACTAAATACTTATGGATCTCCATCAGATAAAATTGACGGAGGACATCGAGAAGTTCAAAGAAGTGCAGCTTGTTTTGTATTATCGCGAAATAGGGAACATAGTACCACGGATATTATACACGAATTGGGGTGGCAGTCATTAAAACAAAGGCGTTTTTCGCTACGGCAGGACTTTCTCATGAAATTTCAATCACCAACTTTCTCCTCAGAGTGTGAAAATATTTTGTTGGCGCTCGCCTGCAGAGGGAGAAATGATCATCATAATAGATAGGCCCCGGGAGTAGACAACATTCCATTAGAACTACTGACGGTCTTGGGAGAGCCAGTGCTGACAAAACTCTACCATCTGGTTGAGCAAGATGTATGAGACAGGCGAAATACCCTCAGACTTCAAGAAGAATATAATAATTCCAGTCCCAAAGAAAGCAGGTGTGGACAGATGTGAAAATTACCGAACTGTCAGTTTAATAAGTCACGGCTGCAAAATACTAACGCGAATTCTTTACAGACGAATGGAAAATAGTAGAAGCCGACCTCGGGGAAGATCAGTTTGGATTTCGTAGAAATATCGGAACACGTGAGGCAATACTGACCCTACGACTTATCTTAGAAGAAAGCTTAAGGAAAGGCTAACCTACGTTTCTAGCATTTGTAGACTTAGAGAAAGCTTTTGACAATGTGGACTGGAATACTCTGTTTCAAATTCTGAAGGTGGCAGGGGTAAAATACAGGGAGCGAAAGGCTATTTACAATTTGTACAGAAACCAGATGGCAGTTATAAGAGTCGAGGGACATGAAAGGGAAGCAGTGGTTGGGAAGGCAGTAAGACAGGGTTGTAGCCTCTCCCCGATGTTATTCAATCTGTATATTGAGCAAGCAGTAAAGGAAACAAAAGAAAAGTTCGGAGTAGGTATTAAAATCCATGGAGAAGAAATAAAAACTGTGAGGTTCGCCGATGACATTGTAATTCTGTCAGAGACAGCAAAGGACTTGGAAGAGCAGTTGAACGGTATGGACAGTGTTTTGAAAGGAGGATATAAGATGAACATCAACAAAAGGAAAACGAGGATAATGGAATGTAGTCGAATTAAGTCGGGTGATGCTGAAGGAATTAGATTAGGAAATGAGGCACTTAAAGTAGTAAAGGAGTTTTGCTATTTGGGGAGCAAAATAACTGATGATGCTCGAAGTAGAGGAGATATAAAATGTAGACTGGCAATGGCAAGGAAAGCGTATCTGAAGAAGAGAAATTTGTTAACATCAAATATAGATTTAGATGGGTAGATCACATAACGATTGAGGAGGTATTGAATAGAATTGGGGAGAAGAGGAGTTTGTGGCACAACTTGACAAGAAGAAGGGACCGGTTGGTAGGACATGTTCTGAGGCATCAAGGGATCACAAATTTAGCATTGGAGGGCAGCGTGGAGAGTAAAAATCGTAGAGGGAGACCAAGAGATGAATACAGAAGGATGTAGATTGCAGTAAGTACTGGGAGATGAAGCAGCTTGCACAGGATAGAGTAGCATGGAGAGCTGCATCAAACCAGTCACAGGACTCAAGACCACAACAACAACAGCGAGGTCATATGTACAGCTATGCTTCGGGCGCGTCTTTGGCGGCTGGAACAGGAAATGGGTGGGAGTGGTAGTGGTACACTTTGTAGCGCCCGTCATACGCCGTTAGATAGATTGTGGCGCATACGTGTAAATCTAGACGCCCTGGCTGACTATTGATCTCGTTGGGAGTGGGCAAGCACGTTGTCAGTGCTTGCTGAATATCGTGCTGGCGATGCGTTAAGGTTGTGCTGATAGAGGGCACAGCCAAGTCGTGGCTATCTGGTTGTAAGCTCGAATGAACAGTTAATCCAGCCGCTTGAAGAGCCTTAGCCATCGTGGCACCAGAAAAAAATCTGACTTAAAGTTATCGTCATTGGGAGCTGGTAAATGGTAAGAAACGCTACGTGAGAGACGGAGCGTGTGCCCTCTTGGAGTGCCTGTCTAGACTAAAGGAATGCAACCCCGGGGCTTGCCTACGTGTCTGCGAGCACGTGGCGTCCCCTTCCCTCCCAGACCCTCCCAGGACGGGCTTATCTCTGCGACAGCGGCGTTTCTGTCTTCAGGGGTTGGAGGTAGTGGGGAGGGGAGGTGCAAGGGCGCAGTGTCCAGCGTGTGGCAGGGGGCCTCACAGAAACAGAGCAGGACATGGCAGAGACCAGAAGGCGCTCAGCTGTAGAGTACGCCGTAATCTCCACCACGCCAAGGTTCCTCAAGGCGCCACGTGCAGGCAGATAGGACAAAGCGTATATGGTGTGTTGTACTGCAGCATGGGCTCCGATAATCTCGCACGTGCACAATACGGCCGATGCACTGCGGGTCTGCACTGTGCGGAGTTGCAGGGTGCCAGGGCAGTTGAGTTGTTCTTTTCGCCCGCCCTGCTGCGGAAATTTAATCGGAAACGTTAAGTGCAGTCCTGGATTAGTTCTTTGCACAGCCACACACCTAATCAGTGCGAATAGCAGGCACCAGCCTCGCTTTGTTCTGCGAGACAGGTTTAAATTTCACGCCAAAGCCCAAACACCAACCGTTCGTCTAGTTTCTCGTCTTCACATGTGAGCCTGTGGATTCTGCCTACTGAGCGTGTGCTCAAAATGGCAACACTCGCCTACGAAAACCGTAAAAACGTTGATTGCTCCACACTTACACACGGGAAACGCCCTTGCCAGTTATGTGAGTTTTCAATGCTGTGAGAAATACTTCGCGGATCATTGAGTCTTTTAACAACGTAATCAACAATTATATTAGAACAAATATGCCCTCGGTCACAAATATTAAGTCAAAATTGACCAGGTTTCGACGCTACTATAAGCGTCGTCTTCAGAATTAGACTAACTGTTCTAAAACATATTAGGTATATAAAACATTAATAAAATCAAAGTTTGTACTGACTGGAAAAAGATGCAGTACTTACAAGTCACATATTAAAAAAAATCTAAGCCGGAAAGGCGACGTCATGAATAGTAAGTGAGATGGCGAGCCGCTAAGGGCTTATTCACAGTACGAGCAGCCCTTAGCGGCTCGCCATCGCACTTACAACTATTCATGACGTCACCTTTCCGGCTTAGATTTTTTTAAATATGTGACTTGTAAGTACTGCATCTGTTTCCAGTCAGTACAAACTTTGATTTTATTAGTGTATTATATACGTAATATGTTTTAGAACAGTTAGTCTAATTCTGAAGACGACGCAAACTTGGTCAATTTTGACTTAATATTTGTGACCGAGGGCTTATTTGTTCCAATGTAGTTCTGACACGGTCATTGAACCTTAGCAGCTATGTTCAAAGTTTTACGTAATCAGCAATATTGTCGAATCGGCTCCTACACTCGAGAAATTCCACGACTCCAACACATGGGAGGGTGCCGATCGACAACTCCGATTTCGGGAGCTCCAAACCTGAAGTAAACTACATCCGAACAGACCTCGGAAGGTCCAACGGCACTGTCCGACCGCCATGTCATCCTCAACAATAGGCGTCACCAGACGCTGCTATGTAGAAGCATGTGGCCAGCACAACACTCTCACGGCCGTTGTCAGTCTTCGTGATCGGAGCCGCAACTTCTCAATCAACTAGCTTTTCAGTTGGCCACGATCTTTACCGTTGCACGAAATTATTTAAGATGTAGCCCTTCTACTCAGTAAGAATCAGAAGCAGAATGGAAGCATTTTCATTGACCATTTCCCGATCTCGCTAAGAGGGCTTATGAAAGCTGCTGCTTCCTGTCATGCACTTCCATAAGGGAGCGCGCTGCCTCCATTGCTGTTCAATATTAATACAAACGACTAGCCGCTACCTTACGACATAAGAAGTCTTAGCTATGCCGACGAGCATGCCGTGGCCTCCCAAGGTGAAATAACTCTCTTGATGGTGCTCTGGAAGAACTAGGCATTTACTATAAAGCGAACCACCTAAAACCCAACCCTTCAAAAACTCTGCTCTGTGCTTCCTGTCTCAGAAACAAGAAGGCTTCAAAAAATTCGAATGTCTTGGGATGGCATCCCCGCCCCCCCCCCTCCCCCATGGAACATCGTTTCAGTCCACAAAATACTGAAGAGTCGCACTGGACCGATTCAGCGTCAAACAGAAAAACAGCGATCGGAATATCATCTTCAGAAAGTTGAGAGAACATCCTGTGGACTAAGCGACAAGTTCTCAGAAGCGCTGCTTCGGCTCTACGCTATTCTGCAGCGGAGTATGGCTCCCCACTTTCGTATAAAAGACGTCGTGCCAAAAATGTGGACTCAGTTCTGAGCGAAGATTGCAGTCTGATTAGAGGGTGCTTAAAACTTCTCTCTCTTGAAATTGGTCTTACCGGTGTCGCTCCTCCAAATAATCATCGTGAAGTTCTTGCCTTTCATGCACGACTGAACGATGAGACCTTGGATGCCCACCCACTGACTAAGCTAAAATCGAGAAAAAGTTTCCTTCGGACAGCCGACCTGTGAAATTCCCTCCAGACCAAGTAAGGCATTTTTGATGGAAATCTGTTCAGCAAGATCTGATCGAACCGCAAGGACATCTTCCGACCGACCACAACAAGGAACGGAATGTTTGGAGGTCCCTTAAACGTGTAGGAACTAGTGTCGATACGGCAAAGTCCTCCCTTAAATTTTGAGATTCTATTTTCGCCATATTTAATTTGGTTTGCAAATTTTATCCCTGAAATTTCTGAATGTTGTTCCTGCGTAAATATGTGTGTGCTATGTATAACTGTGTGGACTGTAATTGTAGGTTTCTGACAGGAGTGAACAAATAAAATAAATGGGAAAAACACTTAACCTGAGAACCAACCAATTTAGGAGTATTAGGGGACGACAGTCTCATCAGCTCCAGGCTAAAGAAGCAACTCCAAGCTGAAGAAAGTCTTCCTCCGCCAGAAACCGACCCTGTCGTAGAAGATAGATACAGGAAGAACGCACAGGCGCGACAAGGAATTGATGTGTTACGGACCGAACTTGTGAGCATGCAACCGGAACATTAGCAAACCTCAGTTCACACTGGACACAACTTTACGTCACGAATACTCTGCTAGAAAGTTTTGACAGCGACAGGAGACGGTATTTCGCCTCCTTACTCTTGTAGTTAACATTGTCTCATTTCCGTATTTCCGACGTACCGTCGGTGGAACAATGGCCAACGGAATTAGAAGGAAAAATACTTGCATTTGTTAACACACAAACT
Organism: Schistocerca americana; assembly: GCF_021461395.2. NCBI lineage: Eukaryota > Metazoa > Arthropoda > Insecta > Orthoptera > Acrididae > Schistocerca > Schistocerca americana. The sequence goes on along the minus strand of NC_060127.1, from coordinate 159,918,202 downwards.
TCTATTTTGTCCAACAATTACCGCTTTCGGAATGAAGTGCCATCATCATCTCATCATGCGATGAAAAACACCACAGTGCACGATCAAATGTCTCTTCAGGAAATAATTATGTAACTTTTTTGTGCGTTACCTAAAATGAAATATAGGCAGCTCCTTCCCTAGCGCACAGTCAAAATCGCTTACCTATGTAGGTGTAACAAGTAACGGTCAATACTGAGTTAAATATTCGTAAATTATCGCCAGAAGGGGAACATCGTCAAGGGAGCCCCCTATACACGAAGTTTTCCAAAAGTCGAATTGTAAAAGATATAAAAAAAGTCGCATAAACCAGTGCTAGGACATAAGTCTTTCCCATATATGTCCTTCGACTCTTATTCTGAACTTGTACAGAAAAGTGGCTGCAGTTATAACCTTTCACTGCCTGTAACTTATTCGTGCTAGTTTCAGAATTTCAAAGAGTCTATTCCAACATCGTCAAAACCTTTCTCTGGATCTGCAAATGCTATAAACTTACGTTTGCCTTTCTTCAACCCGTCTTCTGCCTTTCTTCAACCCATCTTCTAAGTCCTAGGATCAGCGTACTGAGGTAGTCTAATGGTTAAGGGACCTGCGTACGTTAAGCAGGAGATCTGGGTTTGAGTCCCGGTCGGGGAACTTTGAAGAGCTGAAAGACTTGGTGAACCACCTGTGCTAGACGTGCAACAGAGAACTATACTAGTTACTATATAGGAAGATTTACTGAAAAGAAAAACAAATACTAATTCCTGTGGTGGGGCGTCCCCTAAATACCGTCGGAAAGTATTACTTACTGGCGATACAACGGTGACCGCGAAGAACTGAAAATGAAAGACACAGAATGAGGGACGCTTTGGAAAGTGGTAATCATGGATTCGTCTGTCGTGTTGGACTGCGGCCTTTGTAACACCTGTAAATCGGTGATTGGCACGTTCCAAATGGCAAGGTCTTACTGCCGATCAGCCATCCACTTAGCATAGCTCGACGGCGCACGCTCCTACCCTACACGGAGGGATACCTGCGACCTGATGCGGCGGACAGTGAGTCTCCCTTAATGCCAAGGACTCATCTCTCTTCCCACATTGCCTCTGTGCTTCCTGCATCTTCCGTGAATAAAGATCGTGCACACAAGCATTGTTTCTACAAACTCAAAGTGGCACTGCAGTTAATAGCACACGAGGTCTGTTTATCATAACAAAACAAGTACGATATTCTCCCACTAAAAACCACAGAACCATGGAAGTAAAGCACTAATGCTAAAAGACAGTCCTTGACGACTGCTAAGGAACAGACTCATTGTTAGACAGGAATAATCACGGGCTGTGACGGACAACGCGAAACACAGTATTATGTGTACTAGAGATAACGAAAAATGGTACAGATTTCGCTACACGGCAAAGCTGGATATCAGACATAAGTAATATTAATGTTTGACACAGGTCAGACTCCCAAAATAAAGGTCAGTGTCGGATTCCCAGTAAGAAATATGCACTCCTCGGGCACTAATGCTAATTTTGCACCTGTTACTCCTGCTGGTTACCAAACTGTTGGAGAGCCCTTGGGGGATATTGTCCCACTCCTCTCACAAGACAGTTTTCAGTCTTTACACGGTTGCCACCAGCATCCCGGGCATGCTTTATAGATTTAGGTGTGGTAAGCACGGAGGCTGTTCCATACGTTCAGCATAATCAGTTTCCAGGGTGTCCGACAACTTAGCGGTATTGTGTGCGTGGGCATTGTCGACCATAAACAGAAAGTCGGGACCTGCCTCACCCCCAAAGAGACGGACATGATCCACAAAAACCGCTATTATACTCTAACGGTACATTGCACAAAGTTACGCAGCAGTGTTTGGCCATTTTGCATAATGCCCGCCTGGACTATAAACCCTACGCCATACAGATGACGTTCATGAAAATTCTGTTGTTGTTGTTGTTGTGGTCTTCAGTCCTGAGACTGGTTTGATGCAGCTCTCCATGCTATTCTATCCTGTGCAAGCTTCTTCATCTCCCAGTACCTACTGCAACCAACATCCTTCTGAATCTAGTGTATTCACCTCTTGGTCTCCCTCTACGACTTTTACCCTCCACGCTGCCCTCCAATACTAAATTGGTGATCCCTTGATGCCTCAGAACATGTCCTACCAACCGATCCCTTCTTCTGGTCAAGTTGTGCCACAAACTTCTCTTCTCCCCAATCCTATTCAATACCTCCTCATTAGTTATGTGATCTACCCAGCTAATCTTCAACATTCTTCTGTAGCACCACATTTCGAAAGCTTCTATTCTCTTCTTGTCCAAACTATTTATCGTCCATGTTTCACTTCCATACATGGCTACATTCCATACAAATACTTTGAGAAACGACTTCCTGACACTTAAATCAATACTCGATGTTAACAAATTTCTCTTCTTCAGAAACACTTTCCTTGCCATTACCAGTCTACATTTTATATCCTCTCTACTTCGGCCATCATCAGTTATTTTGCTCCCCAAATGGCAAAACTCCTTTGCTACTTTAAGTGTCTCATTATCTAATCTAATTCCCTCATCACCACCCGACTTGACTACATTCCATTATCCTCATTTTGCTTTTATTGATGTTCATCTTATACTCTCCTTTCAAGACACTGTCCATTCCGTTCAACTGCTCTTCCAAGTCCTTTGCTGTCTCTGGCAGAATTACAATGTCATCGGCGAACCTCAAAGTTTTTATTTCTTCTCTATGAATTTTAATACCTACTCCGAATTTTTCTTTTGTTTCCTTTACTGCTTGCTCAATATACAGATTGAATAACATCGGGGGTAGGCTACAACCCTGTCTCATTCCGTTCCCAACCACTGCTTACCTTCCATGCCCCTCGACTCTTGTAACTACCATCTGGTTTCTGTGCAAATTGTAAATAGCCTTTTGCTCTCTGTGTTTTACCCCGGCCACCTTCAGAATTTGAAAGAGAGTATTCGAGTCAACATTGTCAAAAGCTTTCTCTAAGAAACGTAGGTTTGCCTTTCCTTAATCTTTCTTCTAAGATAAGTCCTAGAGTCAGTATTGCCTCACGTGTTCCAACATTTCTACGGAATCCAGACTGATCTCCGTCGAGGTCGGCTTATACCAGTTTTTCCATTCGTCTGTAAAGAAGTCGTGTTAGTATTTTGGAGCCGTGACTTATTAAACTGATAGTTTGGTAACTGTCACACCTGCTTTCTTTGGGATTGGAATTACTATGTTGTCCTTTAAGTCTGCGGGTATTTCGCCTGTCTCATGCATCTTGCTTACCAGGTGGTAAGGTTTTGCTACAGGCAGGCTCTCCCAAGGCTATCAGTAGTTCTAACGGAATGTTGTCTACTCCGGGGGCCTTGTTTCGATTTAGATCATACACTGCTTTGTCAAACTCTTCACGCAGTATCATTACAAATTATAAAAGTTAAAAACCCGTCAGTAGAAATGGAACTGTGTTTTCTGCGAGAGGAGAGCGCGTGTGTTTGTTGCCCCCGGTCGTGAGAACGAAGAGGGCGTGCGCGCGGCGACGCGAGCACTCCGGTCGTCCTTCAGATTCCGCTGTGGTCGCGTGCGGCGTTACGCGGCGCAGCACGTGCACGTGAACGCACGTTTATCCGCGCGGGGGCGACGCGTGCACGCCAGACACAACCCAGCTGCCGGCGACCGCCGTGGCATTCCCTCCCAGCTCCGGAGAGGGCGCGGCAGTCTTGCTTCTAGCGTCTCGGCCAATTACAGCTCACTACGCGCTCCAGAATGAGATTTTCACTCTGCAGCGGAGTGTGCGCTGATATGAAACTTCCTGGCAGATTAAAACTGTGTGCCGGACCGAGACTCGAACTGGGGACCTTTGCCTTCCGCGGGCAAGTGCTCTACCAACTGAGCTACCCATGCACGACTCACGCCCCGTCCTCACAGCTTTACTTCTGTCAGTTCCTCGTCTCCTTCCTTCCAAACTTTACAGAAGCTCTCCTGCGAACCTTGCAGAACTAGCACTCCTGAAAGTCTCGGTCCGGCACACAGTTTTAATCTGCCAGGAAGTTTCATATCGGCGCACACTCCGCTGCAGAGTGAAAATCTCATTATGGATGCATCCCCCAGGCTGTGGCTAAGCCGTGTCTCCGCAATATCCTTTCTTTCGGGAGTGCTAGTTCTGCATGGTTCGCACGAGAGCTTCTGTAGAGTTTGGAAGGTAGGAGACGAGGTACTGGCAGAAGTAAAGCTGTGAGGACGGGGCGTGAGTCGTGCTTCGGTAGCTCAGTTGGTAGAGCACTTGCCCGCGAAAGGCAAAGGTACCGAGTTCGAGTCTCGGTCCGGCATACAGTTTTAATCACTATGCGCTGTTCGACTGTTACAGGCGCAGACGGGAGAAGTGAGTAAAGGCCTCCTCACACGGACGCAGCAACTAACGTTGAAGTTGACGCGAACGGGGCATCCGACCTCACGAGTGATTTGCGATCTCAGCGCTCGTCGTCGGCTTCATTTGACTGACACACCACACATTTTCTTTACGAAAATGGACGCCCGTTGTAATATTTCTGGCTTATTCAGCCATCATATTAGGCTCCAGGAAGCTATTCCCAGGGCAGTGGAGATGCAGGAAGCATGGAGATGACGCAATGTGGGATGAGGTACCGGTGACAGAGGTTAGATTCGGTACCATTCCCGTGAGAAAGACAGCCTGCATGATGCTGCTGCTCTGTGATTGGCTGCAGTGTTCGGCGGTAGCGCGCCAAAACGTTAAACTGTAGTTGCTATAATTAATTAAACCTGTCATCCAAATTACTTCATTTTTTTGAATAAACATCTCTCAACAGCCAGCTATTAATCAGTCATTTCAAAATTATCAAAATCAAAGTATTACTAAAACAAAAGACTGACGATATTACTGCCGATGCACTTCGGTGGCGTTCGGGTCACGCCTTGCTGGCTTGGCGCGCGAAGTGTCTCGGGCAGTCCGGCTCTCCAGTTTTGACCGTTCCAGTAGACAGACATGTTGTCTGTTACAGCAGTATTTGTTTCATACAATTTTATTTACTACAGTTCCGACCGTCGCTAGGTACAGACATGTTGTATGAATTAGTAGTATTTGATTCATGCAATTTTGTTCTCCAGTTCTGACGGTTCCAGGAAGACAGACATGGTGACTGTGGCTGGATGTATTTCATGTTATTTTAGCCAGATATAATGACTGTGGAAAGATATGTTCAATATGTTGTGGTCAAGAATAGTTTCTCGTGTCTGTATCAATAAAAACGTGAGTGGCATCCCAAATTAGTTGTAGTATATTCGTAGCAGCAGTTCCTTGCGAAGTTAATTTCAGCCTCAAGAAAAAGAATCCACGACCTGCGTACTGTTTTCTGCACTGGGGACATCATCATCATCATGAAGACAGCAGGTTACTGAAGTGTACAAGAACTTATGTATTCCACACAGGGCAGTGGACACAACTAGGCACCTCACGTGTAACTGCATGCACAGAACAAATGTGCTCAGTGAGACGTCATCTGCAGTAATGCAGAGGAGGTAAAGAGGGATGAAAGTATTAACACTATCTCACTTTTATTCCTTTTTCTTGCCGTACCGTACAATAGCTGCGTTAACTCTCTTAGCGATTGTCGAAGAAGAGCGGAGAAAATCGTGGAGAAGGTGCTTGACTCGTCGATTGCTTGAGCAGTGAATTGCTGGTAGCGGAACACCACATAACGCTGTACTACGATCCGTGATACGTAACAGCAGAAGTTAATCGTTTCCAGTGACTGAACTGAATTTTCATCCCATTTTCGGTTTCAGATGGAATGTAGTTAACTTATAGCGTCTGTAAGTTTGCGCCTGCGTAGTATCCATATACTCGATATTGCATTGTCTAAAGTCAAAATTGACCAGGTTTCGACGCTACTATGAGCGTCGTCTTCAGAATTAAACTAACTGTTCTAAAACATATTAGGTATATAATACATTAATAAAATTAAAGTTTGTACTGACTGGAAAGAGATGCAGTACTTATAAGTCATGATTTAAAAAAGATCTAAGCCGGAAAGGCGACGTCATGAATAGTTGTAAATAAGATGGCGAGCCGCTAAGGGCTGCTCGTACTTGAGTGAACAAGACTCTTAAGTCTCGTTGCAACCCTGGCAGTTAACATAAGAAAACACAAAGTTTACACGATTCACTCACATAGGGCGCACAACTTACAAGATTCGCCTCAGTCGAAATAAAATAAATTTGTCAAATCATGAAAACAGCCAGACTCAGTACAACTGTATAAAAGCTAGGAAAGAGAGAGATGAGCAGTTCAGCAACACTTCCTCTGCTGAGCACCCCGTATGAAACTACGTTCTGCATCAGTGGTTGGCGTGATAAGAGATTTTTGCTTTTAAATTCAAGGGAAGTGTACAGACTGTTCATTCCTCAACTGATGATATTTCTCGAGGACTGTAGCTGCTAGGTAATACAGAATAATTAACATGTAACGCAGCAACAAGCATAAGGTTTACTTTAAATCTCTTTTGCTAATAGTTGTCCATGGAGGTAATGCTTTCGGAATCGCTGATAACTACTGCCGCAGGAAAATGTGTCAGCCAAGGGTTGATATCTACACCGCATAGTCTTACTGAGTGTGGAACGCTTTTGCCGTTGCCCGGTTTATTTACCCATAAAGTTATAGGGGGAACTACAGCTTGAAGTAGGCTCTCAACCACTTTGTATCTTGGAATGGTTTCACTTATACACATCTCTGCTGCGGGTGAAAAAAAAGGGGGGGGGGTGTCTCACTGGAGTGTCCAATGACGACTTAGACATGAACTTTAGTATTTGTACTTTAACTCAAACCGACATGTCCTCGTGTTTTAGACAAATCCATTATCCGAGTGCTGATATTTTCCTTAAAACAGGGTGCCTCGTTTCACAAATAAGTTTCCAACTGCTAATTCACCGAGTGTGATTGCGCAGTTATGAAGTTAATTAATTTGCATTCAGGATGAACAGGATTCAGTTGCTGGTCAAGATGTTCAGAGTTAAGTTTTTCGTAGTTTCTCTGTCAGATTGAGCGCAAGCTGTGCCTCTGACGGGAACCTCCACATCGCACCCCCTTCAGATATAGCTATAATTGGCACAGTGGATAGGCCTTGAAAAACTGAACACAGATCAATCGAGAAAACAGGAAGAAGTTGTGTGGAACTATGAAAAAAATAAGGAAAATATACAAACTGAGTAGTCCATGAGCAACATAAGCAACATCGAGGATATTATGAGCTCAGGAGCGCCGTGGTCCCGTGGTTAGCGTGAGCAGCTGCGGAACGAGAGGTCCTTGGTTCAAGTCTTCCCTCGAGTGAAAAGTTTAATTTTTTATTTTCAGACAATTATTCTGTCCGTCCGTCCGATGCGAGGTAACTGCGCCGAAGTATGGGGACGGTACACCTAAACAAACATCTAAACACACGACGTCAGTCGACTACAACGCAGGGAAGAGAGAGTATTCCTGCTAACGAGGCTCCCTGGCTGGCAGTTGACTGTTCGCTACTTTGGCCGAGAGTGCATTAAATACGTGAGATGTATTCCGTGGGCAATATGAATCCAGCAAATATAGCTCGCGACTTCAATAACCAGGTCAATGAATATTTTCCGAACTGTAAGGAATCGCACGGTTTTCACTCGAGGGAAGACTTGAACCAAGGACCTCTCGTTCCGCAGCTGCTCACGCTAACCACGGAACCACGGCGCTCCTGACTTCACATTATCCTTGATGTTACTTATGTTGCGCATGGACTACTCAGTTTGTATATTTTGCTTACTTTTTCCATAGTTCCACACAACTTCTTCCTGTTTTCTCGATTGATCTGTGTTCAGTTTTTCAAGGCCTATCCACTGTGCCAATTATAGCTAAATCTGAGGGGGGTGCGATGGGGAGGTTCCCTTGTGAGAACGGTGATGCATTCCTCATACATGTGCCATCTGAATATGAGCTCAGTCTCTAATGATATCGCCGTCGACGGCACGTTAAACTAATCTTTCCGTCTTCTTCTACAAATGTCTGTACACCCGAAGGCACCACACGTGTGAAGCTCCCCCGCAAGGTTTCCACAAAGAGCAATGTAAGTCGCCTGTCATCGAATATGTTCACGTTCGACACCCGTTAGTGGTGCTTTGATATCAGATAAAATTGCGCCTGTGTGGTGTATCGCATTATAAATGTCATTTATAACTTTGTGCGTATCTGCGTAAGTGCAGTGTAAAGCTTATGTTATCGATTGTTGTTGTCTTCCGTCTGAAGATTGGAGCGATGTAGCACTCCACGTTAATGTATCCAGTCTGCATTTTGTATTCTCTTATCTTATTTCCTGCTCTAATTCGCACAGCATCGCCTAATTTAATTCGACTTCATTCTTTTACCCATGTTTTATTTATGTTTTATCGTAATGTGTAACTGTTTCCAAGACACTGTCCTTCCTGTCTTAACTGCTCACGCACGTCGTTTGCCGTATCTGACAAAATTTCAGTGGCGTCGAAAAATGCCAAAGTTTTAATTTCTTCGCTCAGAATATTAATTCTGTTTTCCAAATTCTCCTTGGTTTCGTTCACTGCTTACTCAATATCAATAGGCTGCTATTATTTACTCAGCCTATTATAGGATTGGCTAACGTTAAAGAAAAGGAACAAGAAGTATAAGAATTATTTCTGATGTTAATTCTGCAACATCCTACAGAGAACACTTCATACAACTTGATATGTCCTTTGACATCAATATTTCTCCTTTCTCAAACAACCGTAAAAAGGATTAATGACACCGGGACAAAAACCTCAACCAGAACCTCAAGGAGTTCACATTAGTACAGAAAGAAATCAGATACATGGGTGTCCATGGATTCAACAACTGGCAGACCAAATTATATGTTATGTAGATAATATCGCTTTTAAATCTTTTTCTTTCCACATCTCCAAGACAACACCGTGGGATCCACGGAAAACGACTCTAGGAATATAAATATTCTTTTGTTAATTATCTTGCCCAAGTATACATCTGTGTCATCAGCATGTGATTAATTATTATATTGAAATCTTAATTACTAGTTAGTTAAATTTGTAATATATTCATTAACTGGCTGTAATAATTTATTTCTACGTCCTTGCCTTCATGCATGTATTCCTGTTGAGAAAGCACTACAGAACCAACAAAATAGTACTAATTAGCATTTCATCGTCACAAGACACCATTGAAACATGTTCGGGGGCCCAAAAACTAACGTAAACTCTAGCAAAAATAGGCGCAACCGTATCCAGTTCTGAAAACTCGTACGACCAATTATTCGTTATTGTTATTTTACTGATCAGCTTCTGTGGGACCAAATGAGCCGAAACTACTTGCTGATGGAACGGGACAGAACGTAGATTGTAAAATAGTGATTAGAAAATTTGTAAACAAGGGAGATTAAACAAAGAGTAGAATTCGGAAAAAATTAAGAGAGTATACGAATAACGCATTGCAGAGGAACGTTCTGAACTACTGCGAGGAATTTCTGTGCAGTGTTGAAGTGTGCTTCAAGAAAGCTTTTCAACTTAGATTTGTAGACTTTTGATTTATCACTCTCTTTTGTATCGTTTCTGCTGGAAGCCTATTGAAATCGAAACCTGCCGAATAGTGGACAATGCTTCAGAAGTTTTCATCTGGTGCATGTCATCTTTCGTCCAGTGAACACCGAATGAATGTCGAAGTTTATAGTGGACACATTTCCGTACAACGCTTCAGAAGTTTTCTCCAAGTGCGTGTCGTCTTTCCTCTGGTGAACACCGAGTGAATGAATATCTGGATGAGTGAACATTGTCAACAACAAATCCTGTGATGGAATATATGTTCAGAGATATCAGAGCTATAATTCCGTGACAACTGAACAACGACCCACAGGAAATTCGCGAACTGACACCGCAGTTCAGTCGGACCACTCGTTTCTGGGCTGAGAATATTCAGATATGTGGAAGCGAAAGTTGCCAGAGAAAGCAAGCCCGCGCCCGGCTGGCTTATCTCGCTGATGCACGCACGTACCTGGCTGTGAGAGCGTTCGCTCTACGGCTGTCGTCTGGTCCGCTTCCTCTCGTGTTCTCCACCTGTTGCTCGCGCGCAGATACGCTGCTGCCGTAGAACGACGCGTCCGTACTGTATGCGGCCGGGACACGCACTGGCGTCGTTCGCTTTCACCGGCAGCTGTCTGGTCCCGCCAGTTTCCCCCCACCACCCTGCCCAGGAGGCGGTGGTGGTGGGGAGTCAGCGCGCGAAGCCACAAAGCGGAACGCAGGCGGCGTATCCGCAGCGGCGCGTCATTCACGCCCCCGAGGTGGCGGGTGAGCGTGACAAAAGCTGGCACGGCTGCTGTGATAGCGGCACGTCGACGTCATTGTCTCCAGGACTCTAAGTGTTGTAACAAAAGCGCAGTTCTGTTCGCTATAGCTTGAGTAAGCTCCAGCCTAGTCCAACTAGACGGAGATTTCACCTGGACAATAAACCTACAGACATGGAACTCACAAGGGAACCTCCCCATCGCACCCCCCTCAGATTTAGTTATAAGTTGGCATAGTGGATAGGCCTTGAAAAATTGAACACAGATCAATCGAGAAAACAGGAAGAAGTTGTGTGAAACTATGAAAAAAATATACAAACTGAGTAGTCCATGCGCCAGATAGGCAACATCATGGATGGTATGAGCTCAGGAGCGCCGTGGTCCCGTGGTTAGTGTGAGCAGCTGCGGAACGAGAGGTCCTTGGTTCAAGTCTTCCCCCGAGTGAAAAGTTTACATTCTATATTTTCGCTAAGTTATGATCTGTCCGTTCGTTCATTGACGTCTCTGTTCACTGTAGCCGGCCAGAGGGCCGAGCGGTTCTAGGCGCTACAGTCTGGAACCGCGCGACCGCTACGGTCGCAGGTTCGAATCCTGCGTCGGGCATGGATGTGTGTGATGGCCTTAGGTTAGTTAGGTTTAAGTAGTTCTAAGTTCTAGGGGACTGATGACCTCAGCAGTTAAGTCCCATAGTGCTCAGAGCCATTTGAACCATTTGTTCACTGTAATAAGTTTAGTGTCTGTGTTTTGCGACCGCACCGCAAAACCGTGCGATTAGTAGACGAAAGGACGTGCCTCTCCAATGGGAACCGAAAACATTTGAGCGCAAGGTCATAGGTCAACCGATTCCTCCACAGGAAAACACGTCTGATATACTCTATACGACACTGGTAGGGTTTGTCAGGCATAAAGACAAGCAGTAAAAAACTCTCGTCGTGTACAGGCGGGGATTATCTTGCTGAAATGTAATCCTAGGTTTGATTTGGCGTGAAAGACAACAAAACAAGGCGTAGAATATCGTCGACGTACCGCTTTAGTGTAAGGGTGCTGTGAGTGACTACCAAAGTGGTCCTGCCGTGAAAAAAAAAAAATGTTGCATCCCAGACAATCAGTTTGTGGTTGTCGGGCCGTACGGCGGGCGACAGTCAAGTTGGTTCCCTCGACTGTCCGGGACGCCTCCAGACACATCCTCGATCTGGAACCTCGTTGACTGGAGTAGAGTTGTCTTCAGTGATGAGTCGCGCTGCGACTCTGATTGGCTGGCGCGCGTTTTCAAGTAGCCGCACTCACTCCTTCGTCCAGACTCGGTACACTTTCAGACTCATATCGACATCGGGTGTGGAAAATTGCAGGAGGAATTTGCATCGATGTAGCACTACGCTACCAAGCATTATGAGGCGCCAGCGACTTACAGGATTGTGTCAGCATTTAATACTGTTTGTTACTATCGAGAACAATACTCGTCACAACAGAAGGGCCTACCGCACTTCAAAGTTACGTATATGTCAGTTATCAAGATGTTACCTTTTTGTATATGTCCAGTTGTATTTATTGGCAACCTCAACTACCGATGCATCCATTCATGTTCATTCATGTGATTGTTAATAATGCTCGACTACAGAAACCTGTTGAATGATAAAACGCTCGACTACGCAATTGTTCGTTAAAACTAGGTTGCCGGATAGCTAACGGTTACTGCATGATATTTTGCGATTGTTAATGTTCCCAGTGATAGTCGTCAGTAGCGCAAGCGAACTGTAGTGGATCTTTCAGTCTGTTTATATGCAATAGGACAGCATCATATTTAATTCCTGCCTGTCCCTGCACCAACCATTGATCTATAGGCCTTACTGTATTTCGCTGCAGTCTACTGACGCGGCGCTCGCGAGACGTAATCAGATCGTTTCTATTGCAAACAGAACGTCCCGTCACCTTCTGATTGAAGCTCACTCTTTTGTCAGAGTTTACTTTCTAGTGTATACCTGCGGAAATACGGTTCTGCAAGGAGCAACCACGAATTCTTTAAAACGCAAACATGTTTCGGAGACATTACACATCGTCAGTGCGTTCACTTATTTTTTTTTTGTCTCTAGACTTAACCTTACTCACGTCATTATGCTGTAAAATTATGGAACACGTTTAATCTTTGCGGATGGCGCGTTTCCTGTGGAACGAACTGCTCACGTATTATCAGCTTGGCATGAACCGCAGACATAGATGACAAAATATTATCTCGTGCTTGCTTCTGAGTTTGTTAAATATATGGACAATAGCACGAATGAGACTGCGATGTAAAAAAAACTTGTGTGGCAAATTTTGCCTGTGCATAGATTGACATTTACCGTTACGTTTATTCTTTAAGCTACTGGACACTGCAAGATTAATATAAATTCTTTCACTTACAAGACAGATGCCTCTTCGTGCCACGGTCCTTCGGAAAAACACATTTTTTATGCGTGTTCACCAAACGTTTAAGAATACTAAATCGTGGACAAATAATCTCCAAAATTAAAATGACTTCAATAGGAACATAACGTTATCGAAAGCAGTACAATTTACCAACACAACAAAACCCGTGCTGCGTTGAGCGAACCCAAAATAGATGATTGGCGTTTAAGGGGGGTAGGACGTCAAACGGGCCGACTTGGAGCAGGAGAGCCACCACAGGACATTTCAATTTCCACCGTCTATACTCTTACAAGTAAATTCATAAAACTTTGTCACCAGGAAGGATTGAGGACTCTCACTCATCGCAGTGAAAGTTCAAAAACGTAGCAAAACACCTTTCCTCACATGTGAAATTTCATCATTTTCTCACTTATTACTGGCTGCATTTTTTGCTGTAGGTCACTTTTCTTCCTAAGTAAGAGAGATTACAGGTGTATGAAACTCTAGAGTTTTCCAAATCTATTAAAAAACTGTGGAAAAATTGAGATAATTAACTATAAAACTTGCCTTTCTCCTAAACATGAAGTTCAAAATGTAACGGTTCATTCATTTTTTCATAAATTAAATAACTTCTAGAGTTTCATGCACCTGTAACTATGGTTTGTATGCTGTGCAAGAGCCAACGAAGAATCTCTCTTACTTAGGAAGAAAAGTGTACTTATAGCAAACAAATGCAGCCAGTAGTAAGTGAAATTTCACATGTAAAAAAAATGTGTTTTGTTACGTTTTTGAGCTTGCACTGCTATGAATATGAATCCTGAATCCTTCCTGGTCATGCTGATAAAGTTTTATGAATTTATTTGTAAAAGTATAGACAGTGGAAATTAAAATGTCCTGTGGTGTCTCTCCTGCTCCAAGTCGGCCCGTTTGACGTCCTATCCCCCTTAAGAGAAAAATTGTTCAAATTACTACGTTCGTAATTAGACGTGCATTATGGTTCGTTTTCAAATCACTGCCTCTGACGTAGAGTCTCAGTAGCACAGATTATAGCACAGATTTTTTCGTCTGCATTGCGAAAACCATGCAATCAATAATCCCCTTACAAACGCCAGTAATACTTCAGACGCTGCAATACTTGCGCTACGACCAGGGCTACCAAACGAAACAAATTCCCGCTGAATCATGTCGTCGTCAGCATAGGGCAAGGAACGATTGCCAGGCGAAATACGAGCAGGCCAACTCTGCCCGCGCTGACACCGGTAGCACGGCCTTAGCATTAATCTTCCTTCCTTTCGGGTACCACGTCAGTATCTAAGACGTATGCAGCATCGGAGGCGTATGCAGGGACCAGTAACGAGAATGGTCTAAACACACAACTTTCAGTCATGACGTTCATCCATCTATTGGATTTTGGTTTATGTACCGTGTTTGGACGGTGTAACTAGTCGCAGTGGCGTACGTTCTGTTCTACCTGCCCAACCCACAGCAGCACGTCGAAACCTCTCCGCATACCCATGTGGTGATCCGCTGCTGATCCAAGAACGTGGAGACAGCTGCGCGGTCCGCACAAGGCAGTTCGATCGCACTGCGTCGCCCAGTGCTTGCTTATCGGCAAGTACGATCCTCTTATACGCAGTATCTGCTTATCGGCAGCTGCGACCCTGTTGTACCCACTGGTTTTACATACTCATCTCTGTTGTAGCAGCATGCCCCCAAAGTATCACCGTATTCCGAACCTAATTTCCGTAGACGAGTAATACTGCCGTGCCCTTCACTCGAAAGAATGGTTGTGCTCAGGTCTCCATACTAGTCTGTCCATCGCAAGCTCCTTCATCTCTGGCTGACTGTTGTTGTGGTCTTCAGTCCTGAGACTGGTTTGATGCAGATCTCCATCCTACTATATCCTGTACAAGCTTCATCATCTCCCAGTACCTACTGCAACCTACATCTTTCTGAATCTGCTTAGTGTATTCATCTCTTGGTCTCCCTCTACGATTTTTACCCTCCACGCTGCCCACCAATACTAAATTTGTGATCCCTTGATGCCTCAGAACATGTCCTACCAACCGATCCCTTCTTCTAGTCAAGTTGTGCCACAAACACCTCTTCTCCCCAATTCTATTCAATACTTCCTCATTAGTTATGTGATCTACCCACCTAATCTTCAGCATTCTTCTGTAGCACCACATTTCGAAAGCTTCTATTCTCTTCTTGTCTAAACTATTTATCGTCCATGTTTCACTTCCATACATGGCTACACTCCATACAAATACTTTCAGAAACTACTTTCTGACACTTAAATCTATACTCGATGTTAACAAATTTCTCTTCTTCAGAAACGCTTTCGTTCCCATTTCCAGTCTACATTTTATATCCTCTCTACTTCGACCATCATCAGTTATTTTGCTGACCAAATAGCAAAACTCTTTTACTATTTTAAGTGTCTCATTTCCTAATCTAATTCCCTCAGCTTCACCCGACTTAATTCGACTACATTCCATTATCCTCGTTTTGCTTTTGTTGATGTTCATCTTATATCCTCCTTTCAAGACACTGTCCATTCCGTTCAACTGCTCTTCCAAGGCCTTTGCTGTCTCTGACAGAACTACAATGTCATCGGCGAACCTCAAAGTTTTTATTTCTTCTCCGTGGATTTTAATACCTACTCCGAACTTTTCTTTTGTTTCCTTTACTGCTTGCTCAATATACAGATTGAATAGCATCGGGGAGAGGCTACAACCCTGTCTCACTCCCTTCTCAACCACTGCTTCCCTTTCATGTCCCTCGACTCTTATAACTGCCATCTGCTTTCTGTACAATTTGTAAATAGCCTTTCGCTCCCCGTATTTTACCCCTGCCACCTTTAGAATTTGAAGGAGAGTATTCCAGTCAACATTGTCAAAAGCTTTCTCTAAGTCTACAAATGCTAGAAACGTAGGTTTACCTTTCCTTAATCTATTTTCTAAGATAAGTCGTAGGTTCAGAATTGCCTCACGCGTTCCAACATGCTGACTAGTGCAATCTATATTCAACTGAATCTCTGTGCTGCTAACAAGCCGTAATTTTCCTCAACATATTCCCCACCGCCCCCACTTTCCTTCGTTATCAAATTTATGATTCCCTGATGCCTCAGGATACGCTCTGTCGATAAATCGTTTCTTTAGTTTAGTTCTGCAGTAAATGTCTTTTATCACCAGCTAGATTCAGTACTATCTCACTAGTTACTCGATCTACCCATATAATCCTCAGAATTCTTCTCAAACACCACATTTACAACACTTCTGTTGTTTTTTTCTCTGTATTGTTTATCGTCCACGTTCCACTTCCGCACAAACATACACTCCAGACGAATAATTTCAGAAAATAATTCCAAACACGTATATTCGATACCAAAATATTTATTTTCTTCAGAAATGCTTTCTTGTTGTTGTCAGTGTACTTTTTATATCCATCTGCTTCGTCCGTTGCTAGTATATTTGCTACTCAAATAGCAATTCGTCTGGTGCTCCCAACACTTCGTTTCATAATGTAATTCCATAAGCATTACCAAATGTAGTTCAGTTGCACTCCATGACCCTCAGTTCCTGCAATGGCACGCTTTTGTATCGAAGGGCTACGGTGGTACTTGAATTTTGGTTTGTCGGTACTGCTAATCTCAACTTTGCATAACGCTGAGCATTCGTTTCGATCGGGCAGTGCAGGGTACTGCTGGCCTCACATGTACGCCGTATTTCTCCAGCCGTTATCACTTACTTCTGCTGCACAGTGTTGCACGTTGGGCATGAAAAGTCATTCCAGCTTTTACACTGCAGAGCCAAAGAAACTGCTACACCTGCCTAATATCGTGCAAGACCCGCGCGAGCGCACGTAAGTGTTGCAACACGACGTGGTATCGAGTCGACTGATGTCTGAAGTAGTACTGGAGGGAATTGAAACCATGTATCCTGCAGGGCTCTCCATAAATCCGTGAGTACGAGGGGGTGGACATCACTTATGAACAGCATGTTGCAATTCATCCCTACTATGCTCAGTAAGGTTCATGTCTGGGTAGTTTGGTGGCCAGCAGAAGTGTTTAAATTCAGAAGAGTGTTCCTGGAGCCACTCCGTGGCAATTATAGACGTGTAAGGTGTCACATTGCCCTGCTGGAATTCCGTCGGAATGCACAATGGACGTGAATGGAAGCAGGTGATCGGGCAGGATGCTTACGTACATGTCACTTGTCAGAGTCGTATCTAGACGTATCAGGGGTCCCATTATCACTCCAACTGTACACACTCCACACCATTAGAGAGGCCACATCAGCTTGAAGAGTCTCCTGCTGATATGTAGGGTCTATGGATTCGCGAGGTTGTCTCCATACCCGTACACGTCCATCCGCTCGATGCAATTTGAAATGAGACTCGTCCGAACAGTCAACATGTTTCCAGTCATCAACAGTCCAATGTCGGTGTTGAGGGCCGGCCGAAGTGCCCGTGCGGTTCTAGGCGCTGCAGTCTGGAACCGCGAGACCGCTACGGTCGCAGGTTCGAATCCTGCCTCGGGCTTGGATGTGTGTGCTGTCCTTAGGTTAGTTAGGTTCAACTAGTTCTAAGTTCTAGGGGACTACTGACCTCAGAAGTTGAGTCCCATAGTGCTCAGAGCCATCGGTGTTGAGGGACCCAGGCGAGGCTTTGTATTGTGCAGTCGTAAATGGTAAACGAGTGGGCCTTCGGTCCCGAAAGCCCATATCGAGGATGTTTCTTTGAATGGTTCGCACGCTGACACTTGCTGATGGCTCAGCATTGAAATCTGCAGCAGTTTGCGGAAGGGTTGAAATTGTATTACGTTGAACGATCCACTTCAAGTCAGCGTCGGTCGCGTTCTTGCAGGATCTTTTTCCAGCCGCAACAATGTCGGAGAGTTGATGTTTTACCGTATTCCTAATATTCACGGTACACTCGTGAAATGGTCGGACGGGAAAATGCCCACTTATCACTATCTCGGAGATGCTGTGTCCCATCGCGAGTTTGCCGACTATAACACCACGTTCAGACTCACTTAAATCTTAATAACCTGCTATTGTAGCAGCAGTAACAGATCTAACAACTGCGCCAGACACTTACCTTATACAGGCGTTGCCGATCGCAGCGCCGTATTCTGCCTATTTACATATATCTGAACTTGAATGCGCATGCGTGTACCAGTTTTTTGGCGCTTCACTGTATTTCCCGTTTTTGTAAGATTCACACGAAACATGTACGCTTATTCATTTGAAAGCACGAAACTCTAATCTCGTAAACTATTTTTCCTCGTAATGCACACTTTTTTGCTGATTTCTCCAGCTTTAGAAATAATTCTGGAATGATGATCAGTTGGAGGGCATAATGTTTGATTTTGATCACAGTCGGATCCGTTTTAAGTGATTTTTAAGCGTGTGGAGAAGTTGTAAAAATATTGAGCGATATTGGTTGAGTTGGAAGTCTGATGAAGTAGCGCACTAAAATAGTCTGCCAAGTGAGCATGAATCAGATGGGAAAGAAAAGTAAGACTATGAAGTGAAGAATAGCCGGGTGAGTTATCGTGAAGGCGGTGCCAGCTTCCTTCTGCCCACGTGTGCCGTTGTTCGCACGGTGCAGGGACGGGAGGGTGACGAAAGCACCTTCTGCTAGTATTCGGGACTGTGACACGTTAATCATCATCATCATCATCATCATCATCATAGTCGTCGTCGTCATGATCATCAATACCAGTTTGATATCCAGTGCTAGATGAAACCCTCCTGTGGACTTCTTGCGTCGATAAAAGTTACCAATGTTGAACTTCCAGTGACGTGATTACCTTTCGCTTGACTTCATGCGTGCACATGTAGAGATATAACAGAAAACTATTTCCTTTGTTTCAATATTATTTTTTAGGATGTGGGTTTTGATGTCAGACTGATTTGTAACGGAGCTCAGGGTCTAGGTTAACTAAAAAGATGGCAGTTTTTGAATTGGCGAAACCAACGGATTTGATATCATGAGGATAACTCCTTTTTTATGTTGAGCACCTGTCGCATATTTGAGTTTCAGCAATGGTTTATGTCCGCCATTTTGTTCCTCACATCATGGGTGACCATTGGTATGCTAAATATTTGAGACGGCTACATGCATTGCATACGATATTCAGCTATACGCATCTGTTCATCGCAAAACATAAGAACTTCCCAAAATTCATGGAAAAAGAAATAGGTAAAATAGAGCTAGCTGGGTAACCCTATACAACAGAATGGACGAGAAAACAATGCTGTAGATGTACGAGGTAATGAAATCCAAAGATGACATTGTTTGACTAAAAATGTGCAACGAGGAATGCATCTCTAGAAATACAATAGTAATACACAGTGATAGCACTGTGATGGTGCTAAGACCGGAGTGTTCATATGCACGTGGATACTTAACGATGAACAGTAAGGTGGATAGAATAGACATACTTGAACGACGAGGTGATTGAAATTTACTAGTTGCAATACAAACTATAGTTGGTTTGAAAATGAGAAATAAGGGGATGTGCAGAAAATATCAGGAGTAATGGTAAAGCAAAGGTTAATCTTTTATGAAGACGTCTCTCGCATGTATTAGGACAGGCTAACGAAACCAAAATTCCTGTTTTTGTAGAAAAAGAAGTCAACAATAGGATGGATTAAAGAAATGTTACATTTAGGATGCTGTCAAGGGGGGAAGAAAGAAGTCGGGAGCAACATGGACAGAAGGGGAAAAAAAGGCGAAAAAAGAGGAAGACGGAATACTGGGAAAACAGGAAACAACGTTGAAGGAGGAGGAATTGAAGCTTCTACATGGTGCCAAATAGTAACTACGAAGATAAAAGACTCTATATCCGGTTAAGTGAAGCTGGTGTTGAGATTTTCTATAAATATAGCATGTATGGAATTACGGCGAATGTATAACAAAAGCTTATGCTAAAACAGTTCAACTTTCCACTTAATATACATTTACATCTACATGATCACTCTGAAATTCATTCGTAAGTGGTTCCCAGAGGGTTCATGCAAGCAGTTTGACTGTTAATGTACCGTTCAACTCTCGAATAGCACCTGGAAAAAATGAACACGTCAAGCTTTCCGTGCGACTCTGCTTTCTCTTTATTACGCTGATCATTTCTGTGTGTGTAGGTGAGAGCCAACGAAGCCTTTTCGCATTCGCTGTAGGAATTTGGTGATCCCACCACAAGGAAGAACACCTCTCTTTTAATGATTACCTCCCCAACAGGCGTATGATATCTTTCACAGCCTCGACTCTTTGTTCACGTTAATACAATATTATCTGCCTTTATTTGATACTTTCTTTGAATTTTTTCGATGCCATTCTTTGAACTTTTTCGATGCCTTTCTTTGAACTTTTTCGATGCCTTTCTTTGAACTTTTTCGATGCCTTTCTTTGAACTTTTTCGATGCCTTTCTTTGAACTTTTTCGATGCCTTTCTTTGAACTTTCTCGATGCCTTTCTTTGAACTTTCTCGAAGCCTTTCGATGACTTCATACGTGCGCAAATTGAAAAATGGCTCGTAGTACTATGGGACTTAACATCTGAGGTCATCAGTCCCCTAGAACTTAGAACCACTTAAACCTGACGAACCTAAGGACATCACACTCATCCATGCCCGAGGCAGGATTCGAACCTGCGACCGTAGCGGTAGCGCAATTCCAGACTGTAGCGCCTAGAACCGCTCGGCCACCCCGGCCGGCGCACATATAGAGATATAACAGGAAACTGACAATATATCTTTTGTTTCAGTATTATTTATTCGGCGCCTTTCTTTGAAGTTTTTCGGCGCCTTTCTGTGAAGTTTTTCGGCGCCTTTCTTTGAACTTTTTCGGTGAAAGGTTTCCTGTGAAGTGATCAGGCTCAGAGCAATATGCAACAGAGTAGGCAGCAGTGACGAAGTAATACCCGACACTAGGATCGTCCATCTGTGCGAAGTAAACAACTTGTGAGAGGGCAGTGATGCGATGCGGCAGTGACCTCGCACAGCTGAGGAGACGCTTAATTACTATGTGGCCGGCATCCTCGCTCGTTCGCGTTGAACCCATTAGCGGCGCTGGGCGCTGACTCACGGCTGGGATATCTGCCTGTCCGCCTCTCTCTGTGACCCCGCAGGGCTTCTCGCATGCCCTTATAGGGCCTTGCCTGGTCCTGCTCCGGAATTCCACGAGATAGCAGCGCCCAGTGCTGTCCTGGCCCCTACCGCTGTTTGTCCACCAGGGACACGCGATCGGCCGTTGTCGACGCCGTGCCACAGTTCATCTGACACACACGCACTCGCAGAGGGCGAGAGAACTTTACAAAGCCGTCTCAGATAGCGCAACGCATTCTGATGACGCGCTGCGGGCGATAACGGTAGTTCTCAACGAAACCCCCAATAACACTCCCGAAAGTGTTGCTACTCGTCAGGCATTGTGCAGTATGGATAACCCATCAGATTCTACGTCAGCACATCCAACATGAAGCGTCTCCTATGTTTTTTGCCTTACATCGCGTGTAGAAATAATGTCGTCCATTTTCAATAAAATATTAAGTAGTAATTCAAGAACTTGTTTTAACACGTGAGGCAATACCGACCTTACGCCTTATCTTAGAAGAAAGATTAAGGAAAGGCAAACCTACGTTTCTAGCATTTGTGCACTTACAGAAAGCTTTTGACCATGTTGACTGGAATACTCTCTTTCAAATTCTAAAGGTGGCAGGGGAGCGAAAGCCTATTTCCAATTTGTACAGAAACCAGATGGCAGTTGTAAGAGTCGAGGGGCATGAAAGGGAAGCAGTGATTGGGAAGGGAGTGAGACAGGGTTGTAGCCTCTCCCCGATGTTATTCAATCTGTATATTGAGCAAGCAGTAAAGGAAACAAAAGAAAAATTTGATTTGGAGTAGGTATTAAAATCCATGGAGAACAAATAAAAACTTTGACAGAATTACATTGTCATCAGCGAACCTCAGAGACAGCAAAGGACTTGCAAGAGCAGTTGAACGGAATGGACAGTGTCTTGAAAGGAGGATATAAGATAAACATGAACAAAAGCAAAACGAGGATAATGGAATGTAGTCGAATTAAGTCGGGTGATGCTGAGGGAATTAGATTAGGAAATGAGACAAAGTAGTAGAGGAGTTTTGCTATGGGGAGCAAAATAATTTATGGTGGTCGAAGTAGAGAGGATATAAAATGACTGGCAATGGCAATGAAAGCGTTTCTGAAGAAGAGAAATTCGTTAACATCGAGTATTGATTTAAGTGTTAGGAAGTCGTTTCTGAAAGTATTTGTATGGAGTGTAGCCATGTATGGAAGTGAAACGTGGACAAGAAGAGAATAGAAGCTTTCGAAATGTGGTGCTACAGAAGAATGCTGAAAATTAGATGGGTAGATCATATAACTAATGATGAAGTATTGAATAGAATTGGGGAGGAGTTTGTGGCACAACTTGACAAAAAGAAGGAGCCGGTTAGTAGGACATGTTCTGAGGCATCAAGGGATCACAAATTTAGCATTGGAGGCCAGCGTGGAGGGTAAAACTCGTAGAGGGAGACCAAGAGATGAATACACTAAACAGATCCAGAAGGATGTAGGTTGCAGTAGGTACTGGGAGATGAAGAAGCTAGCACAGGATAGAGTAGCATGGAGAGCTGCATCAAACCAGCTACTACTACAATTCAAGAACTAAGCATCAAATGCACATCTACATTGTGTATACATGTTTTGAGAGGGAGTACGATTCCGCCTTTAGAGACAAGCGCACACAAATGGTCAGTAGTTGCCATTGCATCGAACTGCACAATTAAGCTGACCTAGCTGAAGTTAGTTGACACCGGTTAAATTGATTGTTAGATGTTCTGGAGTTACAAAACACTAGACCTCGGACACTCAAAGCGTTGTGCCAGTCTTGCAGAACAATAAAAAGAAAGTGGCGTATAAAATATTGTTATTATTATCGTACTGGAATTTTGAGCTCCGTTCCAGTGCTTGCAGAAAAATTTTGCAAGTACACAAATTATTGTTTTGATTTAACGCCGAGACGAGTTTCACCACAGTTATCACTCTCAGTGCGTTTTTTCTTTTATTTTTCTGAAATACGAACACACACACACACACACACACACACACACACACACACACACACACACGACGTAAAATAAAAGGTTAAGTGCGTGTATAATTTAAATACCAACGGAATTCGATCTAACATATTTCAGAACTTGAACGTAATCTGTACGTACGTATTGCCGAGAAATAAGAGAAAAAACCCACTATGGGTGTCGTAAAAGTGGTGAAACATGTCATCGTATGAAAGCAAAACAATAATTTGTGTACTTAGTAAAGGCAGCCCTTTCCTTCATTCTTCATTGCTGTTATTTTGTGATAAATGGTAAGAATCCCATTCAAAGTTGGATTCGCAGATCCTGCCTCATCTCAGTGGTGCAGATTATTTTTATAAGCTCTGCCCCATATGTAATTTGCTTTTCCTTTGTCACACTGGTCGCCAATTACGGCATTTCATGCTGACAGCGGTATATTCTACAAGTGGAAGCTCTTTTATCCGGCCCTCATCAACGCTGAGTCTGGAGCACGCGGTCTAGACGATACCGTCGCTGCCTCTAGATCACGGGGTCTCGGGTTCGATTCCCGGTCGATTTCGAGATTTTCTACCCTCGGGGAATGGGTACTTGTATTGTCCTCATCATTTCATCTCACATAAGTTGACGCGCAGATGGCGTCATATAGGAAGGCCTGCACCAGGCGATTGATCCGAATAGGATTTTTCATTTTATAGCACAATGTTTGATACTCCAGAAGTGGTAGCTCTAACAATTTACGACGACAGCCATCAATTTTAAATTCAACCAATTGCCATATACGGATTCTGGGACGGTGTCAGTGAAGAAGTTAACCCAGGCCTATGCAGTACTGTATGACCCCCCACCCCCCGCCACCGTTGTTTGCGACTGTAAAATGACATCAAAGAGAGACACGGTGTTACTGTGTCAGTGGACAAAACGTTTGTGCCACTGCGTAGCCACTGGGTAAAGGAACACAACGCCGGCCGAAGTGGCCGTGCGGTTAAAGGCGCTGCAGTCTGGAACCGCAAGACCGCTACGGTCGCAGGTTCGAATCCTGCCTCGGGCATGGATGTTTGTGATGTCCTTAGGTTAGTTAGGTTTAACTAGTTCTAAGTTCTAGGGGACTAATGACCTCAGCAGTTGAGTCCCATAGTGCTCAGAGCCATTTGAACCATTTTTTGAACACAACGCAGCTAGACAAAGTAAACCATTATTTGGAACGCCAGGCGCAATCAGCTTCGGCCGAACTGCTGCTGGGCAGAGACCCGCGTGATAGTGCTGCACGAAAACGGCACACTGCTGAGTTTCAGAAGAAACTTACCGATTCCTTCACTGCACAAAAATCACGGTGCTTCTTTCAGTACACAATCAAAATTTGGGTTTATAACTTTTAACCAGTCTTATTCTGTTTTTTCCGACTTTCCGGATTAACCGGATTAAGATTATGTGGTGACTTGCGGTCCCCTCTAGTCCGGATGAACGAAGTTCAACTCTTCCGCAATCCTCTGTCAGTATTTGGCGACGGGTACTTCGTATCAATATCCATTTTCTTTCCTATCTCATGTATTGAGCGAGGGAAAAATATTTTTGCTTATGCCACTACTGCGCCGCAATCTCTCTCATCTTTTTGTCATCTACATCTACATGACTATTCTGCACTTCACAGTTAAGCGCCTGGCAGAGGGTTTATCGAACCACCTTGAAGCTATTTCTCTGCCGTTCCACTCTGGAACAGCGCTCGGGAAAAACGAACATTTAAATCTTCCCGTGCTAGCTTTGATTTCTCTTATTTTATTACAATGATCATTTCTCCTTCTGTAGGTTGGCGACAACAAAATATTTCCTCATTTAGATCTGAAAGTCGGTGTCGTGAAAAAACTTCGCCTCAAGGAAAAACGCCTTTCTTTTAGTTATTACCACCCCAAATCCTGTATCATGTCAGTGACAGTCTCTCCTCTATTTCACAATCCTACTTTGAACTTTGTGGATGTTATTGCTATCTGATAAGGAGCCCACACCGCATAGCAGCACTGCAGAAGTAGGCGGGCAAGCGTATAGGGAGGGATAGACTTACTGCCCACCCACGATATCATTGCACTTGGTTTCCTGTGGTTGTTATCGGAAACAGGCGGTGACGTTACAGCAAACAAGTGATGACGAAGGAAAGCGCATTGCACTGTGAATGATTTCAAAACAATTGTGATATACTATCAAGTGGTTGAGCGTATGTTCGTGAAATGTCACGATAAGACTCGTGATATGCCGACCAAAGCGCCCTAACTCTCAGGTGCAATATGTTGTGGTCGAATAGTACAGCTTGTTAACAATAACAAGCGTTCCGCGCTTTGTGTGTTCATGAGTTTCAACACAGTATGAAGCAGCATAGTCCTATCGCCGTTAGATCTCACATCGTCCGTGCCCTTAACGGGACTCTGAGGACGGAGGTCAGTTATTCAGAGGCGCTGCAGAAATGTCGTGCTTTACCGTCGCCATTGCATCTCTTCCCGTGTCCTCCATTCGCGTAAGTGGACGGGACTTTATTTCTCTGTCATACACAGGAACCAGTGCAGTCATGAAAAGAACGGGAGACATAAAAACCGCTGATGATGCCTGACACGAATAGGGGAACACGTTTGGTTAAAAACAAAATACACATTCAGTTGCAAAAGTCGAATGATATTTGGTTTTCTCTACGTGATAACTACAGTCTGAGTTACGGTGATGCTGATAACGGTCTGCTTTCGAAGTAATAACAGTGGTAAGTATTTGAAGAAGGAAAAATGTGTCTTCGTGAAACTCTAATGTAGCTCTTGTCTGTCTAGGAACTCTTTCGTAATGTATTGAGGGGAGCTAGATGACTCGTGTTCACAATACAGGTCGGTACAGATACCTTTGTTCAAGTTCTTCGTTGAGTCCTAACGAGAGGAAGAACTCGGACATGTCCAACCGATTCGGCTCATATTACCAATAAAACGAAGGACGCTAGTTCGATTCCTACACGCATTTTGAAGTATTTTTTCCATATCTATATTGGTGTGAATAGAAGAGTCAGTATGGTAAGTAAATCAATGTAAAATAATACCCAGGTAGGCGAATAAATTTCTCATACAACTTAGATTAGTAAAGGCGAGACAAACTTCAGGTTTGCACTGTAGTATCAAGAGGTGGGCTCCACGGGGTATCCGATCGATCGTTTACGACTCTCGGTACTTGCTGTTTTGTAGAAGAGAGATTGCAGCTCAGGTATAATACACTGTCACTCCAAAATTGTCGATAGTGGATTAATAAAAATAAAGATGAATTAAGAAGATTGTGGTTTTAATGCTTCTTGTTTGTACGTAGTCCTCTCCCTACCCTCTTAAACTCCCCCCCCCCCCTCCTCCTACCCCCCCTGACTTGAGTACAACGCACAGGACGTTCGTACAACCACGTGAAACTGCCCCAAATTCTTCCTGGCAATATTGTTCAACTCGGGTGTAACATTGAATTTCGTTTACGTCGTCAAAGTGCTGACCCTTCATGTGAATTTCTGCTCTTTGCCGTTTTGTGGTAGGTTAGTAGGCTACTGACAGCATCGAGTGTCGTCACTCGTGACGATATTAAAAAAAAAAAAAAAAAAAAAAAAAAAATTGTCTGCGTGTTGCATTGCAGTCATGTCGCAGGAGGCGCCCATGTGTGGTTGTTGTTGTGCGGGAGTCAAGGTGTGTGAGACAAACTGTGCACCCATTTATCTTGTTCAAAACATTATGGAGGATTACAGATGTCAGTTCGTTGTTCCATTGCGATTTGTGCCCCTACAACGTTGGCACACATGTAGCCGCACGTCCATTGCTTGACGCTGACTACTAACAACTGACTTGTCGAATGTATATTTCTCGTGAACCGTTGTTAGTTAAAGCATCCATCGCAGTTACTACCTTGACGTCGTTTCCACGCCAGCAATAAAATCAGTCTCGAAACTTTTATGTAGTGTGACCTTCCAACACGGGCGATTCGTGAACGACTTCCATGATCTACACGTGGGGAGTATCTCGCACATGTCTTACTTGTAAAATAGTAGCTTCTAAATAGAATAGGTAAAGAAAGAACTTACGGAAGGTACGAGAAGGAGGCAACGGTTAGTCGGACTTAGGCCATCTAAGAGCAGTGTATCTTGTCGGCTGCGGAATGAACTCGCTCTAATGACCTCACCGTCAACTGGATTTTAGAACCTAAGCTTTCATCTTTTCTATAAACAGAGTTGCAGGGCACACATTCAAGGCATTACTCTGTCAAATTTCTTTGACAAAGATCTTCGATCAAAGCCGATTGGTTAAATCATTGACAATGTACTATGGAAGCTTTTATCAAAGATTTCTTTGATCAAAGATCTTTGTTTAGAATCAGAGCGTGATCAAAGTTTGCCATCTCCTCCTCAGCGGTCACAGGCCCTGTAGACCACGCGCTGCATCAAATATGTGCTTCCACCGCCTTCTGTCTCTCGCAGTCTCTCTCCACGCTGCGCAAATTCCTAATGCCTCGATGTCCTTCTTTCCACCTTGTACGACGTCGGCCCAATGGTCTTGTTGCCTGGAGAGTTCCTTCAAATGCCTTTTTGGTGATTCTGTTGTTTTCCATTGTAGCCACATGTCCAGCCCATTGCAGTCTCCTACTTTTTAATTTCTGGATGATAGTGGGCTGCTTCATTAACTGGTAAATTTCATTGTTCTTTCGAATTCTCCATACGCTTTTCTCCAACACAGGTCCCCAGATTTTTCCCATTACTTTTCTTTCGAAAACATTCGGTTTTTCTCTTTCATTCTTTGTAAGTGTCCATCTTTCAGAACTGTACAGTACTATGGGGCAGATGATAGTGTTGTATATCTTCGTCTTTGTCGTGATTGACAAAGCTTTACTTTTGAGTGGATTCTTAGTAAATACAGACATCTTGACCCTGAGGTTGTTCTCTCGTTTATATCCATTGTTATGATATTTTTACTGTTGAAATGTCATACGAGGTGTTTAAACTGAAGAACTTTTCTCAATTTATAATGTTGGTCAGTTTCAAAGTAAAGATTTCGGTTTATGAATGGACCTGTTTCCATATATTCTGTTTTCTCTTGGTTAATCAAAAGCCCGATTTTGCTGGCACTGTGCCTGAGAGATCTGTACATGTCTGTCAGTTCATCTTCAGTTTGACTCAGCAACACTATATCATCTGCATAAGCCAGGAGTTTTACTTCACTGTGTTCGAATCGGAGATCATTGTATAAATGTAAATTACTCTCCCGAACCACTTTCTCTAATGCAGGGTTGAAGAGGGCACAAAAGAGCATCTCCTTGTTGTAAGCCTGTTTTGATTGGAAAGGCGGGGGATATGGATCCTCTGAAATTCACTGCTGCCTGGGAGCCATCCATGCACAATTGTATCATCCTAATGATTTTACTGGTTATACTAAATTTTCGTAACGTGTTGTACCGGCTACTTCAGTGGATGCTGTCAAAGGCTCGCTGGAAGTCAATGAAGAGACAGTGGATATTTTTGTTGAATTACCTGTATTTCTCAAAGATCTGTCGTATAGTAAAGAAATTACCAGTTGTGGAACGTTCTGTTCGAAATCCAGCCTGGTAATTTTGAATAATGTTTTCTGCGCAAGGTTTAAGTTTTTCCAGAATTATCATTGACAGGATTTTGTATGTTATGTTCAGCAAACTGATTCCTGTGTAATTTGCACATTCCGTTCTGTTTACTTTCTTGTGTATGGGACAAATTATTGCAGTTTTCCAGTCTTCAGGCAGTGTGTCAGTTTTCCATGTCATTGTGATAAGGTTATAAATGTCTTTGTGCAGTTTGCTTCCGCCTTCTTTTAACATCTCTGCTGATATCTGGTCCTCGCCTGCTCCCTTGTTGCTTTTCAGCTTTTGAATGTTGTGGATCACTTCTAGTTCTGTGATTCTACATTCGTCATTATTAATGCTGTCACTGTTAGACATTGCGTAATTGAAGGTTATGTGCGGATCAGTGGGATTTAACATTTCTGAGAAATACTCTTTCCATCTTTCGAGGATATCTCCAGCTGTGTTAGCATATTTTGATTTTTCTCTTTCATGAATAGGTTTTCACTTTGATAACCTTTCTTACTTTTCTTTGTATACTGAAACAACGTCTTTGAGTTTCCATTCCTGCTTTCCACTTCTATAGGTTCTAGGACTCCAGTTATATACTTCCTTTGCTCTGCTCGTAGAACTCTTGCTGTTTCTCTTGCAACCGCCCTGAAGGTCTCTCTCCTGCCCTCACTGTCCTAATTGTGCAGCTACATCTTCCTGGCTTCTTTCTTCTTTTCCACTGCTCTTTGACACTTTTCGTTGAACCGTTTCTGTTTCTTCGTGTTCTTTTTCCTGCCCAGTGTTTTTTCTGCTGAATCTGTTGCTACAGTCTTCATTCTTTCCTAAACCTTCTCGACACTGTTTACCTCCTCAGCTTCTTGCAATGCTGTAGATCGGTTATTTATTTCGATCGCATAGGATAAGTGAAATTCATGTATTTCTTTGTTGTTCTAAATAACTTCACCTAACCTTCATAAATTCCTCCTTAAGTGATTTACATATGGGTTCACATAGTTCTCGAACTCTACGTGACCTGGTGCTCTGTGGGATGCAAATACTATATTGTAAGTTCGAAGACTTTTCTTGTTCTGTTAAATCTTAACGCTACCATGAGACAATCGTTAGCAGAAGTCGCATTTCTTGAATGAGAATCTTGTTCGCCGATGTGTGAGGCCAGTTTCATAAAAACAAATTGAAGTGTTTGTTCTTCCATTATCAAATAATTTCGGAAGCTCTTTACGTCTTTGCTTTGTACTCGTAGTTCACCAAGCAAATTCTAGAGGATACTTAGAGCTTCTCGTCGCGTTATCAATGGTTTCACCCACAATCTTTTTCGTTTCTTGTTCTTTTTCGGGAATGCGCTTGTCGCCAGCATTACATTAAATGCTGCTACACAGACGGTTAACTGTTCAGCATCCATTCTCGAACAACTACGACTGAAATTTTTTCCGACAGTGAAACAGCTCCAGTGAAGTACTTTGATCAAGGAAGTTTGAGCAAATCCTGCATTTTGATAGTGTAAGGAAACGCGTAGAAAACGACCTAGTACGAACCACGTTCCGGTGCTCACGCTCTGCGACATAGGTGGAGAACCCATTAAGGACAGTGGCCGGCGAACATCAGCGGAGGCCGATACTTAACGCCGCAAAGCAGCAGGTTTCTGAGGGGCCGCTATCTGTCAGGATGCGAAAGCAAGCTGCCCAGTGCCGCTGACCCGGGATCTCCCACTTACCTTACCTCAGCATACCTGGCACTGACAAGGGAACCTCCCCATCGCACCCCCCTCAGATTTAGCTATAAGTTGGCACAGTGGATAGGCCTTGAAAAACTGAACACAGATCAATCGAGAAAACAGGAAGAAGTTGTGTGGAACTATGAAAAAAATAAGCAAAATATAGAAACTGAGTAGTCCATGCTGCAAGATAGGCAACATCAAGGATAGTGTGAACTCAGGCGCGCCTTGGTCCCGTGGTTAGCGTGAGCAGCTGCGGAACGAGAGGTTCTTGGTTCATGTCTTCCCTCGAGTGAAAAGTTTACTTTCTTTATTTTCGCAAAGTTATGATCTGTCCGTTCGTTCATTGACGTCTCTGTTCATTGTTCAGTGTCTGTGTTTTGCGACCGCACCGCAAAACCGTGCGATTAGTAGACGAAAGGACGTGCCTCTCCAATGGGAACCGAAAACATTTGAGCGCAAGGTCATAGGTCAACCGATTCCTCCACAGGAAAACACATCTGATATATTCTATACTACACTGGTGACGGCATGTGCGTCACATGACAGGAATATGTTGTCGACCCACCTAACTTGTACACTTGGGGAATGGGTAAAAAGATTCTTCTACCTTGCCCTATTTAGGTTTTCTTGTGGATATGATAATCGCTCCCAAAAAAGTGATGCAAACATAAGAGTTTGTGACATAAACTGCATCAAATGAATGCAACAGTTTCACAGTCGCACAGTTTTCCCTGTGCTCTATCAAAACATATGTTTTTAACGTTTTCAAATTTTTCCGTGTGTAGACTGTCAAATCCCGCATATGTCCAAGCAAATCTGAACATGTCCTGGAATTTTGGAGAGCTAAGCTGATTATCTGTGAGTGCCTGAACTTTGTCTGACAATAAAGAAAATAAACTTTTCACTCGAGGGAAGACATGAACCAAGAACCTCTCGTTCCGCAGCTGCTCACGCTAACCACGGGACCAAGGCGCGCCTGAGTTCACACTATCCTTGATGTTGCCTATCTTGCAGCATGGACTACTCAGTTTGTATATTTTGCTAATTTTTTTCATAGTTCCACACAACTTCTTCCCGTTTTCTCGATTGATCTGTGTTCAATTTTTCAAGGCCTATCCACTCACTGTTCCAACTTATAACTAAATCTGAGGGGGCTGCGATGGGGAAGTTCCCTTGTGAGTATAACGACTATGTTGGCGGCTTGGAATTCTCACCTGGTGGTGACCACAAACGCTGCAGCGTCACTTAAGAGTACGTCTGACAATTGTGTTGTCACCGGTTTCATTTTGAAAAGCGATATGCTATTTTTATGATTTGTGCTTCCTGCTACTGGGGTATCTTATTAACTTGTGAGAATACTGAAAGAAGTAGTGCAAAGCTAACCCACCCTTCAGAAATAGTATGGTTCAAATGGTTCTCAGCACTATGGGACTTAACATCTGTGGTCATCAGTCCCCTAGAACTTAGAACTACTTAAACCTAACTAACCTAAGGAAATCACACACATCCATACCCGAGGCAGGATTCGAACCTGCGACCGTAGCGGTCACGCGGTTCCAGACTGTAGCGCCTAGAACCGCTCGGTCACACCGGCCGGCTAGAAATAGTAATCTATTGACAATCATCCACCTTGATGTCGACGTCATCGTAATATCATCCATTTTTCATCCGCTGCTGGAGCCTCTCAGTGAATTGATTTCCAACTTCTAACGTGCATCGTTCTTCTGCTTATTTGTGATCCAAATATTATTTGTATGTTGCATATCTTTTGTGGTCTCTTTAAATCCAGAAAAAAAAACTTCTAGTCCCTCTATCACCCATGCTTCATTTTACGTATTCTACTTAAACCGTTACATTTTCATTACAGCCATAGTATCGTCTTGTAGGTCCGCCTTATTTCGTGATGCATTTACATATTTTCGTGGCTCTTGCAGTAATTTCTAACATACACGGCTCGTACGTTCACTGAGCAAGCCTCAGTTTTTCAGTGGATTTTACATCCAGACCCCATGCCTCACTGCCATAAAAAAGTGGTATGATAAGGTGATTATAAACTTTCCTTTCCAGACACAAACAAGTTTAGTTTTGGTGACTGTTTACCTTCTATCCAAGTGATGGCTAATGGAACCTGTAGTATTCTGCATCTACATCTACATGATTACTTAGCGGTTCAGTTACTCAGTTTGACAGACGCTTCTCTGAATCACTTCCAGACTATTTCTCTACCGTTCCAGTCTCGAATATCATGTGGGTGAAACGAATACTTAAATCTTCCCGGACGAGTTCCTGTTTCATGTTTTAGTGCGATGGCCTTTTCTCACTACGTAGGTGGGAGTCAACTAAATGTTTTCGCGTTCTCATTAGAAAGCTGGTGAAGTGATCTTGCCGTAACGAAAAATGGCTCTATTTTAATGATTGGCATCCCAACTGGCACATCATATTCGTGATACTTGTACACATTTTCAGGATAATACAAAACAAGCTGCCTTTCTTTGCACTTTTCCAGTGATCTCCCTCAATTCTGTCTGGTAAGGATCCCATTACGCGCAACAATACTCTGGAAGAGGACAAGCGTCGTGTAGGCAGTTTGTTTAGTATATATTTTGTATCTTGTAGGTATTCCTCTTTAAAGCACAGTCCTTGGTTTGCGTTCCCCACAACGCTTTCTGTGTGATGATTCCAGTTTAAAGTTGTTGGTAACTGTAATCCTGAGGTATTTAGTTGAATCGACAACCTATAAATTCGTGTCATTTATCGTGCAAACGAAATTTTCGGTACTCATGTGAAGGATCTCACACATTTTATTGTTTAGCGCCAACTTCTACTTTTCGCACCATACAGGTATCTTGCCTAAATCATTTCGTAATTCGTTTTGATCTCCTGAGGACGTTAATGGATGTTAATAGATAGCATATTTTGCAGACAGTCTAACGGCTGTTCAAATTATGTCATAAATCGTTTATATAGAGGGCTCGTACACTCGATGATTCCCCACTAATTACCATGAATTGTGACCTTTGCCAGGAAGTCATAAATCGAGTTGCACAGCTGACATGATAAATCCTAGGCACACAATTTGATTAGAAACGGCTTGTGAAAAATGTTGTGCAAAGCCTTCTGGAAATGAAGCAGTATGCAATCTGCTTGAGTTTCGATATCGACAACACTCATTACTTGGTGCGAATGAAGAGAAGAATATTATTTTCTGAATCCACTGTGGTTGTGTGTCAATAGGTCAGATGTTACCTTCGAGGTATTTAATATTATTGGAATACAGTTTAATAAATTTTAACTCTCTTTGTTTTCCTACTTTTTACGAATATCAGTCGACACTGGTAGGTTAATTGCCGCTGGTGTTAAACATTGTAGTTCATTTTCAATAACAGACCTTCACGACGCAGTCTTGTTGGAGACATTGGTTAATATTACTTGGTAGGCTAAATCGCTTGTGCTTGTGGTGCAGTTGAAGGGAACGACCGACTACAGGCAACACCACGGGCGATGTGGACAGCAATTTGTCGTTCGTTTTGGAGGCGTTTACGAGAGGTTTCCGCGAGACGTGTAAAAGTTTTACTTGATAGATGTCTGGCTCCAGTGTTGGATGGAGCCGATTTCGTATTTACAGAAAGTTGAAGTCGTTTACTGTCATGACTACTATGCAGTTCACACGTAAGTGACTAGCAGAAGATTCATCGAACCACCTTTGGACTATTTCTGTGCGAATTTTTGATTCTTTCCAGGCGAGCTCTGATTTATTTTATTATGATGATCATTTCTCCCTACAGAGGTGGGCGCCAACCATATTTTGGCACCTGGAGGAGAAATATTGTGATTGAAATTTCGTGAAAAGATCTAGCCACATCAAAAATCGTCTTTGTTTCAATGATTGCCACTCCAATTTGCCCATCATATCCGTGCTAATGCAAAACGCAGACCAAAAGATGTCTATTGAATCGACGTTGTCTGGCGTAAATGGTGAGGAATTTTGCCTCGGCATTGTTTCTAATGACACACCACCGTAGAGAGGTCACTAGCGCACGCGTTTATGATGCCTCTCGACTCGGAGGTATGTCGATTCGAATCCTGGTGGTGGAAAATGTTCAGTGCCAGTATTTAGCTGGCAAGGAGAGGAGAGGTGGAGATGTGAATTTCCTGATCACCAGTTTTTGCGCCGAAGTGCCGGATTAAATTCCAAAACTCTCCGCAGTGTCTCAGAAAGTGGGGGCATGTGATTCTCTTAATGGTGGTCCGTCCATCGAATGGGTACGTCGAAGCTTTGCGGCCCACTTGATGCTCTTTGAAAGTAGTAGGCTGTGTGTTCACCCTCTCCATTCCCTTCACCCACAGCTACACAAATCAAAGACTACACTACATAAGTACTCGTAACACAGATACACACTTCGCACCTCTTAACAGTTTGGAGGAAGACGACGGCGAACCACCTCCACTAGGACTTTGACTGTAACGACGATGTAGGCTTCCTGCATCTGCGCCTCAACACCCTGTCCCTGAGTGTGGCACTATTTTGAGTTAAGTTTTTTATGGTAATGGCAGAAGCTGTGCTATTTAATGTGTTTTTTGTCGCATTAAATTTCCTCAGATAACAACATTCCGTACATGGTATTCTTCACGAGACTTCTCCGCGTCTTTTGGTATTGTAGATACTTGTTGTTGTTGTTGGTTGTTGTTGTTGTTGTTGTTGTGGTCTTCAGTCCTGAGACTCGTTTGATGCTGCTCTCCATGCTACTCTATCCTGTGCAAGCTTCTTCATCTCCCAGTACCTACTGCAGCCTACATCCTTCTGAATCTGGTTAATGTACTCAGCTCTTGGTCTCCCTCTACGATTTTTACCCTCCACGATGCCCTCCAATACTAAATTTCTTCTGTAGCACCACCCTTCGAAAGCTTCTATTCTCTTCTTGTCCAAACTTGTTATCGTCCATGTTTCACTTCCATACATGGCTACACTCCATACAAATACTTTCAGAAACGACTTCCTGACAAATCTATACTCGATGTTAACAAATTTCTCTTCTTCAGAAATGCTTTATTTGCCATTGCTAGTCTACATTTTATATCCTCTCTACTTCGACCATCATCAGTTATTTTGCTCCCCAAATAGCAAATCTCCTTTACTACTTTAAGTGTCTCATTTCCTAATCTAATTCCCTCAGCATCACCCGGCCTAATTCGACTACATTCCATTATCCTCGTTTTGCTTTTCTTGATGTTCTCTTATATCCTCCTTTCAAGACACTATCCATTCCGTTCAACTGCTCTTCTAAGTCCTTTGCTGTCTGTGACAGATACTTAAGAATACTTTTTTAAGCAACATAAATAAACCAAGGAAATGAGTCTGGGTCATGAGCTCTGAATAGCAGATAACGGAGAACATATTCCAGGCTACTACAACCGTCAAGTCGCAGCGTATCAACGCAAGGTCGGAACAAGCAAAATGTGCCTTTAACCGAGCTTTGTTAGCCCTCGTCGCTTATCACATTTTTTTTGCTTCTGGCAATGGTTTCGGTATGTGATAAATCTCAATAACCGTGGTTAACATAAACTGCAGGTCCTGCAACAAGTGGCCGGGTAACAGTTCACAGCTCGAAAGAAGACATCGGAACGCCACCTGCTACAGAACCACGGCTAGCGAAGAAACCCTCAGGTTGAGGACACGCTTACCTTTTAGTCCACACGTCTTCTCGATCCCGATGCGACAAACCTTCAGATCGTCCACGGCTCGCTACGTGTTACCGCAGCAGGCCGCCTACCGCGCCTGTCGGGCATCTAGCCCTGCTTTCTATCGCCCGCCTTTCTCCAGCCCAGGACTGGAATCCCAACGGCTGCCGCCTCCTTTCCTTCCGCCGAAGGCAGTCGGACGGCCGCGCGCTCCAGGCTGCGTTCTGCACTAGTAGCACCTGATACGCTGGACATCGTGTCGGGCACACACTGCGCAGAGATTGGGAGCGATCAGAGGTTGTGTCTACTAGAGGCCTGCGTAACCGAGTAAGCGAGCACAAAATACGTGATGGCGCGAGCACACCCTAACTGGATAGGCTGCCCGCACTAGTTCTTGTGACCGAGCATAGAAGCCGTGACCGAATACGCAGCACGTAACTTCAAACACATTACACGTGTCATTATCCGTGTGAGACTGCAGCCAGTACGGTCTTCTCATTTGTGGTTTGTCTGTCTCTGTAATCATGCAGCGCGAGGAAGCCAGTGCAGTTAAGACGTAAGACTGAAACCATTGTTTACACATTGAAGGAACGGGAAGGGCCAAAAAGCCAAGTATGGAGCATATTTTTGTTGGTTGTAGACGAAAACAGTGCGTCTACTGGGTATGTATCGTGCATAAACTGCTCCACATTATTGTGTTTCCAATCGGGAACCACTCATTTAAAGGAACACAGTTGCAATAAACCTCACAAAGTTACAGCCCCTTCAGGAATACCGGCAGTAATAAAAAATAGTATTACAGCAAAGTCTATTGCAATGTGTGCTAAAGATATGAGACCTTTTAATGCTGTTTCTGGTGAAGGTTTCAGAGAACGAGGCCAAGAATTAATACATCTAGGTGCGCATTATGGAGAAGTTAACGTGGCAGTGGCCGTGCGGTTAAAGGCGCTGCAGTCTGGAACCGCAAGACCGCTACGGTCGCAGGTTCGAATCCTGCCTCGGGCATGGATGTGTGTGATGTCCTTAGGTTAGTTAGGTTTAACTAGTTCCAAGTTCTAGGGGACTAATAACCTCAGCAGTTGAGTCCCATAGTGCTCAGAGCCATTTGAACCATTTTAACGTGGCAGATGTCATGCCACATCCCTCTACTATAAGCAGACATGTCAAAGAACAAGCTGATGCAATACGAAACAGCATAATGCCTTCTGTTATTGAGGAAGTTATTAATAAAACATGTGCTGCGACAGTTGATATGTGGACTGCTTCGCATAAGCAGGTGCACTATTTGACGCTTACAACACATTACATTAACACAGATTGGTCTCTTGTGATCAATGTTTTATGTACAACAAAATTCCCGGACGTTAGGAAGACGGGAGTAAATATTATAAAATAAAGTGTTCTATGAATTTAGCTGTGTTACGTACCTGTTCTTGGAAACGTTAGTTTTGTATTGAGAGAGAGAGAGAGAGAGAGAGAGAGAGAGAGAGAGAGAGAGAGAGAGAGAGAGGCGTTGGATTCGTACTGCACAGTGCAGCGAGCCGGGGCGAGGCGAGGTGAGACGTCAGCGGTGACCGGCCATGCTCGGTTATCCGCGTGTCCGGAACCCGGACAACAGACATGGGGCGAGTACGTGGCCGAGCCGAGCCATGTGGGGCAGGACACGAGCAGCTCGGTCCTCCCGTCAACAGGCGAGCCGTGACCGGTCAAACATTGACAGTTGCAGCACTCTAATCTACATCACTATAGACCGCTGTTGCGCGCACTGCAAAATGTTTGTCGCTCCATTAAAAGACCATGTTTGTCGTTTGCGAGCGTTGTAGGTGGTATAAAACTAGTGTCATGTGACACTCTACCACTAACCTACGTCATGGCAGTGAAATGGTTTTCCCGCGTCCGGCCATCCTGATTTAGGTTTTCCCTGATTTACCTAAATCGCTCCAGGCAAATGCCGGGGTGGTTCCTTTGAAAGGGCACGGCCGACTTCCTTCCCCGTCCTTCCCTAATCCGATGAGACCGATGACCTCGCTGTCTGGTCTCCTTCCCCAAACAACCAACCAACCAGTGAAATGGTTTCTCTCTTCCAGTGGGACGTATGGAGGCAGCGCTGTAAGATGAGACGACGTGGAAACGTGACAGAAAGGCCGAAATGAGCTGTCATGTTGGAACGCGCCAATGACCACTTCTGTGATTGAAGTTTCCCAGTTTTTTTATGATCGAGACGGACTGTCCAACGCGTGTACAAGAGATGGTGTGCCCTTCGCAACCATGTAGCACTGCGTAACAACAATGGTCGCAAAAATATCATAACCAACAGGAAACAGAGACAAGTGTCAAGCCTCGACAATGACAGTCGATTCCAAATCAGATAGATATTGCTACTACCAGTGAGTGTAGGTCTACTACTGTGCCAACGAAAATAAAGAACGAAAGTGCGTCCAATCGACATTTGGAGTCAGGTACGTAGCAAAAGGTCATTGGTAACAATGGCACATAAAACTGCACGTCTCCAGTGGATCGAACAACACAAATCGGACGGTGGTGGACTGAACGTGTTTGGGGTGGCCAGACGAATCACGAGTTTTCCGCCATTTGAAATGATGGAAGGCGTCCAGAGCACAGACGGCACGATGAGGTGTTTAAACCGCATTGTCTAGAGGGTGTAGTACAGGCCAGAAGAGCTCCTGTGATATTTTGAGAGTGTTTATCGTTCCATGACTTGGGCCCACTGTTTCATGTTATCGTGAACATGGACAACGATCAAGACACACAGTAATAAAAGCATTAGCTGCCAGTGGACATCGAGTTATATCAATCGGGCAAGTTTGAAACTTTTTGCCAGACTGGAATTAAAACTCGAGTCTCCTGTTTACTAGCCATATGTGCTGACGACTATGGCATCCCCACACGGTGGTCACCACAACCGCGAGGACTGACATAGCCCGCCTCCCCTCAGACCCAAATTATCAACTTATAATATACACTGCTGACGTAGTACGCCTGCTAATTACCCTCATTACTCGCTGCATGTCCGAAAGAGCAGACATCACATATATAATGAAGGCAATCTCGGACAATGGCACACCAAGCTCGGCGAAATGCCGCGAGCAATGAGGCTAATCGGTAAGGGGCACTACATCAGTAGTGTGTGGTAGAAGCTGGCAATTTGTGTAAGACAGGAGGCGTGCAAGGGTAGTCTTTGCGGTTGCGGTGTCAGTAGTGTCAGGCTGGCGTAGTGATCTGCGCATCTGCCTAGTAAGAGCTTCGAATCCCGGTGCGAAACAAACTTTCAACGAAATGAACACCCTTAGCTGCTTACAGGCGTTGACATACGTCAACGGGGACAGATGAAAATGTGTGCCCCGACCGGGACTCGAACCCGGAATCTCCTGCGTACATCGCAGACGCTCTATCCATCTGAGCCACCGAGGACACAGAGGATGGCGCGACTGCAGGGATTTCTCTCTGGCACGCCTACCGCGAAACCCACATTCTCAACGTATTGTCCCGCACTACATTCGCAGTGCCCCCGCCCATTATACTCATTACTCGCGGCGCACTGCCGATTCCCGTAAGAGTTCGCGTACTGTTTGTGCATTCGCACAGAAGAAGAAGATGGTCAAGTGGCCGGTGAGCCATATATATATATATATATATATATATATATATATATACTAATGTAGTGCGGGACAATACGTTGAGCCGGCCGGAGTGGCCGAGCGGTTCTAGGCGCTGCAGTCTGGAACCGCGCTACCACTACGGTCGCAGGTTCGAATCCTGCCTCGGGCATGGATGTTTGTGATGTCCTTAGGTTAGTTAGGTTTAAGTACTTCTAAGTTCTAGGGGACTGATGACACTGATGACCTCAGAAGTTAAGTCCCATAGTGCTCATAGCCATTTGAGCCAATACGTTGAGAATATGGGTTTCGCGGGAGGCGTGCCAGAGAGAAATCCGTGCAGTCGCGCTATCCTGTGTCCTCGGTGGCCCAGATGGATAGAGCGTCTCCATGTAAGCAGGAGATCCCGGGTTCGAGTCCCGGTCGGGGCACACATTTTCATCTGTCCCCGTTGACGTATGTCAACGCCTGTAAGCAGCTAAGGGTGATCATTTCGTTGTAATTTCATTCTAACGAGCTGCATGGTCACCGATGGTATCTGTTATTTCGGACATGTCCGAAAGAACAGGTACCATCTTAGTATATAAACAGACTTTTACCTTCCCCAGTGATATAAATCAATACCCACTGGCAGCTAAATTTTCAAAATCCTTTGTGTCTTGATTCATTGTGGCTTGAGAATCAAAATGGAGCCTATTCTTTCGTACCTGTCCAAAAGAACATATTCAAATGGTTCAAAGCAGTATGGGACTTAACATCTGAGGCATCACTCCCCTAGACTTAGAACTATTTAAACCTAACTAACCTAAGGACATCACACACACATCCATTCCCGAGGCAGGATTCGAACCTGTGACCGTTGCAGCAGCGCGGTTCCGAACTGACGGGCCTAGAACCGCTCGGTTACAGCGGCCGGCTTCAAAAGAACAGACACTACTTATATGAACGAGGATATTTATTGCTTCAACATCTTCGATGACCAAGTGTCACCTTTCATGTAGTAGAAATGACACTTTCAAGTGTAAATACGGCTAGAGATGGCATCCATACGACATAAAGATGTAACAGCTATGATCTATCGGTAAAATAGATGTTCGACAAGTGTTATCCTTCATTCTACTTCATCTGTTCAGAATGCGGTGGACAATTCCATTTGGGAGGGGCGAACAACAGCCGTGTTCGCAGATGCACACATACGTCCCTGCTTTGAGGAGCAGTCAGACAGCGTATCACACCTCGATGGACGTGCTAATCAACCGATCTTCATACACAGAAAATGTCTGCGACCAGGTGGAACACTTTGTGAAAGAAACTTAGCAATGTAGTATCCTCTCGGTCTGGTAACTCTACAGAGCCGGATGATCAATGAGTGGTTTCAGCTGTATATGGCATGCCGGAAGAAATTGGTGGACACCCTTTCTCACCAAATCGAGGCCAGTATAGATGCAGACAGTGTCACACGGTATTATAGTGATGTCTTGTCAGGAGGGGTAATATTTTCCAGAGTGTGTTCACATAGCGTAAACTCGACGACAACCACCAACATCCATTTAGATCCACTCACGCATGAAGGCCCAGTACAGACGTCTCGTTGCATTATGGATTTCAGCGTCGCCCATCCATTTTGCTCCTGCAGATTTTCTAATCCTACCTACCTTTCTGCCAGTAGTACTTTCTTAACACAGCATTTCGTGGCCGCCGATGTATGTTAGCCCTCTTTTGTAGTCCCCTCAGGCAGCTTCCGGCTGCAGGGTGAAGGGGTTTTTCCCTAATCCTTCTAAATGGATGGTCGTCGAAGCTGACAAGGCGGGTTTGAAGGGCGGGTGTTCCCCAGCACGGCCCGTGTCTCCAGCGTCCGTTGCAGAAAAGGTTGTTAATGGCCTGCTAGGAGGCAGCACCTTACCTGAGCACGACTAAAAAGTGGCCAGTGAGAATGCCTGCATTCTGCTCCTGGTTGTGATCGGCTGAAGAGCGTTCATATTTAATAATTTCGTGGAGCGCTTGGGCGCTTGCGAAATCGGATTCGGTCGGAGATGGTGTTTTCATTGTATATATCAGAAGTCGTGAGTACGTGACCTCTCGTGATCAACTTAATTACTTAGAGCAGTAAAGAAGAGAGAGAAAATTCGAATTGCGTTCCCGGGCGTGAGGATGGACTTTTTTGGTAGACATCAGAGTAAAGCGTGAAGACATTGGTTAGCTGGAGGTGGTGTAGGATATAAGTGACTGAATTGGCAGTAAATTTTATTTCTAACACTACGGAGGTTGGAGAGTGATGTTGTGGTATCACTTCTTCCCTGATGACTTTAAACCGTGATCGTGTTTGTTGTCCAGAATGAGATTTTCACTCTGCAGTGGAGTGTGCACTGACATGAAACTTCCTGGCAGATTAAAACTGTGTGCCATACCGATACTCGAACTCGGGACCTTTGCCTTTCGCGGGCAAGTGCTCTACCAACTGAGCTACCCAAGCACGACTCACGCCCCGTCCTCATAGCTTTACTTCTGCCAGTACCTCGTCTCCTACCTTCCAAACGTAACAGAAGCTCTCCTGCGAAGGTAGGAGACCGGGTACTGGCAGAAGTAAAGCTGTGAGGACGGGGCGTGAGTCGTGCTTGGGTAACTCAGTTGGTAGAGCACTTGCCCGCGAAAGGCAAAGGTCCCGAGTTCGAGTCTCGGTCCGGCACACAGTTTCAATCTGCCAGGAAGTTTCATATTTGTTGTTGTTGTAGTAATAATCAACTGCAATTGCTAATAGTCTGTTGAAGGTTGTGTATTGAACTGTTGGCGGCGAATATATTCCAGTCCAGTAGTCGGACCTAGGAATCTCTCCTGGAAGTAGTTTCTCGTACATAGCTAGAGAGGTTTTCATGTTTAACTTTTGCGTTGTAAAGTTTAACCTTGTCTTGCGGACTACTCTGAGGCTGGCGACCCTATTGGTACAGATTTGCCAATCCACCAGTGCAGAGAATTAATCTAGGCCCGCCAATAAACGTGTCCAATACAGTCTCTGCAGCGGCACGTGGCTTAATTAGTCCCGCGCGTCGCACACCGCCAAGAGATCCTGGGTTCTGGCAGTGGTTGCGTGTGACTTCCCGTGCCGCCACGTAAATTTTGAGGGTGAAATGAAAGGACACATCACTTCACCTCGTAGTTTGTTCTCTTGGAATCGAGCAGAGTTGCACTTTTTTCATTGCAGCCGTTGTTGCGTCTTCCACACCAATCTGTTCTCTGGTTATTTGTTTATTTTATGCCCCGTCTAAAAGTAAATGTCTATATGAGAACGTATTGGAGCAAATGTCATCCTGCCAGCATCTTGCATGTAACATAACCAACGAGTAAGACAAAGACGTAATTAAAAATATTGCTGCACTGTCGTAAGTATCTGCAGGGTGGTCAGAAGCCGTCTGAGAAGCTTGTAAGGGTTTTCCAGGACAGGTGGGCTGAGAAATAACTGTTGCGGAAGAAATTCGATACGTTGCGCCGTTTCCGTGTTAATTAGCATTGAAGTTAGCCAATCAGGTCGCTGGGCCGCAAATTCAAGCACTTCTACGAGCTGAAATGCGGAGACATTTGTATGTAATAAATTTCCTTTACTTTACGTCTGTGGGCACAGACTTTTTTTTTTTTGTCGTCAGACAAGACTAGAAATCTACTCTGTAGATATCAGCATGGGTTTTGAAAAAGACGATCGTGTGAAACCCAGCTCGCGCTGTTTGTCCACGAAACTCAGAGGGCCATAGACACGGGTTCCCAGGTAGATGCCGTGTTTCTTGACTTCCGCAAGGCGTTCGATACAGTTCCCCACAGTCGATTAATGAACAAAGTAAGAGCATGTGGACTATCAGACCAATTATGTGATTGGATTGAAGAGTTCCTAGATAACAGAACGCAGCATGTCATTCCTAATGGTGAGAAGTCTTCCGAAGTAAGAGTGATTTCAGGTGTGGCGCAGGGGAGTGTCGTAGGACGGTTGCTA
The DNA here is from genome assembly GCF_021461395.2 of Schistocerca americana. NCBI lineage: Eukaryota > Metazoa > Arthropoda > Insecta > Orthoptera > Acrididae > Schistocerca > Schistocerca americana. Next base: position 159,874,791 of record NC_060127.1, on the reverse strand, counting down.
TTCACATTGTACATAAATGACCTTGTGGATGACATCGGAAGTTCACTGAGGCTTTTTGCGGATGATGCTGTGGCATATCGAGAGGTTGTAACAATGGAAAATTGTACTGAAATGCAGGAGGATCTGCAGCGAATTGACGCATGGTGCAGGGAATGGCAATTGAATCTCAATGTAGACAAGTGTAATGTGCTGCGAACACATAGAAAGAAAGATCCCTTATCATTTAGCTACAATATAGCAGGTCAGCAACTGGAAGCAGTTAATTCTATAAATTATCTGGGAGTAGGCATTAGGAGTGATTTAAAATGGAATGATCATATAAAGTTGATTGTCGGTAAAGCAGATGCCAGACTGAGATTCATTGGAAGAATCCTAAGGAAATGCAATCCGAAAACAAAGGAAGTAGGTTACAGTACGCTTGTTCGCCCACTGCTTGAATAGTGCTCAGCAGTGTGGGATCCGTACCAGATAGGGTTGATAGAAGAGATAGAGAAGATCCAACGGAGAGCAGCGCGGTTCGTTACACGATCATTTAGTAATCGCGAAAGCGTTACGGAGATGATAGATAGACTCCAGCGAAAGACTCTGCAGGAGAGACGCTCAGTAGCTCGGTACGGGCTTTTGTTGAAGTTTCGAGAACATACCTCCACCGAGGAGTCAAGCAGAATATTGCTCCCACCTACGTATATCTCGCGAAGAGACCATGAGGATAAAATCAGAGAGATTAGAGCCCACACAGAGGCATACCGACAATCCTCCTTTCCACGAACAATACGAGACTGGAATAGAAGGGAGAACCGATAGAGGTACTCAAGGACTGAGCGAGGTGGCGCAGTGGTTAGACACTGTTGTCTTTCAGCAGCCCTAGAGTAGAGATGTCGGTCGATCACGATACACTTGCGAGTTCAGGTAACCCCAAAGCCAATAATCGCACGGATTGAGGTCTGAGGACCTGGGAGGCCAAGCATGATGAAAGTGGCGGCTGAGCACACGATCATCACCAAACGACGCGCGTAAGAGATCTTCCACGCGTCTAGCAATACTTTTTTTTTTTAGTTCTAATAAAACTCCATGTCATTCCAAGCATGTGTGTCAATTTTTACCTCTCTATCTACATTATTCCGTGGTTTATTAAGTTTTCAAATTTATACTGACTTTTTGATCACCCGGTATACAGAGAAGAAACAGGAAAACAATAGAGTTAGGCACGCAACATAAGAAAACGAAGTAAAGTGTAAGGCGCTCTATGCTAGATGAAAGTATCAACAAACTATATAACGGAGGCGTTCAGTGGTTAAAGTAAAACATTGTCAAACAAGTAGGCATTGGGCACGAAATTGTTTCAGGAGGTAGACAATCTGCTAGAGTGTAGTTATGTTTTCCCATATTTTGTTGCAGATCTGAAGACGGTCATTAGATACCGAAACCGGTATTCTCGTGACAAAAAAAGATTTTTGACTACAGACTTAAAGTAAAGGAAATTATTCTATTTTCGGATCACTGTTTTATTCGCGCCCATGTCGCAGCTTGTGAAACATATGTATATGTCTGTGGCGTACCACTTCCTCGGGTGCTAATTGCCAGATAGTGTGCCTCTTTTGGACTTGAGAAATTTGAGGCAGATGAGCAAAAGCTACATTCGTTCTGTTTGGTGAAACCAAAGAAAGAACGCGTTTGGCGATACCCTCCATGGCAGGCTGCTTGAATTTACGTGCGGGACGATCTGACTTGCTAACTTCAATCCTAATTAACTCGCGAACGGCGCAGCGTATCGAATTTTATTCTTAATAATTGTTTCTTAGCACAACCTACCCTGCAGCACGCCTTTACAAAATCCTCAGATTGTTTATGACGTTCCTGTGTACTATGTGATCAAAAGTATCCGGACACCTGACTGAAAATGACTTAAAAGTTCTTGGCGGCCTCCATCGGTAATGCTGGAATTCAGCATAGTGTTGGCCCACCCTTAGCATGGATAACAGCTTCCGCTTCGCAGGCATACGTTCAATCAGGTGCTGGAAGGTTTCTTGGGGAATTGCAGTCCATTCTTCACGGACAGCTGCACTGGGGAGAGGTATCGATGTTCGCCGGTGAGGCCTGGCACGGAGTTGGCGTTCCAGAACATCCCAAAGGTCTTGTGTATGACTTAGGTCAGGACTGTCTGCAGTCCATTACAGGGATGTTACTGTCGTGTAACCACTCCGCCACAGGCCGTGCATTATGAACAGGTGCTCGGTCGTGTTCAAAGATGCAACACTGGGAAGGAAGAAGGTGCTTAAAACATCACTGTAGGCTTGTACTGTGATAGTGCTACGCAAAACAACAACAGGTGCAAGTCCCCTCGGTGAAAAACACGACCACACCGTAACACCATCGCCTCCGAATTTTACTGTTTGCACTACACACGCTGGCAGATGACGTTCCCCGGGCATTCGCCATACCCACACCCTGCCTTCGGATCGCCACATTGTGTACCATGATTCGTCACTCTACACAACGTTTTTCCACTGTTCAGTCGTCCAACTTTTACGCTTCTTACACCAAGCGAGGCGTCGTTGGGCATTTACCGGCGTGATAAGTGGCTTATGAGCAGCCGCTTGACCATGAAATTCAGGTTTTCTCACTTCTTGCCTAAATGTCATAGTACTTGCAGTGGATTCTAATGCAGTTTAGAATTCCTGTGTGATGGTCTGGATAGATATGTGCCTGTTACACATTACGGCCCTCTTCAACTGTTGGCTGTCTCTGTCAGTCAACAGACGAGGTTGGCCTGAACGCTTTTGTGCCGTACGAGTCCCTGCACGTTTCCACTTTACTGTCGAAAACAGCGGACCTATGGATGTTTAGGAGTGTGGAAATCTCCCCTACAGACGTATGATACAAGTGACACTCAATCACCTGACCACGTTCGAAGTCCTTGAGTTCCGCGGAGCGCCCCATTCTGCTCTCTCACGATGTCTAATGACTACTGGGGTCGCTGATATGGAGTACCTGACAGTAGGTGGCAGCACAATGCATCTAATTTGATTTTTTTTTTTTTTTTTTTTTTTTTTTTTTTTTTTTGGGGGGGGGGGGGTGTCGAGATAGATTTGAACACATAATGTATGTTAATGAACTGATAACCCGGATCACGGTGCGCAGTCTCATTTGCAAGTTTCGTATGTAATGGCTTTTGGGAGCAACAAAAAATTTATTTTCATTACATGGTGTCTCGGATGGAGGTATACACAAACAAATCCTTAGAACGAAAGAACCCGACAGTTTATGTTGTTGGGTAAATACACAATCGATAGAGATACTGCCCAAAATGTCATTCTCGCCACGTAATGAGCAGGTCTGAGTCGGATGGCCCCAGCGTCAGGGCACACCGATACCGACGCTTTGGCGAACTACGCAGTGTCACAGGTGCCTCCCAACGTAGTTTTCCAGCGTAATGGTTGGATCGAAAGGGGAGGTCCAATTGCCTGGCCTCCTCGGTCTCCCAGTTATGACTATGTTGCACTTCAGTTCGTGGGTGTTTATCAAGGACATTGTTTACAGAAATAAGGTTCCAGATCTGGTAGATTGAGACACAACCGATCTGCGCTGCAGTAGAGGCCATAACACCTGTCATACTTTTGAACGTGTGGTAGGAAGTTGAATAGCGTTTCGAAATCTGTCAAGCTACGAACGGTGCCCACATTGAACTGCACCAAAATCCATGAAAACGTTTCGGCTCATGTGTACGATATCGAACAAATACACTTACAAACCTTAATAGATACTGAAAACGTGTGGTATATGTTTTCGTATACCTCTAGCTCGGATAGCCTGTATTGCATATAATGATTGTCTGGCGGAACTAAACGTGAGAGTAAGCGTCGTGGGCTTGCTTGGGAGCTCAGTTGATAGAATCCTTGCTCGTTATGCAAAGGCGCCGAGCTCGAGTTTCAGTTCTGATTTGCCAGGAAGTTTGATATCAGCACACACCCCGCCACAGAGCGAAAAAATTCCTTCTGAAATTATTGACCGAATTTTAAAAATTTATACATCTGTACATTGCAAACCATCTTGAAGTGCATGACACAGGGTACGTCCCATTGCACCAGTTACCAGAATTTCATCCCGTTACGTTCACGTAAGGAGTGCGGGAAGAACAATTGTTTGAATGCCTCTTCGCTTGCATTAATTATTCTAAACTTGTCTTCACGGTCCGTATCTCAGCGATACGTAGCGGGTTGCAGTATCTTCCTACAGCCATCGTTTAAAGCCAGTTCTTGAAATTTTGTTAACAGATTTAGTCGTGATAGCTTACGTCGGTCTTCAAGAGTCTGCTAGTGCAGTTCCTTCAGTATCACCCACGGACTGAACAAACCTATGGCCAATCGTGCTACCTGCTCTGTATTCGTTCAATATCCGCTGTTAGTCCTATTTGATACGGGTCCCACACACTTAAGCAGTATTATAGAATGGCCAGTACGAGTGGTTTGTAAGCAATAAACTTTAGACTGTCTTCTACTAGTAAACCGAAGTCTACCACTTGCTTTGCCCACGACCGAGCCTACATGGTGATTCCATTTCATATTCCTACAAAATGTTACACCCAGACATTTGTATGAATGGGGCGATTCCAGCAGTGGCTCATTGTAGTCATAGGCTAGGCCTACTACGCTTTTTCGTTTTGTGAAGTGCACAATTTTACATTTCTGAACATTTAAAGCAACTTACCAATCTCTGGACCACTTCCAAATCGATGATGTGACTGAATATTTCTTTTAGATAGTACTTCATTATAGATAACTGCATCATCTACAAAAAATCTTTGGTTGCTGTTAATATTGTCTGCTAGGTCATTAATATACAACATGAACAGGAAAGGTTCCAACACACTTTACTAGGGCACACCCGAACTTACTTCTACATCTGACAATGACTCTCCATTCAAGATAACATACTGTGTGCTTCCTATCAAAAAGTCATCAATCCAGCCACAGATTTCATTTGAAACCCCACATGATCGTACTTTTGACAATAAGCGTAGGCGCGGTACTGAGTCAAATGCTTTTCGGAAATCAAGACACACTGCATCTGCCTGGCTGTCTTGATCCAAAACTTTCAGTTTGTCACGTGAGAGGAGTGCAAGTTCGTTTTCAAGTTATCGACGTTTACGGAATCCTTGCTGGTTGGCATTGAGGAGGTCATTCTGTTCAAAATACCTCATTATGTTTGAACTCAGAAGATGTTCTAAGATTCTACAACAAATGGATGTCAAGGATATTGGAGCGTAGATTTGTGGATCGCCTCTTGCAGAAGATGTTACATCTGTATATGTTACTTCTATTTCTTCCAACTACAGGGCACGTTTTTTTTTTTTTTTTTTGTTCGAGTGATGTACAATAGATTATAGTTAGGTGAGAAGTAACTCAGCCGCAAACCGCAAAGTCAGTATAGAATCTCACAGGGATTTCTTCACAGTGGCTGTATGCCGTGGAGGTTCCCTCCCATTGTGAATTGTTTTGCTGCGTACATATCTGTTCAGTACATGGTCAACTATTCTTATTAAACTTTAGCCAGAGTTGCTCTACATGCTCCTGCCCTGTGCTGAAAGTTCAAAGTTCTTCATTTAGATATGATACTACTGATTTTTTACCTCGTTTACTGAGCATATGTATCGTTTTGCTTGTTTTAGTTGCCTTTTGTACTGTGGTAATCATTGGTGCCACAACCGCGTCATGATTACTGATACCAATTCGATGTGGACATCGTCAAACGGGTCGGGTCTATTTGCTGCTATTATAGCCTACATATTTCCATCATGAGTGGGATTCCGAACTGTCTGTTCTACGTCGTTTTCAGAGAAGGCGTCTAGTAATGTTTCGGAGGATGTCTCATCATGCCCACCATTAACAAAACTATAATTTTCCCAATTAATTGTTGGACGATTAAATCTCCACCGATGACTACAGTATGATCGGAGAACTTACGTACAAGCGGACTGAGGTTTTATCTAAAGTTTTTGGTTACGTCAGGAGATGAGTCTGATCATCTATTCATGAAGGAAGGTATTATATTTTGCTAAAGGTTTTACACAGTAAGTATTCAAGATAGAAACTGTGTACATATCCTGCGGCTGTGTAAGTCAAGGCGCGCAAATTACCCAAGCTATATTCGTCCAGTCTTGCGTAATGAGAGGTCCAGGCGACTTCCAACAAACCTTACACATAATTTCAAACCTCTTCTAGAGTACTTCCAGCTTACATGCTTAATGTCAAATACTTCCCACATTTGTGTTCAGACGTTTACCGATCTTTTATATATGAGAATTACGTTTTTAAAGAATCAGAGGCGGGAGCTTTACTGGTTCTTCATAAAAAGAAAGTGAAATAAAATTTTAAAAGGTGTATGGATATCCTGTGATATTGCTTGCGTCACAGTGGTTACATGCAAAAGATAAAAACCTTATTATGCAAGTACAAAAGGTTGAAACGAACCACTTCATACCTATACAAGGTCGCAGCGAAGTAGATGAAAATCTGAAATGACTCCGATGGGAAAGAAATTAACGTGTTACCAGTAAGGGCAAAAAAACACATAACAAGGTTAATTTAAAAAAAGATGCAACGTTCCTGTTATCCGTTGTTGGTAGCTTTCGCGGCGTGGCGCGAAGTCAGTTCGCTGTCGGAGCTCCAAAATGCGTGCACTCTCGATGGTGTGCTGTACGCGAGACAATTTAGGCGATGCACTGCTCCGTCCATTTAGGCGGGATTGTTTGTCGGTGGCCTCGGATTAGTTCTCTGCTGCGCTACACTATCTAATCAGTCTGAACAAGGGTCGCGAAACAGGGTTAAACTTCTCACTACCAGCAAGTCAGTAACTACTCTCAGGCAGATTCCAACATTGGACCAGTCGATTGGAACGTGGCTCCTAGTAACCTCTGGCGATAATCACCACAACAAAGTAACAAGACTATAGTACAGACGACAAGCAAAGACAAACGTTGAAATTTCCATCTACGCAAATGGTATTTATTTGTTACGAATAGAAAAACAAACGTTGCTGGTGTATTATTCTACAATATTTATCTTAAAAACTGGTTTCTTCGGCTGTTACGTCATTTTCAGGCGTAAAGAGTGCAATCACGGAGCATCTCAGTTGGTTTCCAAAAATTTCAGTTTTTATTGTTTGGTTTAGGACAAAAACGACAGAGATTATTCCATTACAAATGGGGTTTAAAACTATCTAGCCAACATTAATATATATGATAGTCAAACAGTGAGCTGCATCACAAATTAAAACATTTGTTCTGAGAACAAAAAATAAGTTGAACTGCTACAGTAATGTGTTTGGTGACATGTTCCAGTGGGTTGACTCAACAAGATGGTCTTGACCGTAACAGGGAAATTTGTACAGTTGAGTCAAAACAGCTAAGTGCAACAACGGTAATTAAACGAAGCAAAATTTTTTAACAGTGCGATTGTAACTACGGTAAGTAGAAAGGAGGGGTAATTCACACAGTGGTCTGTATGAGTTTATTAACAGTATGTGCAGTTAAAACTGGCGAGTAAGTGAGCTATCTCTGACCATCCAGTATTAATCGTAAGAAAGTGTACATCATTATGTTCATTAATTTTCATTATTTCAAAGTAGCTCATATTCCTCCTATTGTGCATGTTATGTAAAACTTCACGTTGCATTTTAAAACTACGAATTTCTTTAAGAAAAAATATTTTAGGCTTAGCCTCTCTGAATGTGGCCAGAAAGCTTAAATTCAAAAACTCCAAAATATTATATGTGCACAACATTGTTAGACATTTATTCCAATTGGCGAAGACTGCACGTCAGCTTTGGAAAAGAGCGGAATATACAAAATCCTATAAATTTTGGCAAATTCTGTATGGGCTTCAAGTAACACCACAGATACTACTTGGAGACACTGTATTCTTGCACAACTGCATCAATGGGGCTTTCGTGGCCGCCTCCCCATTTTCATTCGGTCTTTCCTGTCTCAGCGGTTTTTTCGGACCCGCGTTGGTAACACACTGTCTGATCGCTTTGAGCAGGAGAACGGTGTCCCCCAGGGCAGTGTTTTAAGCGTTACCCTCTTTGCCATAGCCATAAACAGTATAACGTCTACAGTGAGGAGTCCAGTACAGTGCTCCTTGTTTGTGGACGACTTTGCTGTTTTCTGTTCCTCCTCCAGTGTTGCAACCGTGAGCCGTCAGTTGCAGCTAACAGTGCGGCGGTTAGAGGAGTGGGCTGCAAAGACAGGTTTTCGGTTTTCTGCCGATAAGTGTGTTTGTGTTCATTTTAATCGTTCTCGTCGTCTTTTTACTTTGCCTGCCTTGCATATGGGGGATGCTGTCCTACATTCTAGAGACGCAGTGCGGTTTCTGGGACTAATTTTTGACTCCAGGTTGTCATGGCTGCCACACCTACGTGACTTGAAAGCCAGATCCCTGAAGGCACTCAACATCCTCAAGTGCCTCAGCCACAGGTCTTGGGGCGCGGACAGGGCGCGTCTCCTTCAGTTTTATCGGGCTTTTGTGCGTTCGCGGCTGGACTATGGGTGCACAGTATATGGGTCAGCGAGGCCGTCTTATTTGCGGATCCTTGACGCTGTCCACCATGCTGGGATTCGACTGGCCACGGGTGCTTATCGGACCAGTCCCATACCAAGTCTCTGTGCTGAGGCTGGCGAACCGCCACTTACCATCCGGCGGCAGCTCCTTCTGGTGCGCCAGGCTTGTAAGTTTCTTGCGGCTCCCAGCTCGCCTGCTCACCGCCTTGTTGCCCATCCACCTCTGGACCGCCTTTTTTCCCACCGTCCCCGGGCTACGTTGCCATTTGGGATCCGTGTGCAACGTGTTCTAGAGTCGCTCGGTGTGGAGTCTGTACAACCCCAAATCCAGGGTTTTAACCACCTGCCACCCTGGTTACTGAAGAGGCCCAGAGTGATTTTAGATTTATTGCAGTACAAGAGGGGTTGCACTCCTGCCACCGTTTTTCATGCAGCATTTTCTGCTGTTTTATCTGAGCACCACGACTATGTAGCGGTTTTTACGGATGGGTCGAAACAAGGGGATTCCGTTGGCTGCTCCGTTGTTTTTCCGGATCGTGTCCTTAAGGTCCGACTGCCTCCGCCTTTCACGGTCTTTGATGCAGAATTGTCTGCGATCTTGCGGGCGCTGGAGGAGATGAGACATTCTTCCTCTCCTAAATTTCTTGTCTGTTCCGATTCCCTCAGTGCCCTTCAATCATTGCACCATTTGTGTCCGGCAGTTACAGTAGTCCAGACCATCCAGGATGCCCTCCTCCGACTACAGCGACTGGGGAAGGTTGTAGCTTTCTGCTGGGTTCCGGGGCATGTCGGCATTGCTGGGAATGAAAGGGCAGATCTCGCAGCCAAGGAGGCGTGTCTTGATCCACACGTATCTCAGTGTGCTATCCCCTTGCACGCACTCACCTCGCTGTTGAGCTCACGGGTCATGCGTCGGTGGGAGGATGAGTGGCTGGAAGTGACTGACAATAAGCTCCGTATAGTCAAGCCCACAACGCGTGTGAGGTGTACTTCCTTTCAGCCCCATCGACGGGACGAGGTTCTCCTCACTCGGCTTCGAATAGGCCACAGCCCTATGACGCACGGCTTCCTGCTCCGGCGGGAGGACCCTCCACTGTGTGGTGCTTGCGGCGTCCAGGTCACTGTGCGCCACGTTTTATTGGATTGCGTTTTATTTTCTGACCAGCGGATGACTTGCCAGCGGACCTGCCATCTCTTTTAGGCAACACTCGGACGAATGTGGCTAAAGTTTTAAAGTTCTGTGCCCTGTCAAATGTTTTTACAAAGATTTTAGGGAGAGGATTTTAACTTGTTTCCTGTGTGACAAGCTCGCCCATATTTTATGTAAGTGGCCAGACACTGACGGTTTCCTATGTCATTCTTGTCGCTATGTTATCCCTTACCTTAGGTTTTACCTTCTCAGGCCGTATTTTCCCTCTTTTCCTGCTTTGAGTGTGTTTTTCAGTTTTATTAGGTCTCTCCACATTCGTTCCTTTTACTGTGTGTCAGGGCGCTGATGACCTCGATGTTGAGCGCCCATAAACCCCAACACACACACACACACACACACACACCACAGAAGGTGGAGGTTATAGAAAGGAAGAGTTTACTTTTGCGGACCACCTGTCTGCTGGAAATAGTCGAGGCCGTTTCCAAACCGTCAGAAGGAGCACCTACGCATTATAGACATATTGAGAATAGTCGGTCTTCTTCGTCTTGTACTACCTGCCACCGTCGATGGTCCAGACAGTGATGTGGTCCTGTCGTTGGAGAGTCAGCAACTGGGCACAGAAAGCTGCCCGTCCCAAAAACAATTTACATTGTTTTTATTACATGAGAGTATTTCCAACAGTGGGTAGTTATTAAAATCATTACATCACAAGTGATCAATTGTCCATCTTTGTGCTATTCGTTTTTTCCTAAAACGAATTACGTAGCTCTGAAATTAGTTGATTCCTATGAATACTGCATGTAGCGAAGAACCGCTATAGACAGTTCTCCCTCGTTGAAGACTAATATAAAAATCGAGCAGTTGCTCTTGTCTTGAATGCTATAAACGCTCTGCCGTTTATTTACATTAATTTCTTGATGTTTATTTCGTTAACTTTGATTTAAACTATATCCATCTCCACAGACCCGTAATTTTATGCTAACCTACTATTCAATGTACGGGTGTGTCAACCGTACCGGACTACTGGCAGTATCGATGAGCTGTCAGTTTTATTGCGTAAGAACGCTAGTAACGAAAGCGAATGGTCGACTTCGATTTATTGAGAAGATTCTAGGATAGTATAGCTAGTCAGTGGACTATTGTTGTTGCATTCTTCATTCCGAACACTGCTCTGATGCAGCTCTCCATGCTGCTGTATCCTGTGCAATCATTTATTTCCGAATAACTGCCGCAACCTACATCCTTCTGAATCTGCATCTCTTGTTCTCCCTCTACGATTGTTACCTCCACCCCTTTCACCTCCCAACTTCTCTCCATTGCCTAATTGGTGATTCCTTCATGCCTTACGCTGTGTCGTATCAACTGATCCCTTGTCTTTGTCACATTTTACCAAAAGTTTTTTGCTCCGGAGCTACATTCAGTGCTTGCTCATACATTTTCCGATCTAACCACCTAATCATCGACATTCTTTGATAGCATCTTCTGGAATTCGGGTCTTACGTTTAGCATCACTGCCTCTAGATCGCGGGCCCCAGGCGTGATTGCCAGCCGGGCCAAAGCTTTTCTTCGCTCTGGTGGCTGGTGTTCCTGTTGTACTAAGCGTTTCATTTTGTATCATCATCATCATCATCATCATCACGAAAACGCGCAAGTCGCCGTAGTGGCGTCGAATAGAATTACTTCCACAAGGACGACGAACAGCTCCCACCCAGTAATGCCATACAGTCATTTCATTTTTTCGATAGCGCCAAATTTCAAAAGCTTCTACAGTATTCTGTTTCCTGTCAACTATTTGTCGCCCAATTTCCTTCATTTCCATGCGAGAGTACATTACAAGCGTTCAGGAAAAAAAAAAAACTTCATAGCGCTTAGATTCATATTCGTTTAACGACTTGTCCCGGCTTTGCACGGGTAGCACCGATTGTGTACCGCCCGAGCCCTCGTGTAGAATAGTGGTAGTTACGACTAAAACTGAAGAACAACACTAGGTATCGGAATATTAACTCCAAACTGTAGTACAACGTAAAGGACGAAAACAGTGCACGCGATGAATGTCCTCAGGGAGCACAACTTAATCCACCTACATCATAATAGTTCAGAAAATTTGTGCGAAATATTTAAAAATCATATACACAAACCTTTCTATGATTCTGTCTATTACTGAAAACCGTATCGAAATCACTGCAGTAGTTAATCATTTCAGCCTGAAAATCAGAAAAAAACGCAGCATAGAACTTTAAATTATATGTACAGTAATGTTAACACAGTAATCGTTTTGTTAACTGCTTTTCCTGTTGTTGCCAGTCTTCAGTTTATATCCTCTCTGCATCGGCCATCATCATTTCTTTTCACGCCCAACTAGCAAAACTAATCACCTACTTTTAGTGTGCCTTTTCCTAATGTAATACCATCATTGTGGACTGATTTAATTCGACTACATTACTTAGAAGCTAGATTAAGGAAAGGCAAACCTACGTTTCTAGCATTTGTAGACTTAGAGAAAGCTTTTGACAATTTTTACTGGAATACCTTCTTTCAAATTCTGAAGGTGGCAGGGGTAAAATACAGAGAGCGAAAAGCTATTTACAATTTGTACAGAAACCAGATGGCAGTTAGAAGAGTCGAGGGACAAGAAAGGGACGCAGTGGTTGGGAAGGGAGTGAGACAGGATCGTAGCCTCTCCCCGATGTTATTCAATCTGTATATTGAGCAAGCAGTGAAGGAAACAAAAGAAAAATTCGGAGTAGGTATTAAAATCCATGGAGATGAAATAAAAACTTTGAGGTTCGCCGATGACATTGTAATTCTGTCAGAGACAGCAAAGGACTTGGAAGAGCAGTTGAACGGTATGGACAGTGTTTTGAAAGGAGGATATAAGATGAACATCAACAAAAGCAAAACGAGGATTATGGAATGTAGTCGAATTAAATCGGGTGATGCTGAGGGAATTACATTAGGAAATGAGACACTTAAGGTAGTAAAGGAGTTTTGCTATTTGGGGAGCAAAATAACTGTTGATGGTCGATGTAGAGTGGATATAAAATGTAGACTGACAATGGCAAGGAAAGCGTTTCTGAAGAAGAGAAATTTGTTAACATCGAGTATAGATTTAAGTGTCAGGAAGTCGTTTCTGAAAGTATTTGTATGGAGTGTAGCCATGTATGGAAGTGAAACATGGGCGATAAATAGTTAGGACAAGAAGAGAATAGAAGCGTTCGGAATGTGGTGCTACAGAAGAATACTGAAGATTAGATGGGTAGATCACATAACTAATGAGGAAGTATTGAATAGGATTGGGGAGAAGAGAAGTTTGTGGCACATCTTGACCAGAAGAAGGGGTCAGTTGGTAGGAAATGTTCTGAGGCATCAAGGGATCACCAATTTAGTATTGGAAGGCAGCGTGGAGGGTAAAAATCGTAGAGGGAGACCAAGAGATGAATACACTAAGCAGATTCAGAAGGATGTAGGTTGCAGTAGTTACTGGGAGATGAAGCAGCTTGCACAGGATAGAGTAGCATGGATAGGTGCATCAAACCTGTCTCAGGACTGAAGACAACAACAACATTCCCTTAAATCTATTTTAGTTTTGTTGACATTC